>NC_139699.1:60421315-60598815 GCF_964188405.1 Protomyctophum parallelum
CATGCATAGGTGTACACTGTACAGTATGTCTAACATACACAGCTGTATGTCTCTCATGCAGACCACTGTCTGTCTCTCATAGACACCGCTGTAGTATGTCCACTCACATGTACGCAGTTGTTCTCCTTAATCTTACTTAGTTGTCTCCACCAGGCCGAAGGCATGTGGGGAGAGTATGTTTTGCACTCCGTCCGTCCGTGTGTGTGTCCGTGTGTCCGTGTGTCCGTCCGTCCCGTCCGTGTGTCCGTGAGCAGCTAATCTCGGCCACCGTTAACCCCGTCGATGCCAAATTTTGCACACACACTCCCTGGATGCCAACGATGAACCTCTGCCCCAAACTTTCCAGAACGGCCTGTTATAGCGCCACCAGGAGGCCGCTTTGTGCAAAAACAAGTTTTTGCACAGTACACCTACAGATTTTGTCCAAACATCACGCAAATTGGTGCACAGTCTCTCTAGAGCCATTCAACGAAACGGGTCTTTCAGATTTATCAGACTCCATCCTGATTGGTTAAGATTGGCTTCCAAAGTTCACAGGAGTGCTCAGTTTCAAACAAAATGCTGCAAATCATGAACACATCGCGTGATTTCCATGAAATTGTGCACCCACATTCCACTAGGCCGAGGACGAAATGCCACATGAACAATTTCAACTCAGCCTCAAGGTGGCGCTATAACTGGCCGAAAAGTGTTTTTACCTCTCTACCCAACTGCACGGATCTGTGGATAACTTTGTATGCCAACTCCCTAGAGGCCAAGGAAAAACCTTTGTCTGGAATTTTTCACATCTGCTCTTTATAGCGCCACCAGGAGGCCGACATATGTAAAACACATTTTCTATTATTACTCCTTCAGATTTTATCCAAATTTCACGCAAATCGGTACACATGATCTCCATAGTCCATGTGATCAAGACAGGTTTGTTTGATTTCTCATATTACATCCTGATTGGCCACGATTGGCTCCTACAGTTTTCAGGAGTAGCCCGCTTTGTACAATTCGCCACAACTCCTCAACGCAGCGTCCGATTGCGATGAAAACCTGTGCACGCATATTCCCACTAGGCTGAGGAAGAAATCCTGGTGGAGACCTGTGCCCAGAAGGGCACTTTTTCTAGTTAACTTTGTTTTCAAATAGGCTTTGTACTATGGTCCCGTTATTAATATTAACCTTGCAGCAATATTTAACCTTGCAGCAATATTTAAAAAAGACGCACCATTGTTCATTAGTCTCTCATTACACACAGCTGTCTGTCTCTCATACACACATCTATATGCGTCTCATACACACAGAGGAAAAATGAGGACAAGAGATGACTCATGTGTTCTGCTCTGGCCACTATTCTGAGTCATTGAACCACCAACAGAGATGATGACCCTCCAGTCTCCATAACACGGCAAAGCAGCTGCAGCTTTAACATAAACAAACAAACTAAAGAACGAGCCTGACCCGAGTGACCTCTGGGTAATGTCTCATTTCTCATGCAACACAGTGACCATGCATCCCATCTTATGATGGAGATATGAGATGTGCAGTAAGAGAGGGTATAGAGCAGGGGTGAGAGTCTAGGGGTTCTTCTTATCCACTAACGGTCCAACCGGTTTGTCTGAACGCTATAATTATGACACTGGCCAGTGGCTATGTGTGGGGGAGGGGAAGCCAGACGAACGGGGGAGAGATCTTTTCTTATTGCAAGCTCTTCTTATAGTGGAGGAGCTTAGGGATATCTCGCGATAATTCGCAAAGAATTGCTCTAATGATTTAGCTAGGGTGCCCGAGCCGGCGACCTTCAAGGTCGCCACAAGCGGCCAAATCCATATGGCCACCACTAACAACCTATATAAAAAGGCTAAATTCTTTACATTTCCTTATGCTTTAAGTAACATGTGACGTGTCAAACTAGGGGGTTTTCATGATTGTGAATCCATTCCAAGCATTCGTTTTGCACATTTGGGCAAGTGGCTATAGCCGAATTTAGCCCAAGGAGTGTTTCTTTTAGACTTTTTTAGATTTGTGCCTATAGAGTGTCGCAGTCCCTCCCCCCTTTCAGAACAACGAACGGCCCCCAGGAAATGAAAACGCAATGCATTTCCCCATAGGCAGTTCTTATTTAATTTATTTAAAGACCTTTTAAGCGTCGTACGAAGCCAACTCTTGTCGTGACAAATCATGACAACCAGAACAGAAGCAAAGATTTGAAGCAAAGATTTGAGTTAAAAACTGAAACTCTGAAAAAATATATATTCAAAGATTTGAGGCACATTTTCACGATTTTTCAAAAATAGCAGACCTACAAGCTTGTAGCGCGCCACTCGGTGGTGCGCTATGAGCTTGTACATCTGCTATTTTTCAATAGCTAAAGTATATCGTAATGCTTAGTCAAAACACCAAATAGGGTTCCGCCCAAAATGGGTTAAACTATAGCCTACTTTATCGACCAAAAAAAAGATGTGGGAGATGTGGGTTGGGAGTCTAATGACCAACGATGCACGCTACCGTGCTGGCTGTTAGACTGGGGTTTTTCTGGCTGTATTAAAATACAGGGGCCTGGCCGGGCCGGGCCTGGGCACGTTCCTGGGGGTCTGGATGTTCCGGGGACCGCCGGGCATCCCCACACGGTAATCCCCACACGGTAATGCCCACACGGTAAGCCCCGTGTCCGTTTCGGACTCCTCTGGGCTCCTGGGCTCGTTTTTTTTTTTTTCATTTAAAATGTTATACCAAAAGCTCATGATACTGAACTGTTGATTACAATTTACAAAAGTTCATAATAAAACAACAATGACAACAAGTCATGTTGCTTTCTTCAAAACCAGAAACAGAATGTTTGTGTGTAGTTACACCCCTAGTAGCTGATAAAATACTCCAAAACAATGGCCGGTAAACAGCCCAATCCAAGTGTAATTCCAAGGAAACTCATGAACATGTTGCTGTTAATACCGACTCACATCCTCTGACATCATGCAGAATGTCGCAAATCGCAATAGTGTCTACTGTCTACTGCTGTCGAATTATAAAGTCTGATACCGGTATATAGATTTTATTAAAACAATTTACATAATAGTGGGAAATGATTTTGGGCAGGAACCCCATTTGGTGTTTAAAGCCCCATTATGTTATACTTTAGCTATAGAAAAATAGCAGATCTACAAGCTCATAGCGCGGCACTGAGTGCCACGCTACAAACCTGTAGGTCTGCCATTTCTTTTTAATCGTGAAAATGTGGCACAAATCATTTAATATATATTCTTTCAGAGCCAAAGTTTTTAACTAAAAATCTTTGCTTCTGGGGAGGCCCCTGGAACAACATGAAAATGTTTGAGCACCACTGACATAGAAACATTTTTCAGAAAACTGTCATGATTTAGAAGACATTTGTAAAAATCGTTCCCGGGTCTAAATGGGTTAAGCTGAAGCAAGCTCATTATCTCTTTGTTACTTCCTCCAGTGTGATGCAAAGGTCATGTGGTGATATGGATGTTTAGCCCATAAGAAGATTCACGAGTCTCACCACCACCAGGCATTATAATTCATATTGAATATGACATACAGCACAGTACACATAAATGCTTGGTATAGCAACAATACATTTTGTGAGACAGGACAGATCTTTCACCGTTATGGATAGTTTTGTATGACAGAGTCTGCAGGCTCCTGCAGAAAGGGGACATGTCTGGACGAGTGAGAAGCTACAGAGAAACACAAAGCCCACATCACAACCAACTAATTATACTGCTGAGTCTTCACCACCACAACATCACTACAGTTTACAAGACCTCATACTGTACAGTGTACACTGTAAACCTGATGTAATAACTGTCCATATTATTATGGGATGTGATGGAACTGTAATAATCGCCATGCAGTGCGATAAAAAAAAAACACCGTAATTAGTTATATTATATGCTGATTGATGATAAACTTATTCTATTCTAAACTTTCAACAAATAATAGTTGACCGATTGGCTGGAGGGTGTTCAATATGTTCATTTCACATATCACTCTCCTCACCGTTACAACGTTTAAATCACACTCGTGTGAAGTAAGGGGCGCTCTTATCATCAAACATCATCACATTCCGGCCAATCACTTTTGGCGTCCTCACTTTTCTGTCCTCATGCACTTTCCATCCTCACATTCCGTGCTTAGCCAATCAAATCACCGCTATGGGGTACACACAGACACACAAGGCTGGGCATTGGTGGGGCTAGCGCCACTCAAACACATTCTAGTCTAGAGACTAGAGTTTCAACTTCACTTTTCCTCGTCTGCACAAAATCTCTAATCTCTAATCTACAAGCTCAAAATGTGTCTACCTTTTTTGCCCCCCCCCCCCCCCCCCCCCCCCCCAGAATAGGCATGTTGGGTGGTTATAAAGCACGCTGCCCCGGAAATATAAATAAACACCACTTATGTGTTGGCAAGTGGTCATGCAGGATGATCCAGCCTTGAGCAGAGCGGAATCAAACAATAATGCACTCTGAGGAGTGCGAGGCAGAAGTGATGATGTCAGGCGGACTCTCAGAGAACTGATGGACTAATTATTAGGTCTCAGACAGATGAAGAAACACAGACGGCAGAGACAAAGAGAGACATAGGGGAGCCAGATTATTGAAAGAAAAGAAAAGAAAGAAAGAAAGAAAGAAAGAAAGGAAGGGAAGGGAAGAAAGAAGGGAAGGAAATTATTTGCTCATGGCTTTTTTCCCCTGACTCATCACTCCTCTGGGAGATAGAGATGGAGAGATGGAAAAGGAGAGATGGAAGGATTTAAAGGGAAAAAGTATGAGGTGTAATAATTACCCAGGATGGAGTGAACGCGGACAGAAAGCTGCGTCCGCAAGATCAGAATAGGCTTCTTTCCTTTTCTGTTGAGAGAGAGAGAGAGAGAATCTGTTTTAGACATTACAGAATGACATGGAAATGTTCATCTATTCTGCGTCAGAGCTGGGATGCTTCAGAGCGTCACAATGAGAGCAGTTTTTATGCATGTCTTAAAAGCCACCAGGTTGGCAGAACACTTCTCATTCGCCACTTTCACCCTGGCGGCCATATTTTGGTCATGAAATTAATTTATGGACATTTCTTTCAATATGCAACGCATTCTGACCTTACAGATAAAGTTGATCAGCTATTATCAAAAAGCAGAAGCCACATGCAATAAATGTATAGACTCACACATTCGATAAGACCCAGGACCACACCAGTAGTCAAATTATATATACGTACCGTTACTGTATATAATCATGTAATGTAAAATTACTATTTTACTATTATTACTCTATCAGTGGAAAGGTGAGCCATGCAGCAAGCTGACGGTAAAGACTTTCAACTATAGTATCTCAAGTGTCACCAGCTTTCAAACTGTGGGGGCTTTACAAGTGATGAAAATAAAAAGTTGGCAGTAAAACACGCGCACACACACACAAACACACACACACACACACACACACACACACACGGAAAGACAGGACAGAAGATGTATGGAAAGTATGTCCTCGACCGAGAGAGAGAGAGAGAGAGAGAGCGAGCGAGAGAGAGAGAGAGCGAGAGAGAGCTAGAGAGAGAGAATAGGATAGGGGAGAGTGAAATAGAGGGGGAGGTAGAAGGGGGGACGAGGAGAAAAGACGGAGAGAGTGGAGGCAGTAATGAAGAAAGAAAAAGAAAGAGTGGGCCAGTGTGAGCTAGAGAGAAAGAAAGTCTGTCTAAAAAAAGGAACATTTGAGTATAGGTTTTCACAGCGACCGCACAGTCATAATAATCTCGCACACACACACACCCACACACACACACTTTCCAGGTACCGTTTCAAATGACGTATAAGCAGTAAGCACCACCATCCCCCCCCCCCCCCCCCCCCATTTCTACAGCTGGGATAGCAAATGCATACACAGTGAGTCCGGGCACGCTCGCTCACTCGCTCGCATGTGTGTAATAGACACATTTGATCCAACACAAACAGACTGCAGATCAGAGAACCGCTTGTTGCCCTTTCTCAAAAAAGAATTCTTTGTGACATCACAGACGAGGGCAGGATACGTTCTCTAACATGACATAAAAAGCAATGTGATAGGTCATAGTGTAGTCAGTGATGTCATAGAAGGGGCAGGCTAGGATAGTGTGTGTAGTGACCTCATAATGTATATTAACATAAAAATAAAGGTGATAGGTCATAGTGTACTGTATAGTCTCATGTTGACAGACAGCCAGAGATCTCTGTCTCCTGATACCGCCTGGTGACAGATTTAACTCGCGGGTATTCTGGGGCTCCTTTTCCACCAGTGTTGAACCAGTTTGGTTGGTTTTTCTTGACTATTATTGAACCACTTCAGAGTGTTTCCACAGGAAATTAATTGGTTCAGAACCCTAAATGTTGTCTGGTATTCAGCTATCAGTCATATCAAAACTTCGCTATTCTCACAATTCTTCACTTCTCTCTCCTTACTGGCCTACCGGCATGCACACTTAGGGGAACTTTTAGAACACTTTCCTGGGGGTCTTTGTGTGTGTAATATATGGTTTTAGATATTTGGGATTTTAGCAGTGAGCACAGTGTCTCTGATGTCATGGACACTGGGCTCACTAACTTCCTGGACTACATGTTGTCTCAGTAAGACAGCCCTCCCCCTATCCACAAGGAGGAGCAGTGCACCAAAAGCATTATGGGAATTGTAGTCCAGGAAGTAAAGGCACATTCATACTTCATAGTCTGGATTTTCGGTGGCGAGGTGACCACAGCTCCGGTGGTGAGGTGACCACCGCAGCTGAAATAACGTTGAGCGGTGGCGAGTAAAAACAGAGAGAAGGGCTGGAGCGGTGGCGGTGGTTTGCTTTTCACCGCGGCTCGTGACTTCATGTTGTAGTTCGGTGGTCACCTCACCACCGAAAATCCAGACTATGAGTGAGCCTTAAGTCAGCCCAGTGTCCATGACATCAGATCAGAGACACTGGGCTCACTACTAAAATCAAAAATATATAAAACCACAAATTACACACATAAAGACCCTCAAGAAAGTGTTCTAAATAGTCTAAACGTCATTAACATATATTTTTCTTTGCAAAAAAAGGTTCTTATTAAAATACTGCAGCTCGCTTGGCCGTCAAATTGTCAAGTGGTCCCGAGTGCGAGGACCAAAGTGTGAATCTGCCCTAAATAGTCCAGTAATAATGTAATTTGACCTCAAACTAATTGGAAAAGAAACAAACTCAGTGTCTGAGGGGAAAGTGTTGAAAACGGCCTGTACAGTATGGCCACTTCAATTTTCTAAACTTTCCCCTCAGACAATTCCAGGCAACTTTTGTTCTGTTATTCAGGATATATTGAAGATACAAAATGAGCTGAGTGTGTTTTTTTTGCAGTTTGATCCTGTATTTTATTCCTGTACTATAAAGGTCCCACGCCACCTGGTCCGACCAGTCTGTGTGTAAAATGTCCTTGTGAGACTTTGACACATTCATATGCTATCAATTACCTTTTAAATTAATTGAATAATCGAGGAATTGAATAATTCAAGAATTGTGGTTTTTGAAGATCGGGGGGAAAAAGTTTTATAAACTAGAAAAAGTGCCCTTCCGGGCACAGGTCTCCACCAGGTTATCCACAGATCCGTGCAGTTAGAGGTAAAAACACTTTTCGGCCAGTTATAGCGCCACCTTGAGGCTGAGTTGAAATTGTTCATGTGGCATTTCGTCCTCGGCCTAGTGGGAATGTGGGTGCACAATTTCACGGAAATCACGCGATGTGTTCATGATTTGCAGCATTTTGTTTGAAACTGAGCACTCCTGTGAACTTTGGAAGCCAATCTTAACCAATCAGGATGGAGTCTGATAAATGTGAAAGACCCGTTTCGTTGAATGGCTCTAGAGAGACTGTGTACCAATTTGCGTGATGTTTGGACAAAATCTGTAGGTGTACTGTGCAAAAACTTGTTTTGCACAAAGCGGCCTCCTGGTGGCGCTATAACAGGCCGTTCTGGAAAGTTTGGGGCAGAGGTTCATGGTTGGCATCCAGGGAGTGTGTGTGCAAAATATGGCATCGAAAAACTTGTTTTGCACAAAGCGGCCTCCTGGTGGCGCTATAACAGGCCGTTCTGGAAAGTTTGGGGCAGAGGTTCATGGTTGGCATCCAGGGAGTGTGTGTGCAAAATATGGCATCGACCGGGTTAACGGTGGCCGAGATTAGCTGTTCACGGACGGACGGACGGAGTGCAAAACATACTCTCCCCACATGCCTTCGGCCTGGTGGAGACAATAAACAAATAGAGGGTATGCGCGTGACATCATCATCATCATACCCGGAAGTTATGGGGGAATGCCCACTGAGTGGCAAAAAACTACTTTGTGGCCTTGACAGCCCATACATCCAAACGGAAAAGTCCTATCTGATTGCATTAAACGACGTTAAACTCACTTTGCCACTCACTTTATGCATGCGCATCGCCGCATACCCACCCTCTATAGATATTTTGATAGTATAATCAAGTAACCACTTCAGCTCCATTTTAAACTTCATCATACAACAGTGTCACACATAAGTAGCCAATGCAGAAGTTCACGTGTTGCGATGCATTGTGGTGTATGATGAGCTTGTAGATCCGTTACATGGGGGTGTTTTGCTACTGCATTTATCCATCTCTACCGCTAGCTGTTAGCATAAACCCCAGTTCACAGTGCCAGCATATGCGTTCACTTTACGCTTTACGCGTTTGCCCTGGGACATGAGCCACCTAGCGTCGACGTACATATATATATACGGACTTGGGGGAAAAGTCCTATTTTTTATTAAAAAACGATTTTCTTTAATCAATTAGTTTGATGACCTGTTGCACTCATACTGTGCAGTTTAATGTCTTTGTAGTACTAACAGCACCATGACTGTTGCTGTTTTTAATTAGCCAACCATAGCAGCTTCCTGTATCAGCACAATGGCTTCTGTTGTTTAAAATAATGACACACGACGTCCTGTCCAGACAGGAAAATCATCCTGCCTGATATTGTCAGAATGACTATTACACTATGGCACAAGCGCGCGCGTGCGTGCGTACGTGCGTGCATTTCTAAACTTTAGTAATGTAATTAAAAAGGTTAAGTGAAAGCATGACAGCACTTTCTGAGTACCAGACAGAAATAAATCTCCTGTTCCAACATTAAGTTGTTATTATTTTTATAGGCAAGAATGAGGAGCGAATATCATTAATAACATTTCTGGGTTGTAATATATACTTAAGACTTATGTGACATAACCACCTTCACCCTGGCTATCCTATTTTGGGTCATCAACCCATTTTGGGTGGGAACCCCTTTTGTTACACATTAGCTATTGAAAAATAGCAGATCTACAAGTTCATAGCGCTTCACCAAGTGCCGCGCTACAAGCTTGTAGGTCTGCTATTTTAGAAAAATCGAAGAACGACTGACATAGCTTTTTCAGAAAACTGTCATTTTCAAAACAGAGTTTGAGCCCCAAACAGCATACAGGGATCATGCCTTAGCGACGATGTGGCAAGCAGGTGGACTAGCACTAGCCGATCGATTCTCATGAGACCGACGTGAAGCTGGAGTGAAAGTGATTACAGCAACATCTCAGAGCAGTGTATGGAGGTGGAACATTATTCTCTTAACCCATTCTGTCCTGAGATCAGATTCATACGAGGTTTCCACTGGACACACACTGGTCTGATTAACCCATTCTGACCTGAGATCAGATTATAAAAAATGTCAGTCGTTCTTCGATTTTTCAAAAAATAGCAGATCTACAAGCTCATAGCGCGCCACCGAGTGGCGCCCTATGAGCTTGTAGATCTGCTATTTTTCAATAGCTAAAGCATAACATGATGCTAACACCAACGCCTGGAAAATAGAACAGTGGTGTATCGGAGCGTCAGGCGAGGCGTGAACGCGCGTCGGACGCCACCGGTGTGGGATAGGTTCATTGAAAATAACGGAGGCGGCCGTTTTGACGTGCGGCGTTCGCAGACGGTGTGTGTTGGGCTTTACAGACTTCCACCGTTACTAGCGATGTCCTGATCACAAGCTTTTTTTCATTTATTTTAGAAAATGTTAGAAAGTTCTTGAAAATGTTGATTGATTGTTCATTCAAATCTATATTTGTCTCCACCAGGCCGAAGGCATGGGGAGAGAGTATGTTTTGCACTCCGTCCGTCCGTCCGTGAACAGCTAATCTCCGGCACCGTTAACCCGGTCGATGCCAAATTTTGCACACACACTTTCTGGATGCCAACGATGAACCTCTGCCCCAAAGTTTCTAGAACGGCCTGTTATAGCGCCAACAGGAGGCTGCTTTGAGCAGATTGTGTCCAAACATCACGCAAATTGGTACAGTCTCTCTAGAGCCATTCAACGAAACGGGTCTTTCAGATTTCTCAGAATCCATCCTGATTGGCTAAGATTGGCTTCCAAAGTTCGCAGGAGTGCTCAGTTTCAAACAAAATGCTGCAAATCATTAACACATCGTGTGATTTCCGTGAAATTGTGCACGCACATTCCCACTAGGCCGAGGAAGAAATGCCACATGAACATTTTCAACTCAGCCTCATGGTGGCGCTATAACCGAAAAGTGTTTTTACATCTAACTTTGTATGCCAACTCCCTAGAGTTGACATACAAAACTTTTTTCACATCTGCTCTTTATAGCGCCACCAGGAGGCCGACACATTTTCTAACATTACCGTACTCCTTCAGATTGTATCCAAATTTCACACTTTATATTGCTCCTAAACATTTTGCCAAACATCACACACACACACACACACACACACACACACACACACCTGTGCCCAGAAGGAACTTTTTCTAGTTTTTCATATAATTGATTAATACTTCAATTAAGTGGGGCACACTTAATTAAATCAACAATCTGGAAGCCAGGTGGTGTTGATGTAGATGTGATCAATTACCAGGCAACTAGTGGACACGGCTCAACATGAGCGGACATGTTTTATTGAAATTGAACACAAAGGCCCTGTCCCAGAAGATAAGATAATTATATTGAATATCCTCTTTAGCCAAATACAATTTCAGGAGAAGCTTAAAATGTTTATCTTTGAACAATGCCACAGAGATAATGGGGACCTCATACATAAGTTTTGGAAGTGCACACACTAAAATAGTTGTTGGAATAATATCTTTAAATATAGATATAGCAAGTGTGCCAGAATGCACACTTGCGTGCGTGTGCGGACATCACAGGCAAGCGAGGCGAGAGGGGAACCCATTTTCTTATTGGATTTCAACACGTTTGTTTGGTCGGATTCCGGTTGTTCATGTCGTAAAATCGGGGCGTTTCATGAATATTAAAGGCCGTGTTATTTCAATGGTGGTCTGTTTCAACTGTGACAACACTTCATAAATGCCGTGCCGACGTGAGCGCACGCCAAAACACACGCTCGAATTTAAGGCCGAATTTACACTCCATTGATAAATGAGGGCCTTAGCGATAGACTTCAATGGGGGACAGTTCAACTAAACGGTGTGCGACAGACAGAAAATGTAGGTACAGTACCACCATTTGTCTCTCCAACACCATGTCGCTCTCAGCTTTCCTACCATCTCTCTCGCTCTCCTAAACGGACCGTCCCTCTTGTCATCTGTACTAGGATCATGAGGTCATGATGATGTCATAGCCGGTTTAAATCTCTGACTGCACATGCCTGATCGGGTCCCGACTCATCAACAGGAGAGGAAGTTTAAATGACTAGTTCACCCAGCCCTACATATACAGACCGACACCGACAGACAGACAGACAGAGTCATAGATATGTTCTTACGCCACATCTTCATAGAAGTGTTCCAGCTCGTCCCTCTGCTCATCCATAGAACTGTCCAGGTCCAGATAACTGCCATTTGAACTCAACTGGAGAGTACAGTCCTCCAACTGGAATAGATACAGGACAAAAAAGAAGAACATTGATTACTTAACACATTCTGTACGGGAACCCCTTTTGGTGTTTTAAGCATTATGTCATGCTTTAGCTATTGAAAAATAGCAGATCTACAAGCTCATATATGAGCTTGTAGATCTGCTATTTTTTTTGGAAAATCGTGAAAATGTGTCGCAAATTATTGAATATATATTATTTCAGAGCATTTTTAACACAAATCGTTGCTTCTGAGGGGTCCCTGGAACACCATATTTTCAGAAGGGGGTCCGTGGACAAATACAGATATTTCTGTATTTTGGTTGACATAGAAAAGGTTGACATAGAAACACAGGATTTTCAGAAAACTGGTAGGATTTAGAAGACCTTTTGTAGAATCGAGCTCAGGTCGAAATGGGTTAAATAGCTGCCATTAATACTCCACTGGATAGTGCAAGGGGACAAGGCAGATAATAGGGATGGATGATGGGCTTTTGATTCAGGGATCCAAATCATTTCAGGATTGTATTTCCAGTAAACACTTTCAAGGACATTTCGTGTGACCCAGACCCCCCACACCTCTATATATCATGTTATTATTGCAGTGATGTTCACATAATTTTAGATTGCCTGAATGCCTGAAAGGAGACTATTATCTCTGACCAGCCAAATTAAGTCCCCTTTAGCTGGTCCTGCTTTCACTCTGAGTTGCTGATCAAAATAATAAACATTTCATTGTACTTTACAGCTTTTTCTCCTTAGGACTAGGACTAAACACAGCTGAAAAATGTTGTTGCTCTATTACAAGGGGTTTTCAACCAATTGTGAACCAGGGAGCACCACCCTGACTAAGAATCAACCTGGGGACCACCACCCTGACTAAGATTCAACCTGGGGACCACCCCCCTGACTAAAAATCAACCTGGGGACCACCCCCCTGACTAAGAATCAACCTGGGGACCACTGTTGTGTTGGGATGAGATATAATGGGCCAAGATTTGTGCTTTTGGAACACTTGCTGTGCGATCCATCCCATGTTTGTCTGTACAGTGAGTGTACATACTACTACTACTACCTTTCAACCAACGGCCCACAGACTACTCCATGGCATAATAGGCCTGCAGGTGGTCAATGGGAAAATGTTTTAATTAAGTAATATCAAGCCAAGGCATTATTTAACAGAAATATATGAGTGGTGGTCCAGAGCCAAAAGATGTTTTTCTTTTTGAGAACCACTGATTCCTATCCCATGGTTTAGTTATGCTTAATTAATTCCATTCACTGAGTGATGACTCACTCAGGCAAGCTGGTACACTTAAGGTCATTACACACTGGCGAATTGGCGACGCGATATATTCGTGCGAATAATTCGCTTAAAAAAAAAACCAATTGAAGTCCATGCAAGCTTCCACATCAGTGGCGAATGTGCGAGAATGCGACCGTTTTCGCTTTTATTTGTTCGCTCTGGTGTCGTATTTTGCAGAGATTCGCAGGCGAACTGCAACATGCAATATTTCGCATTTTCAGATCGCTTATTCGCATCGCGTCGCTAATTCGCCAGTGTGTAATGACCTTTACCCTCAATATCCCTTTTCTGTGGAATTTCTTAAAATCAGACTTCCCAGAAACTGACAACATTGACACACTTGACACACATACGTTTAGTTGAACAGTACACAAAAGTGTGTCCCAAGTTTAGCAACATTTTGCTACATTACCAAATGCATGGTCAGGGACCACATGCAATACCTTCATTCACGGACCACCAGTGATAGGAACGCTAGGATAATGAATCTGATAACATCTAATTTAACGCATGATCCCTTTTTGAGGGATACTTTGGCATAGTGAAGAAATATCTGACTGCTGCATATACATTTTTGAGCCCCTCCTATATTCAGCCATAGTGTAGATTTTCGTCTTGCACAAACATTAAATTCCATTGACAATGAATGGAGAATTTCCGTCATATGTAGACGAGCAAATCGGCTATTTTTGCCCTACACAAAGATTACATTCCCATTGACAATGAATGGATGATGTACGGTGATAAGAGCGCCCCTCACTTTTTTACCTAAATAAAATGTTTATGACTTTTCCATTACTAGAAAGGTTTATTTCAGGACGCATTATGAACCCTGATCAATAGAGTATAGGATCAGGGGTCAAGGTTCAGCTTTATTGTCAACAATACCAATCACAGGGTAAAAATCTAACCTCACACAACAGCTATAGTCTCAAATTGTATTAGTTAATATAAAAACATCAATGTAATCAGTGTTCAAAGCTAAACCACATATATCAATTTAAAATCTAACTACGGGAAGTTTTCACCTCTAATGCAGGTTGTCCCACTTACATTTACATACAGTACATGTTGAACGATGGGCATAAATACACCAAATAACAGAGAAAACTAGATAAAGTGCCAATCGGCACAGGTCTCCACCAGGATTCTTCCTCAGCCTAGTGGGAATATGCGTGCACAGTTTCATCGCAATCGGACGCTGCCGAGTTGTGGCCATTTGCTACCCCTGAAAACTGTAGGAGCCAATCGTGGCCAATCAGGATGGAATATGAGAAATCAAACAAACCTGTGTTGATCACATGACTATGGAGATCATGTGTACCGATTTGCGTGAAATTTGGATAAAATCTGAAGGAGTAATAATAGAAAATGTGTTTTACATATGTGGGCCTCCTGGTGGCGCTATAAAGAGCAGATGTGAAAAATTCCAGACAAAGGTTTTTCCTTGGCCTCTAGGGAGTTGACATACAAAGTGATCCACAGATTCGTGCAGTTAGAGGTAAAAACACTTTTCGGCCAGTTATAGCGCCACCTTGAGGCTGAGTTGAAATTGTTGATGTGGCATTTTGTCCTCGGCCTAGTGGGAATGTGGGTGCACAATTTCAAGGAAATCACGCGATGTGTTCATGATTTGCAGCATTTTGTTTGAAACTGAGCACTCCTGTGAACTTTCGAAGCCAATCTTAACCAATCAGGATGGAGTCTGAGAAATCTGAAAGACCGGTTTCGTTGAATGGCTCTAGAGAGACTGTGTACCAATTTGCGTGATGTTTGGACAAAATCTGTAGGTGTACTGTGCAAAAAGTTGTTTTGCACAAAGCGGCCTCCTGGTGGCGCTATAACAGGCCGTTCTGGAAAGTTTGGGGCAGAGGTTCATCGTTGGCATCCAGGGAGTGTGTGTGCAAAATTTGGCATCGACCGGGTTAACGGTGGCCGAGATTAGCTACTAACGGACGGACGGACACACACACACACACGGACGGACACACGGACGGACGGAGTGCAAAACATACTCTCCCCATATGCCTTCGGCCTGGTGGAGACAAAGAGACAACGTGAAAGTGGTGGATAGTAGAGAGAGAGAGCGAGAGAGAGAGAGAGAGAGAGAATGAGGGGGGAAAAAGCTAAAGGGGAATACCACTCATTTTCAACATTTTACCATGTCATTAATATACCTTAGAGGTGTTGTGGAAACAATAAAAAAAAGTCCCCCCATTCTGTGTTTCCTAGAAAAATCATTAACAAAGAAAATCATTAACAGTTCTAGGGATTTTTTATTATTATATCCACACAACAGCTCTAAGGTATATTAATGACATAGTCATATGTTGAAAATGAGTGGAATGCCCCTTTAACTCATTCAATCCGGGAAAGGAATTCAGAATCAACCTCAGGTCGAAATGGGTTGCTAATGAGACAGGAACTTTGCTCTGTGACCCCAAGGAATTCATGCTATGCTATCTTTGTGCGCAATTATATTCACAAAAAAAACGCTTGAAGGTGACCTAAAAAATGAGGTTTGATTAACTTCCAAGGTCTGTAAACTTCTCCGGTGGCTGTGTGGGTGATTTCTTAAAGTCTACCAACAACACAGAGTGAGAGTACTTTCTCTAATTTGGGGTTGAGGTCAGAAAACATGAACATCTATTTATAGTTTATCCGTCACTGGTCTGACTGCTTCTGGCTGACAGTCGATGTGTTAGTCTTGTTTGTAGAGTGAGTCATAGAGAGGTATGTCTCTGGTTGTTTCATGGCCTTGCCTCATGTTTCTATGATGTGTGGCATGCATCATGACCTTCTGATACCAGCCAACACACGTACCACCACCAACTCTACCAAGAATAGTTAGAATACCTAATAAATTATTTAGCTGTGGAGCCTGCAGGCCCGGGTTACATTCTTTTGTATAGCTCAATATATGATAAATAAAGATAAACCTTTATTGAGCAAGGCACTAACGAAACGAAAGCAAGGCACAACAGTGCTAGGATTAGAGGTTCTATCCCAGTGGAAACATACAGTAGCTTAACCACTTCAAAGCATCCCCTATTCTGGGCATGTCAAAATAGGTAAACATTCAGATGGAACAGCAGATCTACTGTACAAGCACACAACGCGTTGCAACGCAATGCATTGTTGGCTTGTAGATCATCCATTTCCGGTGGAAGGGATTTGGTGTAGAGGAGGAGTGAAAACAAAAACGAGGGGACACATATAGACCTCTGAGGGACCCCGGCGGGCGACAAAATGTTCAAAAGGTTAACGGGAAGAGAGGCACTTAAAGCACATTGCCAGGATTAGGGCTCTATTTCCTGTGTAACTCCATGGCTAGACGACGGCACGTCAACACCACTGGGAACGTCCACGCTGAAGTTGTATACCCTCATGGCGCTGATGATGAGAAAAACTGTGGAAATCCAACTCATCGTGTGGGAGGAAGGAAGAGCCCCTTTTAGCCCTTATCACCGTCAGGGCAGCAACCATGCTCTTATATTGCTACACCCTCCCACGACTACATGCTCCAGAAGCTCCAGCAGTCACTGCATGCTGCCATGTCCTCCCAGCGATTCCACACAGCAGGCCAGCCTGTTCCTCAGACCTTATCAGCTGTTTACAGAACCCACCCTCTTCCTCTCAGCTCAGTTTAGACCAGAAAACACACAACACTTTCCTGTAAAAAAAAAACAATGAAAACTTATAGGAAAAGACCAGACAGAGCACGTCAAGAAAAAACTGCATTTTGGATTCCCATTTAGGAGAATCAACTATATAGGCTAGTATCCTCCAAGGGTGGCAGCATGCAAGGTCTAGTGGTCAGACTGATCTGTAACTAAATAATCGCACGTGCAAATCACTGCAACAACAAAACGTGTCCATCGGCAGCCACATGTCTCATCGAAGGGACGTAAATGTCATAATGTTGTATTAGAGAATCAACTTTAAAAAAAAAAGTGTTCCACTGCAGTAGCTGTTGTGGTTAAGACCCTGGCCGTCTTGTATCCTTATCAGGTCTAGGATCAAATCCCACCCTAGAGCCTGCTCTACTCTCTCATGTGCTACCTCATACACTACCCTATAGCTTCTTCCATGCATTGCTGTCTGGTACACTGATTTTGGTCCACTTTAAGAGCACACTTTTTATTCATTTCAATAAAAGCACAACCTTAATCACCAAGAGCATCCACTTGGTGTTCATTCAAACATTTCCAAAAACATTTTCGATACTTATTCAAGAATCAACTGTCCACTAAAAAGTGATTTCAGCATTTAACCCATTCTGACCGGGCACCCATTTTGGTGTTGGCATCATGTTATGCTTTAGCTATTGAAAAATAGCAGATCTACAAGCTCATATCGCGCCACCGAGTGGCGCGATACGAGCTTGTAGGTCTGCTATTTTTGAAAAATCGAAGACACTTTTAGAATCTGATCTCAGGTCAGAATGGGTTAATAATGAAACTGTCAGGATGTAATAGACATTTTTAGAATCTGATCTCATGTCAGAATGGGTTAAATTGTTTGTGCTATCCGTTCCTCCGATCTCCTGGAGATTTGTCGCAGCGGTCTGATGAAGCCCATTATGGCTTAGGGACAGCAGGATGGAGGAGTTTGTTCCAGGGGGGACCACCGTCTTTAACTGATCTACAGTAAGAGACCGACTGCTCTCATTATGATGGAATGTACCAGCCTCAACGGCACAAAACTGGCATTTTCACACAAAAAAAACAAGAAAAAGAAAAACAAGCATGAAATCCGAGATAAGCTGCAATCAGCTCTTGGTTTGCGCTTGAACGTTTTGGACAGTCTTATTTTCGATATAGACATTTATTAATCTCGCCGGGGAAAATTCATTTTCAACTTCACCCAGTCGATGGATGCTCAGATGGTCATGATGAGTGCTCGGGGAGGGGAAGGAAGGGGGGGGTGGGGGTCCCGCGCTCAGGCACACTTTGACACGTAGACATGGGCGGGCCGGGAGGCGAACCGTGACCTTCTCATTACTACACAGGCCGCCCCCAAATGTATACTAGCTGCAAGGTTGCAGGGGGAAAAAAAAGTTAGGCTATTTTCTTCACCATTTGCCATTATTGTGGAGAGATGGAGAAAGACGGTTAGATCCCTTTTCCACCGGTTGGTTCCCAATGGGAACCGGTTCAGTTCATTTTGGTTCTTAATTAGTCCATAAGCCAGAGCTCCAAAATTGGAACGTTAATTATGAATTGAGTGGGCAAAACCATACCTTATTACAAATTTTACATTTTTTAATATGCAAACAAAATATGGAAAAAAATGGAAAAGCTACTACTGTGGAAGGGTTATGATATATTAATTTAACTCCATGGATTTGACCAGATGTCAATGTTCTGTATTCAAGCCTCTCGTTTGGAATATAAACGCTTCTAGAGAAACTTTAGCCTCTCATTTGGAATATTAACGCTCCTAGAGAGACTTTAGCCTCTCATTTGGAATATTAACGCTCCTAGAGAGACTTTAGCCTCTCATTTGGAATATTAACGCTCCTAGAGAAACTTTAGCCTCTCATTTGGAATATTAACGCTCATAGAGAAACTTTAGCCTCTCATTTGGAATATAAACGCTTCTAGAGAGACTTTAGCCTCTCATTTGGAATATTAACACTTCTAGAGAGACTTTAGCCTCTCATTTGGAATATTAACGCTCCTAGAGAAACTTTAGCCTCTCATTTGGAATATAAACGCTCCTAGAGAGACTTTAGCCTCTCATTTGGAATATAAACGCTCCTAGAGAGA
Organism: Protomyctophum parallelum; assembly: GCF_964188405.1. NCBI lineage: Eukaryota > Metazoa > Chordata > Actinopteri > Myctophiformes > Myctophidae > Protomyctophum > Protomyctophum parallelum. The sequence continues at coordinate 60,440,266 of NC_139699.1, forward strand.
CTTTAGCCTCTCATTTGGAATATAAACACTTCTAGAGAGACTTTAGCCTCTCATTTGGAATATAAACACTTCTAGAGAGACTTTAGCCTCTCATTTGGAATATAAACACTTCTAGAGAGACTTTAGCCTCTCATTTGGAATATAAACACTTCTAGAGAGACTTTAGCCTCTCATTTGGAATATAAACACTTCTAGAGAGACTTTAGCCTCTCATTTGGAATATAAACACTTCTAGAAAAACTTTAGACTCTCATTTGGAATATAAACACTTCTAGAGAGACTTTAGCCTCTCATTTGGAATATAAACACTTCTAGAGAGACTTTAGCCTCTCATTTGGAATATAAACGCTTCTAGAGAGACTTTAGCCTCTCATTTGGAATATAAACACTTCTAGAAAGACTTTAGCCTCTCATTTGGAATATTAACGCTTCTAGAGAGACTTTAGCCTCTCATTTGGAATATAAACACTTCTAGAGAGACTTTAGCCTCTCATTTGGAATATAAACACTTCTAGAGAGACTTTAGCCTCTCATTTGGAATATAAACGCTTCTAGAGAGACTTTAGCCTCTCATTTGGAATATAAACGCTTCTAGAGAGACTTTAGCCTCTCATTTGGAATATTAACGCTTCTAGAGAGACTTTAGCCTCTCATTTGGAATATAAACACTTCTAGAGAGACTTTAGCCTCTCATTTGGAATATAAACACTTCTAGAGAGACTTTAGCCTCTCATTTGGAATATAAACGCTTCTAGAGAGACTTTAGCCTCTCATTTGGAATATAAACACTTCTAGAGAGACTTTAGCCTCTCATTTGGAATATAAACACTTCTAGAGAGACTTTAGCCTCTCATTTGGAATATAAACACTTCTAGAGAGACTTTAGCCTCTCATTTGGAATATAAACACTTCTAGAGAGACTTTAGCCTCTCATTTGGAATATAAACACTTCTAGAGAGACTTTAGCCTCTCATTTGGAATATAAACGCTTCTAGAGAGACTTTAGCCTCTCATTTGGAATATAAACACTTCTAGAAAAACTTTAGACTCTCATTTGGAATATAAACACTTCTAGAAAAACTTTAGACTCTCATTTGGAATATAAACACTTCTAGAGAGACTTTAGCCTCTCATTTGGAATATAAACACTTCTAGAAAAACTTTAGACTCTCATTTGGAATATAAACACTTCTAGAGAGACTTTAGCCTCTCATTTGGAATATAAACACTTCTAGAAAAACTTTAGACTCTCATTTGGAATATAAACACTTCTAGAGAGACTTTAGCCTCTCATTTGGAATATAAACACTTCTAGAGAGACTTTAGCCTCTCATTTGGAATATAAACACTTCTAGAAAAACTTTAGACTCTCATTTGGAATATAAACACTTCTAGAGAGACTTTAGCCTCTCATTTGGAATATAAACACTTCTAGAAAAACTTTAGACTCTCATTTGGAATATAAACACTTCTAGAGAGACTTTAGCCTCTCATTTGGAATATAAACACTTCTAGAAAAACTTTAGACTCTCATTTGGAATATAAACACTTCTAGAAAAACTTTAGACTCTCATTTGGAATATAAACACTTCTAGAAAAACTTTAGACTCTCATTTGGAATATAAACACTTCTAGAAAAACTTTAGACTCTCATTTGGAATATAAACGCTCCTAGAGAAACTTTAGACTCTCATTTGGAATATAAACACTTCTAGAAAAACTTTAGACTCTCATTTGGAATATAAACACTTCTAGAAAAACTTTAGACTCTCATTTGGAATATAAACACTTCTAGAGAGACTTTAGCCTCTCATTTGGAATATAAACGCTTCTAGAGAGACTTTAGCCTCTCATTTGGAATATAAACACTTCTAGAGACTTTAGCCTCTCATTTGGAATATAAACACTTCTAGAGAGACTTTAGCCTCTCATTTGGAATATAAACACTTCTAGAAAAACTTTAGACTCTCATTTGGAATATAAACACTTCTAGAGAGACTTTAGCCTCTCATTTGGAATATAAACACTTCTAGAGAGACTTTAGCCTCTCATTTGGAATATAAACACTTCTAGAGAGACTTTAGCCTCTCATTTGGAATATAAACACTTCTAGAAAAACTTTAGACTCTCATTTGGAATATAAACACTTCTAGAGAGACTTTAGCCTCTCATTTGGAATATAAACACTTCTAGAGAGACTTTAGCCTCTCATTTGGAATATAAACACTTCTAGAGAGACTTTAGCCTCTCATTTGGAATATAAACACTTCTAGAGAGACTTTAGCCTCTCATTTGGAATATAAACACTTCTAGAGAGACTTTAGCCTCTCATTTGGAATATAAACACTTCTAGAGAGACTTTAGCCTCTCATTTGGAATATAAACACTTCTAGAGAGACTTTAGCCTCTCATTTGGAATATAAACACTTCTAGAGAGACTTTAGCCTCTCATTTGGAATATAAACACTTCTAGAGAGACTTTAGCCTCTCATTTGGAATATAAACACTTCTAGAGAGACTTTAGCCTCTCATTTGGAATATAAACACTTCTAGAGAGACTTTAGCCTCTCATTTGGAATATAAACACTTCTAGAGACTTTAGCCTCTCATTTGGAATATAAACACTTCTAGAAAAACTTTAGACTCTCATTTGGAATATAAACACTTCTAGAGAGACTTTAGCCTCTCATTTGGAATATAAACACTTCTAGAGAGACTTTAGCCTCTCATTTGGAATATAAACGCTTCTAGAGAGACTTTAGCCTCTCATTTGGAATATAAACACTTCTAGAGAGACTTTAGCCTCTCATTTGGAATATAAACACTTCTAGAGAGACTTTAGCCTCTCATTTGGAATATAAACACTTCTAGAGAGACTTTAGCCTCTCATTTGGAATATAAACGCTTCTAGAGAGACTTTAGCCTCTCATTTGGAATATAAACACTTCTAGAGAGACTTTAGCCTCTCATTTGGAATATAAACACTTCTAGAGAGACTTTAGCCTCTCATTTGGAATATAAACGCTTCTAGAGAGACTTTAGCCTCTCATTTGGAATATAAACACTTCTAGAGAGACTTTAGCCTCTCATTTGGAATATAAACACTTCTAGAGAGACTTTAGCCTCTCATTTGGAATATAAACACTTCTAGAGAGACTTTAGCCTCTCATTTGGAATATAAACGCTTCTAGAGAGACTTTAGCCTCTCATTTGGAATATAAACACTTCTAGAGAGACTTTAGCCTCTCATTTGGAATATAAACACTTCTAGAGAGACTTTAGCCTCTCATTTGGAATATAAACACTTCTAGAGAGACTTTAGCCTCTCATTTGGAATATAAACACTTCTAGAGAGACTTTAGCCTCTCATTTGGAATATAAACGCTTCTAGAGAGACTTTAGCCTCTCATTTGGAATATAAACGCTTCTAGAGAGACTTTAGCCTCTCATTTGGAATATTAACGCTCCTAGAGAAACTTTAGCCTCTCATTTGGAATATTAACGCTCCTAGAGAAACTTTAGCGTGACTAGCACAAGGTAAGAATGGAAGATTATAGAGTAATTATTAGTATTAGAGTAAAATATGCCATATGTGCTGGCACTCTAGTGCCATTATTTAGAAAAACAAAAAAGTGTTAATATAGGTATGGTTTTTGCCCACTCAATTCATAATTAACGCTCCAAATTTTGGAGCTCTGGCTCATGGACTAAGAACCAAAAAGAACTGAACCGGTTCCCATTGGGAACCAACCGGTGGAAAAGAACTGAACCGGTTCCCACTTCCCATTGGGAACCAACCGGTGGAAAATAACTAAACTGGTTCCCATTGGGAACCAACCGGTGGAAAAGGGGTCTTGGAGATAGTTAGCCTGGCTACTGCAACTAGAATGCTGCAGTTGTACCACACAGTCAGTCCTTAGAGTATATAATAATAGAGACGGGACCCGGAGGAAACCCTGAGGCCAAATGGACATAGTGGCCAAATTTGGTATTGTAGAGCTGGGCCAAACACATGAACGCGCTGGTCGGTTGACTATCATTGCGCACGTTCATGATGACACGTGAACTCTGAACGCGTGCAATGATAGTCAACGGCCAGTTCATGTGTTTGGCTCAATCAATCCCAGAATGCACTCTGTTCCTACCCGGAAGGAGGATATGCGCTTTTGAGCAACTTAATGCAAGTGGATAGGAGGAGAAATCCGGTGCCGTCTCTATTAGTATACAGTCAGGATTGATTGAGTACCGAAATTTCCAGACTATAAAGCGCACCTGAAAATAAGCTGCACAAGCTAAATTTAGGGAAAAATACAAATGTGTACTGTAAGCAAGCCCTATAAGCCACAGGTGTTTTAATGGTTTGATTTAGAAGGTCCCCTAGTGGCTGTTAGCTGTAAAAGTCCATAGATTAGCCGAACCGTTGTATAGGCCGCAGGGTTCAAAGCATGGGAAGAAAGTAGTGGTTTATAGTCCGGAATTTACGGTACTTTATTAACAGAGGTACAGTATTATACAAAGAATGCTAAAAGGGTAAACGCAAGAAAGCACTCTATGGATTAGTCGTTTCCATTGTGGTCCTGTATTAGCCAGACCCAGACTAGAGAATTGTACAATGGCATTTTGAGTAGTTCTGGGTAAGCCTCCAGGAGGACCAGATGGATCTGGTTTTCTTAGGACTCTTTCCATCTCCTCTTCTCCTCCTATTCCTCTTCTTATGATAGGCCCATTAATAATAATGGTTTGTTCCACACACCTTTAAAGTATTTGTCACTATATATTTGCATATACAGTGAAATGTGGTATCTGCATTTAACCCTACAGGGGCAGCGCCTCGGGGAAGCAGTTGGGGTTGAGTGCCTTGCTCAGGGACACTTCAATACGTAGTCCGGGCCGGGATTCAAACCGGGGACCTTCTGAGTCCCAGGCGGTGGGCCTTTAGTCTCTACTCACTCAGTCACGGGTGTCCTATGATCTCTATTGTAGTACTCACACATTTTCCTTACATGATGTTTCTAGGATCAAGCGGGTAGGGATGGTACGATATGAAAAGTACAATGAAATAATGATTTTTGCTAAACGTTTTTTGACTACTCCTACAGATTGTGTCCAGAAATCACGCAAATCGCTACACAGCATCTCTATAGTCATTACACGAAACGGGTCTTTCAGAATTTTCATATTCCATCCTGATGGGCCAAGATTGGCTTCCAAAGGACATATGTAAAACTCGAGGGCGAGGGCGCTTCTCACCCACAGGCGTCTTACTGGTTTACTAGTATTGGAGTATTTCCAGTTTTCAGTACTTCAGTTCACAACTACTCCACGACTACACTGTACCACACTACAATTATTGAAAGCTTAATTTAGTTAGTAGTTATTTTATAGATATTGATTACAAAACATGCATTAACCACTGGAAACATGCATACTTAGGCCATTTGAAAACAGCCAATCTCACAACACGGCCCACACGTTGTGAGCTTGTAGATCTGCTATTTTCAAAGCATTTGCATGAATTTGGAAATTTGTAAAATGAACATTATGCAAAATGAGTACTTTTACTTTCAAACTTAAGTATATTTTAATGACTTCATTTTAATAACTTTTGTACTACAGACTTTTACTTGTAACAGAGACGGGGTATATCTTCATTGTGGTATTGGTACTTTTACATAAGTACTTCTTCCATTGTGGTTCACATCCTGTGTAGTGGGAAATGTTGGAGCAGGTTGTGGAAATGATAGTGTCACACTCACAGTCAGCCAAATCAACTCTGTGTAGTGTTATAATCCGATTAATTACTACCCACTGAACGGCCTCCAGCTACTGCACTCCCCTTAGGACATGTTTAAGAATTGCCTTAAAACATTTATTTTTAAACAAGCATTCGTGGATGGTTCATCTTGAACTTACCAACTTAACTTATCTATTGATTTATTATATTATTCTGATGCTTGTATTGTAATTTTGTTTTGAGCTGAATTGTACAGCAAGATTTGTATCTGCTTTACTTGCTTGTCCGTTTTGTAATGCACTTTGTGAGACCTCTCTGTGAAAGGTGCTATATAAATACAATGTACTTACTCAGGAACTGTGCATGTGGCTAATACTGTATAACTAAAAAACATCGCATGGATGCACCTGGGACGTATCTCAGTGATGTATCCCAAAGTCATCAGGGTTTCGTGCATCATACCGTATCAGGGTTTCCTGCACAATGTTGTTGGCATGGCGCTGCGCCATGCTTGAAATAAATCGCGCCATGCCAAGCTTCCAAGCTTTTTTTTGAGGGGGATAGTGAGGGGGATAGTGAGGGGGATAGTGAATCATAGTGTGTGTGATATGAAATGTCCAGTACCTCCCCAGTGCCACCCCAGTGTCTGCCCAGTTTCCACCAAGTGCCTCCCCAGTGTCTGCCCAGTGGCTCCCCAGTGTCCCCCTGAGTGCCTCCCCACTGCCTCCCCAATGTCTCCCCAGTGGCTGCAGTTTCTCCCCAGTGCCTCCCCAGTGTCTGCCCAGTGCCTCCCCAGTGCCTCCCCAGTGTCTTCCCAGTGCCTCCCCAGTGTCTGCCCAGTGCCTCCCCAGTCTCCTCAGTGCCTCCCCAGTGTCTCCCCAGTGTCTTCCCAATGCCTCCCAATGTCTCCCCAGTGCCCCCCCAGTGCCTCCCCAGTGTCCCCCCAGTGCCTCCCCATGTCTCCCCAGTGCCTCCCCAGTGTCTCCCCAGTGCCTCCCCATTGTCTCCCCAGTGCCTTCCCAGTGCCTCCCCAGTGCCTTCCCAGTGCCTCCCCATGTCTCCCCAGTGCCTCCCCAGTGTCTCCCCAGTGCCTGCCCAGTGTCCCCCCAGTGTCTCCCCAGTGTCCCCCCAGTGCCTCCCCATGTCTCCCAAGTGCCTCCCCAGTGTCCCCCCCAGTGTCCCCCCAGTGCCTCCCCAGTGTCTCCCCAGTGCCCCTGCAGTGCCTCCCCAGTGTCCCCCCAGTGTCTCCAATAGCAATACAAGAGCAATAATACAAATTAATCTTAATTTAAATTTAACTTAGGCCACGCCCCAGAAGGTCCCCCCGCGCCCAGCACCATGCCAAGGCCTTTTCCTGCAGGAAACACTGCATACCCCTCACTCGGGTGACCCAGTGAGGGTCCCAACTTACGTCCCAGTAGCTACTGTACCCTCGATCAGACCCACTAGGGAAAGACCAAGGCCACACAATCCGTTGCCCTGGAACTACTCTTCCAGGACTGGGAGAAACAGATTCTGGCGCGTGGAAGGACTAGGCTCTGTGGGTTGACTCTTGTCCGTCCCCTCTTACGTCTCACCAGGTCCACTCCTGCTCTCACCAGGCCCAGGACCTGTGCGTTGCACCAGACTCCCAGCACTTAATTCAGGAGTGCTGGATTATAATGGCCCTCCTAAATAACTACCGTAACTATAATTTAGCTATTGGCAGTATGACACTTGTCATATCCTAGGGCCAGTATGTCAAGACAAAAAAGTCAAAATAGGTCTGCCCCATAGCAGCCCCAAGAGGCTGTGCTGCATGTACACCCAAACGGAAGCAAAATGATTTGAACCCTCCAACATTACCATCCTCTCACTCGCTAAAAACAAAAAACAGAAGAGAGAGAGAGAAGAAAAAACAAACTAGAAGACGAGGACAGTTCACTGAGCAAAGGCCGTCGCCAAGCTGGGTGGCCTATCCACTATTCTGTTACAAGCAACGGGTAGTATTATGGAACATCAAACTCAGTTTGAAGTTCAATGTCACTCACAAGACCAGGAGTATTGAGCACTTCACTTGGTTAAACAAAGAATGACATTCGTACCATTTGTGGAGACCCCGGGGGTTAGATTAAGTAATAGAGTGCAAGTAGAAATGTTGCCCTAAGGGTGGTGCTAGAGAGGAAAGTCAGAGATCAAACAGGGAGCATGAATGCACACAGCAAGTGTCATGCCAATCTTCCCATTTCATTGTGAGATATCGCGTGTAAATTAGACAAAAAAACACACATCCTTAATAAAGCCCCATCGCCAGCAGGGCTGAAAGCACCTATTTCTCCAGGATTTTCATGGCAAAAAGTGGAGCAGGGCCCAGACCGCTGGCCTAGTGGTCCGGGCAGGCGGGCACCTAGGCTTAATTGTAGCCTGGCCCTGACAGCGTGTCACAGGTTCGAGTCCCAATCCCAGTGGCCATTGCTGCGTGTCACTCCCCATGATTCCCTGTCTAACTTACTTAGTTACAAAAAGTGGAACAGAATGATCTCATCTTTTCTGAAAAGAGTATTGTGTTTTAAGATGATGTGGCATCATTAGAAAAGAGAAATGATGAGCCGTGCTTTGTGATCAAATGACCCTCCCCCTTTACATCTACCTCAAAGCACAGACACATGCCGTTCCAAGTCTCTGTGCAACCTATCAGGTTTGGGCCATTTGGAAATAGCAGGTTTACAAACTCACAATGCGGCGCAACGCGGCGCATTGTGAGCTTGTAGATCTGCTATTTTCAAAGCACTGACACGGTTCCAAGTCACTGTTCAACCTATCAGGTTACAACAAGCTGGCTCCACGAAGGAAGAGAATCCATTGTTAAACAATGCCCTGTTGCTGTTGTTTTGTACGTTTTCGCCATAATATGTCTCTGTGGGACAAACGGTTAGCCCGGTTTGCAGGAGGGACGGCGTGTAATGTAGCTTAACAGACTATGATAAACTCACTCTTTCCTGATGTGTCAGAACAAGCATTTTTTTGTTGCTGTCGGGCAGAAATCTATTATCTCCATTGTCCACATTCAAACTTGTGTATGTTTTTCATACTACAGCGTCACACAAAAGTATCAAAAGTAGCGGGCGGATGTAGATCTGCTATACTTTTGATGCTTCTGAATTTTGAATGCTGAAAAGGTTACAGTTCTAGTAGACAGAAGACTTGTTAGCTCAATGTTGAGCTACATGGCTCAGGGACAGGGAGCGTGCCACACATCATTGCCTGGAATAAAGCAGTGTCATCATTAACTGAACATTAGCAGGACAAATTACAGGTTCCAGTAGGCTGTTGCCAAGTGCCAACAGGGTATCAGTTCCAAGTATTTTGGACATTCACCCACAGTACACAGAACATTGCCAGAGTTGAAGACTAATAAAAAAGGTGAAAACGGTATATTCACTGTTGTATTTGTAATAGTGTCCATGTATTATATTCTGCATTCATCATTTAGAAAGCACTGGTTGGGACAGGACATAGCCCTCCAAGCAGAACCCAAATGCTACTGAAGTTTCTGACATTTGTTCGACCCAGTGCATTGGGTCCTGTTCCACGTCGTCCATGCCACCTGATTAAAACATTTACTGGCTCATGTTTACATGTTAAAACGCCTCCCCGCGCTCTTTGACGATATTCTTCAGTATGAGGCTTTCTGAATATGTAAAGTATAAGTACACATACATACCTTTGCGAATATCTCCTGTGGCGCGGAAGCCGTTAAGTATTTTTAATATATGTTTGCCCGATTTGGAAGCTTGGATTCTTCTTTTCCTTCCTTGTTTATTGACACCTCATTGTACCGCCTATCTGGCTAGCTAGTGGCGCTATAGCTATGACACAGCAGATCAGAGGCAGGGACGTAGCCTCACAAGCCAACCGCACACCGGGAGGCGGTACAATAAACGGTAAACAAACAAGAAGAAATAAAGCGACCAAATCGGTCAAACAAAGATTAAAAATACTTAACGGCTTCCGCGCCACAGGAGATATTCGCAGCTGGATGTATAGCTACTTAAAGTTACCGATTTCAGAATAACTCAAGGAAAATAATGGCGTCACATGCCGCGGGTCCTATTTTAGAGAGAATCTCCACATCCGCATTTAGGAATTTCCATACGAAAATACAGTAGTGAGCAGGGACCCAACGTAAAACTCAACAAAATATCAAAAAAGTTTTACGTAGGGTCCCGAAAGGGGCTAGACAGGACACTGACTGGGGCACAGTGAAGAGAATATACAGCAGATTCACAAGCTTGTGTCTTAGAAACAGTCTATCAGTCTATCATTATGAAGAAGTGGGATGAATATGGACACAATAACTGCTAAAAGAAAATTGTACTGTGACTTTATTTTACTTTGTGGTGTGCATTTTGTGTGTTCAATCATTTCTGTATTTTGTATTTATTGACATTGATAAACACACACGCAGAGAGAGAGAGAGACAAACAGACAGACAGAGAGAGAGAGAGAGAGAGACAGAGACAGATATGCAGCTGCATACTGATACAAAGCAATGCATTGTTGATTAACCTGTCCTCCTGTACCCCGTGTGACCGACCGTGTCTCACCTTGAGTGGAGGACCCAGGACGCTGTGTATGGCGGCTATCTGCTCGCTCAGGGCCAGGTTCTGGTCAAGCTCCACATGGGGAGGACGCCTGGGCTCCGGGAAGCTGGTGCAGAGGAACGGGTCCGAGTCCTCCAGGTACTGCACCCGGCAGGTCACAGCGGCGGCCATGGCCGCGGCTGGAGCAAATATCCTCTTATTAGAACAGACCTTCACTCAGCAGATATATCGATACAGACCAAAACGTCTTAGCAGTATATATATATAGGCTATTATTTTTTTAAAGGCTAGAAAATTAACGAATAGGTCTCACACGGTACCTGTCTCCGCTATAAACAGCAGGCTACGGATATATATTTGAAAAACAAACTTCCAACAACTAGATATATAATAACGCGCGTTAATTCGGTTTATATACAAATACATTTACAACGTGGTTGTTATTCAATAGGTGATTAGGAAGTGTCCTGTCGGCGTGCAGACACGAAGTGAGTGGAAAGTCCAGAAACACACCAAGCGCTCCTTGGGACTGCCCCGCCCCGCCCCGGGGTGACGTCACAATAAGAGAGAGAGAGAGAGAGAGAGAGAGAGAGAGAGAGAGAGAGAGACCCAGTGTTAATGTAACACAGCTCTGTTTACACATTTATTTAATTCCTATTTATATCCAATATTTATTTGTAAATACATTGTTATTGTCTTGTTCCACTTCTGCTTTGGCAATGTAAACGTACGTTTTCTCATGCCAATAAAGCTCCTTTGAATTGAATTGAATTGAATTGAATTGAGAGAGAGAGAGAGAGAGAGAGAGAGAGAGAGAGAGAGAGAGAGTTTTGAGAGATTTCCATTCTTCTTTAATCAATGTCTAACGGTAAAACCGCATGTCACTCCTGTCTTTTCCCTTTGCAAATACTCAATGTCCTGAAAATAATCTAGGTCTAGGTCTTCTAGGATATGATGACAATATGATAATAATTATGTATCATTATTATTATTGGGTCTATTATTTATTTTTCAGCGTTTGCAACCGCTGGTCCATAATGTCCATAATATTATAGCCTACTTCTTTATCTGTAAAAAGGTCGCCACACCCCCTTCGTCTATTTTTGAGACCCTATGGTGTTTTTAAAAATATAAAATATGGTTCAAGTGGTTAAACGTTCTACAACATGAAATTCCACTTTTTCCAAAAGAAATAATTTGTTTTTGCTCTCCCCTGACCGATGTGTTTTCTATCCCCACAAATATACTACCCAGTTTGTGAATCAATACCGCCCCCATCTGGCGGAGTCAGGTTAGGCTCTCATGGAAATTGCTCTCAGGAATAGCTCCACTGATTTGGTGGCCCATGTTACACTCAGGCTTCGTACACAAAGAACTGTGCTGTGCTCTGCCTATGCTTTTCCAATGGAAGTCACGTGGCTTGACCAAACACTTGTTTGATTGCCCCCATCACACACAACTGGCTATAGTTTTATGTTAGAAATATTGTATGGGTCCCCAACATTTAGAAACTGCCGGATGCTAACTTGCATATGTTGTCCAATATTAATAATTAGCATAAGCTGGGGTATCATTGACAACCTATATACGCAACATTTTCAAAATGTCAAATTAAGAGAGTTCATGATTCTGATTCCATTGTAGCTTTGCATGAAAAACACTACTCATAACAAATGTGATGAGGTCGATCAGTACAGTTGGGCAAGTGCCCATTATATATGGCCCTGTTTCTCATGCCAAATGAATGCAGAATAATGAAAATCCCCTAGTTTGACACATCACATAGCTACTACTTAAAAGCATAATGAAATTAATTGTATAGGTTGTCAACGATACCCCAGCTTATGCCAATGAAAATGTCCAGGTTCACATTCTGGCAAGTGGACTAAAACCTAACATCATTAGTAATGTTGGTTAACCGCACGCAGAATCCATATATGTCCAGACTAATGGGATGTCAAGAGTTCTGAAGAATTTGTTTCCAAGGGATTTCCCATTAAAACGTTGCACTTCCTCACAGCATAATTGCTGAAGCTTTCAAGAAAGAAGTCACTTCGGCAATGAGGGGGGAAAAAATAGCCGTCTGCCTGTATTTACATATAGGCCAACACAATGCTACCGTATTAGGAGTAGTTGGGCAGAAATGTCAATTTGGCAAAGTATGCTGTATCATTTCCAGAGTGATTTACATTAAGCAAGAACCAAAAATATGGCAATACATCATTGTACTAACAAATAACCAGTTTTCAACCCAAGGGTTTGCACACACCAAAAATATGGGTTTAACCGTCATATAGCCTTTGCGCAAATATGTGTACAGATTAAACAACTTTCCAGAATACACAGAACTTTGTCCAAACATTTTTATTTAAAAAGTTGAATTGAAAAATGAGTACAATAATAAAAACTTCCTGGAGGGAGGCAAAGCTTAATTAAAAAATTAGGTCGTGTTGGACTGCGTCCTCAGAGGCATAGACGACGAGTCCAACAAGTGCTACTTCCTATTTGCTGAAGCCGTGCCAATAACACAGTCATTAACCTGGAAGAGAACAGAATTGACATTGAAGACGACCAACACTGAATGAACAAAAGTCAAAACAAGACGCAGCAACACGAGAAGCATATTGCTTAACTTTGAAAAAAAAAAAAAAAAGGTATCTGCTTAATATATTTTAGTGTTTGTTTTCCCAAATATAGAATCATGAGCAATTTTACATACATTTTCAAATCTTATACTGATCTTAAATTAAGTTTGGTTTCCATGGAGAAACCAAATTGTATTTGGCTAGCAGCCTGAGACCCAGTTTAAGCAGTTACAATGTGTGCTCAAGAAATACAGTAGATAAGTACCCACCTTGCTAGCAAACCTCAGGGAGTTCAAAGTCTCCCCAAAGTTGTCAGTCTCTGGGGAGATGTTGGCAAACATCAGACTGATGGGGTGAGAAAAAGATCAGTCATGTAATGCATTCACCGACAGTGTTCCAAGACAAACTAGTTAACTCTGAACTAAATTTGACATTTGTGGATTTCAGAATAATTGTGGTCTCCAGGTTCAAACTCACGTTTTGCTGTTTCCTCCAAAACATCCCTGAAGAAGAAACGTCAGTTTGGAATTCCTGTATGGAATGAAATTCTCCTGGAACACAAGGAAAATATGGTTTTAGCCTGGCACAAAACAGAAGCTCCAGTCAAAAAGCAACAGGTTGGAAATAAAAGAGTAGCATTCATATATATATATATATTTCATATAACGGAGTGCAGGGTTCAGAGAATGACAGACCTTGTTTGCCAGGGCAGTGATGACAATGCCCAGGTTGATGAGTGAGCCGTTAATGGCCGTCATCTCTTTGAAGCGATCACCTTGTGCCTGGCTCTTCTGAATACGCTCACTACCGGCCAAGTCCACCAGGCATAGGGTGGCTGTACAGATGAACACAAGTCAGCAATAAGAAAGTGTGATTGAGACAAACATGCAAAACACAGACCTCCCCCCCACCAAAAAAAAAAAAAAAAAAAAGGAATTGTGGCTTTTTTATTTTTTGGGGCATTTTCTGCTTTTGATAGGACAGTGGAGAGACAAGCAAAGGTCATCTGACCTTTAAAAATATATAAAGTACTCACAGTTGCACTTAAGGTCCCTGCCTGTGTTCTCTCCCTTGATGTCAAGCTGGAACACTGAGTGGGAGCGAGAGGAGCAGCCATTGACCGAGGTCTGAGCGGTGGCACGATTCTGGTTCGCCAGGGCCATCAGATTGATCACCTGACAATTGGGGAATATAATTGGCATCTTTAGTCAGCTTGGGAGATAAATGAGCATGATGTGACACTTCATGTAAACGCTCGACACATTTCAATACCAGGTTGAAAGTTAAGTGGCCATGTAACAACTACAGACAATAGAAATAAGCGTGCTGTACCTGGTCCTCTGAAGTGACGACCTTGTATGTAAGGTTCGATACAGTTACAGTGTTGTCGGCAGACTTCCGGATCTCGTGCTCAGGCCGGGTGCTGGCCATGCCGGTGTAGAGCAAGTCACGCAGAGTCTCATTGTAAATCTCTATGAAACTTGCTGTGAAGGAGAACTGGGGGAAACGAGGAGTATTAGGTGAGAACTTCCCTCCACAAATGGGATGATCTATAGCAGGGGGTTTTCACTGATTTTGACCCAGGGACCACCATTCTGACTAAGAGCAACCTGGGGACCACCACTGTTGGGCTGACCACCCGTCCCACATCTCTTGGAACAGTCCAAAAATAGCACTACTGTCACACAAATCAAAGATATGGGAAAATAATTGAGCATGCAATACCATAATAACAATCTTTAATCATATTCGAGGGCTTTGAGAGAAATGACTCCAGAATCTGAGGGCAGGCGTGTGTCTGTATTCAGCTGTGATGCTCGTTATGCATCAAGGCAATTGTGTTTCTGCACTGCATTGTCAAAATAGGCCGACACCTGGCTTTTGTTCAAGCTGTTAACTAGGCTACATTTGGTTGTATGAAACACTTTGTGATTTATAAATAAAGTACTTTTAAACTGAAGATAGCCAATGTTGATAATTGAATATAAAAAAAGTCCCCGGGACCACCTGCAATACCTCCGGTAAGAGTAACCAAAACTATTAAAATTCACCCAGATTCCCTCCTGAAGGAAAAAATTAAAATGCACAGGGTGACCGACCTGCCAGCCTTGCTCCTCCAGTTTCCTTCCTGCCTTAAACACCTGCCGCACTGCCCGTGGAATGACTCCCCTGCCATCTTCCGTGTCTGCTCCCTCCATGGTGTGAGTTTTGCCACTCCCCGTCTGGCCGTACGCAAAACAACAAACGTTGTAACCATCCAGGGCTGACTGTATGAGGAGGGAGAGCTCTTCAAAGACCTGGAGGAAGGACAGCCAAAATAAACAGCAAATTAAGATGTCTCACCATAACAGGAAAATGAGTGAGTAAGAGTATAAATTACTCCTCATATGACCACCGCGCTTTCTGACTATAGGTACGCTACCCGTTCAAAACATGTCAAAATAAAGGTAGTGGGTCGCACACACCAAGACTGTTGTTCAAATAGTTTATTTCATATTTGAACAAATAAGGACAAACGTTTCAGCCATCCAGCCTTCATCAGTGACAGTGATGAAGGCTGGATAGCCGAAGAGTATATAAATAAATACCTCTTGTTGTGAGGAATGGGGCCCAAAGACCTTGTCAAAGGAGAAGGAGTAGTTCGTCTGCGTATCTAGTGTACGACCTGTGTGAGACTGAAGGATTAAATAAAAGTTGATGTTATGTCCATTATTTATGGAGGCAGTGATAAGAGAATGCAGGTATAAAAAAGGAACATTGCCAATATGAATCCAGTGATGACAAAATGAGGTCTACTGCAATTACAGGTTGGCCCCAATGTAGTTCAGACTAGAGCTTTCACCGGGTCCCCCATTACCTTTTTCATGTCATGCACCCCCTAGAGGGTGTTCAACACTGGTGTGCATGCACCAGTTTGGGAACCGCTGGTCTAACCAATATAAGCATAATGGACTCACCTCCTCACTCTTGGCCAGAATCAGGGTCTTGTCATCATGGGCAGGGAGCTGGATGTGGCCACCCATCCCTCCAGCCAGAAGAGGGCGCACTCTACAGAAAACTCTGATGTTCCCCTATAGAAGGAAACCAGTTTGAATGACAGGGTAAATTCCTCATACATCCTACGACTAATAGGCACATTAAGAAATGACAGATACAGTAACACTTAGTAAATGTAAACAAACCCAATTTACTATAAATGGGGGACCTGACTCTTACAAACTAAACAGAAAGGAGTGGCTCATATTCTACCCACAATGGACAGAACAGCTACAAGTTCTGTGACTGTCTACACCTAAAGACTTCGAGACAGACTATGGCGCCTATGGGAAAGACTGGCTGCACACAATTTGTTCTGTGAAAGGCATATTCATAGTCTGGTTTTTCGGTGGTGAAGTGACCTGAAATAACGTTGAACGGTGGCAAGTAAAAACAGAGAGAAGGGCTGGAGCGGTGGCAGTGGTTTGCTCTTCACCACGGCTCGTGACGTCATGTTGTAGTTTGGTGGTCACCTAAAATCCAGACCATGTATGAGCCTTTACAGTTCTAAAGATATCAGCAATACAACCGATGCAAATCATAATAATGGGCATATCATGCATGCACGTCTATGGAGTTGCAAACACTTCTCCTTAAATGCAGCCAGAGCCCTACAATGCTAAAAACTTGCCTTGAGTTCCTGGATGGTGTTATGTAGACCCCTTCGCTCCATTTCGCCAAAGTGGATCACATCCCTCTGGCGGGCTACCGTCTCCTGGCAAGAGGTCAGCTTCTCCTGTCTCTCCGAGTGTTGTCTGCGTACGACAGAGGTTTGTCTGGGTAAGAGCCAGGCCGGACTCGGCCACAGACAGCTTCCCCTTTGAGAGAAGCGGAGAGACATTTTAAGAACCATGGTTTTATACAGGCTTCCATCTGCATTTTGATTTTTTTTAATCTAGGCTGTTGTCAAAAGGTCATGGCTTTGAACCCTTGGCTTGACCAAATGTGAAGTTGCGAACCTTGGGGGGGGGGGGGGGGGGGGGAAGCAAATAAGACAACTGTGCTCAAGTTCAGAGGCTTTATTTATTGGAAATGGTGTGGTAATGAATAGCTTACCTTTAGAGACTGCAGCTCCCTTTCCAGATTTCCTGCCAGGGTCTCTGTAGCCTTGTGCTCCTGCTCCAGGTGCAACAGCCGTCTCTCCGTCTCTCTATTGTTGCTGGTCATGTTTTGGAGATCAGCTTTGACCCCATAGAGGACTTGTAGCTCAGCCTCACACTCACTGATGGGGAAAGGGCAGGATTTTATTTATTTTTCTTCAGCCAACCAACATTGGCCAAAAACTTTGGCCAACAGACATAGTCGACATGGCAGTTATGCAGAAGTTACATTTAAACAGTTTGAACCTGGTGTCATAGCTTTGTAGATCAGATTTTTGTTAAATGAAAATAAGTTTGGCTTGTGTGCATCATATTTGCATACTGGTACATACGGTATTCATTGTAATCAACTTAAATGTCCATTTTCATATTATAATAATTAGTCTAGGACTCTGTCAGGATCAAACTATTGATTACACCCCTAGTGATAAGACATACAGTACCTGAGCCGACTCTGCTGTGCTCCGATGATTCCGTCCTTCTCGGTCAATGCAGTCTTGAGCGACTCATTACTCTGCTCAGAAGACTTTAGTTTATTCTGATATGCGGTGATCTTGCCCTGCATATCAGCAACCTTGCCCTTTAAGTCCCAGCTAGGTCGCATTGTTCCAGCTGACACACCTGCTTTTGGAACTGTGGCCGAGACAGGCCTTTTAGGAGCTACACCTGTAGGACATCAAAATGTGTTTGTTTTTTAGTTGTGCCAACCGCTCTAAATCATCAAGGTGCCGCTCACATCACAAAAGTGTTATTTTTAATTACTTTTATACCAACTAGTTTGTTGCAGGGCAGCACAAAGACAACATGGGTCTCTCTGGCAGACACCCAGAGCTACTGGGGTGTAATCAAATGACTGGAGGCCTTCCTGGGCTCTGTGCAGCGTTTGGGCTGTGCATAAACGCCTCAGACAGTATCCAAAATGCCCATTAACAAACTGCACAAAGACTAGGTCTGGGATGATTCATTGAGCTTACCCAATTTAGGTTGCTGTAACTCGTGTTAACACTTTGACAATTAAAATCATCCATTCCTTTTGTTGATGGGTGGCCTAGGCTAGAGCTTAACCTCTGCAGTCAAATTAGCCGATAACAGCTAGCATGGGCAGCATTTCTTCTCAGGTTTATGATCCGGTCAGGAGCCCATGATAACGTTACATCATGTTGTAGTCATTGTTTTATATAGTCAGGCCCTCAAATACATTTTTCCCCATAAAAGCTGCAGGCTACGAGAGAACGAGTCACGCTTATTGTTATTCTTCTGGTTTGAGGGGAAGTAAGTTCCAGATTGAGGATTCTGGCCTGATGACTACAACATGACGTAACGATATGATCCACTCCACTCCTGAGTAGGCTACAGACCAGATTACACAGCAATTTTGTAACTCCGACTAGGCTTTCCTCCGGGGGGGGGAAATCCTGGTGAGTCGTGACACGAGGTTAGATAACAGCAAGTTTCAGACAACTCACCTCTAGAAGGCCCAGCGGCAACAGTGGCAGCAGGAGGGCCCATGGATCTGGCTGGTTTAGCTGTAAGGCACGGAGGGTGGCAGCGGTTACTTAATTATTTAACTAATTCATAACAAAAAGCTTAAATTCTTGTCAAATTAAAGAAAGTCCTGAAGATGGTTGGTTGGACCCTACACTCCAAATCTAGCTTTTCAGTCAGTGTATGGTGAACTTACACACAAGGGGTCTGGCAGTGGCCGCTGGGAGTGTCTTGGGGCCTACGATAGTGGCTGCTACCTTTGGTCTGACCACCGCCTCTGGCTCCTTGCGCTGCATTTTCTGCTGAAACGGCATCAATAAAAGTTGCCCACTTTGACAGGCTGGGATGGCTTAGGGTCGACGACAGAGTACAGCATCTTGCAATGGGTCTGGTCCACAAGATTCGATTTCGATACACCACCAAGACTCCTTCAAAACCGCTCACAAAGGCACCTACGGACGGCTGCAATTCGAAACTGGCCCCGTAAAATCTGAATCCCCCCACCCCTCACTGTATGTTTCTTTTCCCCTTCTACCTCCTTTATGATAAATTCCTGTTCTGTTCTTTGACTATATAGAAGTGTCTATTTGTAGTCTCTAAATGTTTTGATGAATTGAACCCTCTTGTAAACAAGTGTAATGCATAAACTGGATCGTCCACTCAGTTAACAGTCTTTAGTTTGTATTGAGTTTGTGCTAGAGTTGAAATGTACTGCAATTCTGCAATCTGTTAATATATCAATCAATCAATATGTAGCCCAGTGGCATATATGCCTGTAGTTCTATGTAAATCCACCAGGTGACACTGTCACTTTAAGAGTGCCATGTTCTGGGGGTCAAGGGTTACACTGAAAAACGTCTTGAATAATAAGAAGCAACCTGTATTTGTGGGGATTCTTTGAGAAGATCTTGATGGTAAAAATGCAATACTTGCATTGTATATTTTCAGATACAAATGTAAACACATTCTTGATGCAGTATAGTATGAGTGTATTTCCAGATGATTAAGAATACATGTTGTTGATGGTTGCAGATTGTAAACAAGAGGTGAAAGCTGAACTAGCTATTATATCAACTTGGTTGATATGAGTTTTTGTGTCTTTGTACTGTAAGTACTGCTTCTTTGTATTTCTATTTCTAATTCTACATTAAGTAAATTGTAAGGTTCATCTCTTTATAGAGGTTACTATAATGTTGTGAATGTAATGTGTTTCTCAGTGGAAAAGGGTGAAGCTTGGGAGACCATTGTTTGCTCAGTGTGTGAGTTGGCCATTCCTCATACACTGTTTGTGGTGAGTTTTAGGTTTAACTCACAATTAATGTCATTTTATTTGTTTCATTGAAATGGAATATCTCATTTCATTGTGGTATCTTTCCTATTTGTTTTATTCTAGATAGTGCCACTACCGTATTTTGTTTAGATTTATTTTATGTTACAGGCTTGCATGCCATATTTGCCAAACTGTGGCATTCTTTACACCAACCAACACCAACTTCTTGGGAAATAAAGAACCCCAATATATGTCTGTGTCCTGTGCCCTATTTGCCAGGTTACACATTTTGGTACCAGGAGTGGGGTTTCTGATAGTTGGTGGCCCTGATAACAATTGGGCTCTTATAGTAAACGTACGGTACATAAAATACGGTAGTGGTGAAGAGGTGGAGGACGTCTGTGTGGAAGGTTCAGCGACCAGAGCCAGGATCCGGGTGACACCGATGACCAGAGGAGAAGACGTATCCGCATAACTTACAGCTGCTTTTTGTTTTTTTGGGTGTTCAGAGACTGTTAAGTATTTTAATAATAACTGAAACTGTTCACAATGTCTGGGGATGAAGAAGATGTGCGTAATGTGATTCCTGGGCCCGCAGCCCTGGGAGCCGTGGGGGGAGTTGCGGCAGACAGTATGGATGCCCTTAGAGCTCAAGTGCTGGAACTAAACAGGAAACATGATCAAGCTTTAGCTACTATCGCTGCCCTAGGTAATGAGCCCAGACGATCATATGTATATGTACCTAGAGAACGCACTATTCAGCCTTTTAGTGGGGATATAATCAAAGATGGTCGCTCTGTTGATGAATTCATAGAAGAGGTCGAACGTGTGATTAGGGCCAGAGATCAGACCCCTGCTGACCAGGTAGACTTTGTGCTATCACTTCTAAAGAGTCCAGCCATAGAGGAAGTGCGTTTACGTATGGGTGGGGATTCTGGCCCTACAAGTGACATCTTTAGGTATCTCCGACAGGCCTTTGGAGAGAAGCGCAGTACTTCCCAGTTATTACAAGCTTTCTATGGTCGTAAACAAAGAGAGGGAGAAGACTTGCGTAATTTTTCACATGCTCTCTCACAAATGCTCAGCTCAGTAATGAAGCAGTCACCTACTGCCGTAGCTGATGAGAAGCGGGCAATACGAGACCAGTTCATGGAGGGGGTTAGCGATTTGTCTCTGAGGAGGGAACTACGGAAGTTTATCAGAGATAAACCAGATGCTACTTTCATTGAAGTGCGTGATGAGGCCATCATGTGGTCAGTAGAGGATAAGCCCTGTGCACCTAAAACAGTCAAAAGCAGTGCAGTGACATGTGATTACACGGAGGAGTTGACTCATTGCTCTACTATTGATGCTCAAAAAAAAGGCCTGTTACTTTAGAAGATGTATTAAAAGTAGTGTCTGAACAGGGTAAAGCGATTGGAGAATTGAGAAGTGCAGTAAGGGATCTTACTGTACAGGGTGAAAAGAGCCACAACCGAGATGAAAGCAAACCTAAGGTCAGACCTAGGTTCACAGATGACGGGGAGCCTATCTGCTTCAAGTGTAGGGGGGTGGGGCACATAGCCCGACACTGTACGCAGAGACCCAGTGCACCATCAGGTTCCCCTACAGCACAGGGAAACGAGAGCCCTCGGTTGCTTTGAGCCAAGCAATACGAGGAAAGTCCATAGGCTCAAGTAAACCTGACCATGATCGTGACAAAATACTGGAACGTGCTGTTGGTAAATGTCATACCGTTGATGTAAAAATTGGAAGTGTTAGTGTGACATGTTTGGTGGACACAGGTAGCCAAGTTAGCACTATCAGTGAGGGGTTCTTCAGGGAGCATTTATCAGGAGAAGATGATGATATGCTTTCGACAACAGGATGGCTCAAGATAACTGCAGCTAACGGGTTGGGAATACCCTACTTGGGTTATATTGAGTTGGAGATGGAGGCGATGGCGATGACAATTCCGGACTGTGGTTTTCTAGTAGTGAAGGAGCCTGAAGACTCTCGTTCCTCTGTTCCGGGCCTCCTGGGCATGAATATACTTAGCAGGTGCAAACAGCTGGTGTACGCTCAGTTCGATACCACCCTGTGTGGCAAGCTGGATTCTGATTGGAGGGAGATATTTCAGCAGATGCATAAAGTGGACCTCAATGACAAGTCACCTATGGGGCGTGTAGCAGGTCGAGATGCTGTTTATATCCCTGCCACAACGGTTGCTACCATCTCAGCGAAAGGTCTCAGAGATGTTGGGGATGGTGTTATAATGCTGTTGGAACCTGTAAATGTAGCCTTGCCGAGTGGCCTTATTGTCATGCCCACACTAGTGTCCACCCACAGCCCTCTGTTTCAGGTCCAAGTCATCAACCTTTCCCAGGAAGATGTTTGGCTTCAACCAAGGACCAAATTAGGCATGCTGGTCCCCGTGAAGTGTGTGGAAAATAGCCAAGGGTGTGAGGTTAATTTTCAACGAGTATCAGCTAAGGTGGAACAGATAACTGTCAATAAAAAAGCACCGCAGCTGTCTGATAGCAGCTTACAACATCTACTGGACAAACTTGATATGGGTGGCACTGTTGAACAACAAGCTGAGTTGGGTGCTTTACTGACCAGTTATTCTGAAGTCTTTGCCCTGGGGGATGATGATCTTGGGTATACTGACAAGGTTCAGCACGAGATACATTTAACGGATGACAGGCCAGTTACACAACCATACCGCCGCATTCCACCGACTCAGTACAGTGAAGTTAAGGAGCATATCACCCAGCTTTTGAAGAAGGGAATTATTCAGGAGAGCTCTAGCAGTTACGCAGCGCCTATTGTCTTGGTCAGGAAGGCTGATGGAAGTCTTAGACTGTGTGTAGACTATAGAAGACTTAATGCGAAGACCAAGCGCGATGCTTTTCCCTTACCTCGTATCGATGAAAGCTTTGATGCTCTGTGTGGGGCGAGGTTCTTCTCAACAATTGATCTGGCCAGTGGGTATCATCAAGTGGCCATGCATAAAGATGACCGGCAGAAGACAGCATTTACCACTCCCTTTGGGTTATTTGAGTATCTGAGGATGCCATTTGGAGTATGTAATGGCCCCGCTACATTCCAAAGACTTATGCAGGCCACCATGAATGACTTAGTGTTCCAGATCCTGCTAGTGTATCTTGATGACATCCTGCTTTACTCTCAGACTTTTCAAGATCATCTAGAGAGGCTGGAGACGGTGTTGAAGCGACTGAAAGAGACTGGGTTAAAAGTGAAGCTGGAAAAGTGCCATTTTTTACAGCCAGAGGTGCGCTTTCTGGGTCATCAGATCTCAGCAGACGGCATAGGTACAGACCCAGACAAGATAGCGGCAGTTAGACAGTGGAGTGTACCCAGCACTGTCAAGGAGCTTAGATCATTTTTAGGCCTCTGTAGCTACTATAGAAGATTCTTAGAAGGTTTCTCCAAGCTTGCTGGTCCTCTTCATGATCTCGTAAATTATTGCCTCCAGGAAGGCAGTCCTGCAAGATCAAAGCAGCTGTTCAACAATTCATGGACATCAGAGTGTCAGAATGCATTTGAGCAGTTGAAGGAAAGACTGACCAGTGCCCCGCTGTTAGGCTATGCTGATTTTACTTGTCCCTTTATAGTGGAAACAGATGCCAGTGGCCTTGGTTTAGGCGCTATCCTCTCCCAGCAGCAAGGGGATAGGAAAAGAGTGATTGCTTATGCTAGCAGGAGGCTTCGCAATGCTGAGAAGAATGACCGTAACTATAGTAGCATGAAGTTGGAGCTCCTTGCTCTCAAGTGGGCTGTGTCGGAAAAGTTTAGAGGCTATCTCCTTGGATCCAAATGCACAGTGATCACCGATAACAACCCTTTATGTCACCTATCTACAGCAAAGTTGGGAGCCATAGAGCAGAGATGGGTGGCTCAGTTATCAGTCTTTGACTTTGAAGTTAAGTACCGTCCAGGACGGTGCAATGCTGCGGCCGATGCCCTCTCTAGGCAGCCGTTAGCAGGGGAGCCCAAACCTGACCTTGATGATGCTGAATATGATGATTGTGTGACCATTTGCAATGTAATTAATAAAGGCACACCGTTAGAGCCAGCTCTAGCAACAGCGGGGATGAATTGCTACAAGGTAAAACAGATCCGTGCCTTGGAAAATGGGGATGGCAAAGATAACCAGGGTGAGACATTGAGTAACACCCCAACTCTACCAGGGTACACCCACAGTGAGCTTCGCCAGTTCCAGGATGCTGACCCCTCTATTATTGCCTTACGTAAGTTTTGGGAGAGGCAGCGGAAACCAGGAAAAAAAGAGAGGTTGGGTTTGTCTAAATCTACCTTGTCCTTGCTGAAACAGTGGCATCGCATTCAAGAGCGAGATAGGCTGTTGTACCGAGTCATAGAAGATCCTCATGATGGAGAATGCTTTCAGCTACTGTTACCAGACTGTATGAAACCACAAGTGTTGGACAGTGTACATGGCCAGATGGGACATCAAGGCATCGAACGCACACAGAATCTATTGAGGCAGAGATGTTTTTGGGTGGGCATGTATGATGACGTTGAACAGTGGGTCAAGAAGTGTCAGCGGTGTATCATGACCAAAATGCCTCAGCCAAGGATACAGGCTCCCATTAAGCCATTTCTAGCGACAAGACCTTTGGAAGTTGTTGCAGTCGACTACACTGTCCTTGAACCCGCTTCAGATGGGCGTGAAAATGTGTTAGTAGTCACGGACGTGTTTACTAAGTTCACGCAGGCTTTCCCCACTCGTGATCAGAAGGCTGACACTACCGCCAAAGTCCTGCTCAAAGAATGGTTTATGAAGTTTGGATGTCCGGAAAGACTCCACAGTGACCAAGGAAAAAACTTTGAAAGTCAAGTAGTTGCAGAACTGTGTAAGCTTTATGGAGTGAAGAAAACCCGCACAAGTCCATACCACCCTCAGGGCAATCCACAATGCGAGAGGTTCAACAGGACTCTGCATGATCTCTTACGCACACTGCCCCCCGAGAAGAAGCGCCGCTGGCCTGAACACCTGCCGGAATTGGTCTATGCCTATAATGTGACGCCTCATGCCAGTACGGGATACTCCCCCTATTTCCTTCTTTATGGGGTCAACCCCCACCTACCTGTTGATGCGCTGCTGGGCAGTGAGCAAATGGTGGAGAAGAAAAGTGACTGGCTCGTAGTCCATCAAGAACGACTAAATGAAGCGCATACTAGAGCAAAAGAATATGCAGAACAAAAGGCAGCAGAACGAGTTTCACACCAAGAGAGCAAAGTGTTCTGTCCCCCTGTCAGCATTGGTCAGCTAGTTTACCTGAGGCACCGGCCCTCGGGAAGAAACAAGATACAGGATGCTTGGGGTCCTACCGTGTACAGGGTTGTAGAGGTGCAGGGCACTACACATGCAGTTGAACCAGTGGGAGGGGGCCCCGTCAAGAGAGTTCACAGGGTTAATTTGAGGGCATGTGCAAGTCCGGTACCAACCCCTATAGTGGTTAGAAGTGAGCCTCCTCTCAACACTCCAATGCCCTTGCTCTCTGAGTCTTGCCCAGAGGACTCAGACCCGGGGTTTGTAGTGCTTGCTGAAACATCATTCCCTGCAGTGACTCAGGAGGTCAGCACTGAATCACTTACAACCACTTTTAGTGATGTGTCACAAGGCAGTCGGGCCGAAATTGAAGCTGAGCCTGCTGCTGACTCAGTGGTTGAACCTGATGTGGATGTGTCTGTCAGTGAACCTGTGGTAGATGTACAGACTCCCGCTCCTCGCAGGAGTTGCAGAGAACATGCAGGGGTGCATCGTAATCCTTTCCATGAGCCGAGATCAATCTGTAACTCTATTTCCTTACACCCAGAGGTGTTTCTCACAGGGGATCACCAACATGGGTGTATACCTTTTCAGAGAGGCTGTTAAAGGAGAAATGTGTGCTAGTCACCGGGACGTTGACTATTTAGCAGGGGAGAATGTAGCCCAGTGGCATATATGCCTGTAGTTCTATGTAAATCCACCAGGTGACACTGTCACTTTAAGAGTGCCATGTTCTGGGGGTCAAGGGTTACACTGAAAAACGTCTTGAATAATAAGAAGCAACCTGTATTTGTGGGGATTCTTTGAGAAGATCTTGATGGTAAAAATGCAATACTTGCATTGTATATTTTCAGATACAAATGTAAACACATTCTTGATGCAGTATAGTATGAGTGTATTTCCAGATGATTAAGAATACATGTTGTTGATGGTTGCAGATTGTAAACAAGAGGTGAAAGCTGAACTAGCTATTATATCAACTTGGTTGATATGAGTTTTTGTGTCTTTGTACTGTAAGTACTGCTTCTTTGTATTTCTATTTCTACATTAAGTAAATTGTAAGGTTCATCTCTTTATAGAGGTTACTATAATGTTGTGAATGTAATGTGTTTCTCAGTGGAAAAGGGTGAAGCTTGGGAGACCATTGTTTGCTCAGTGTGTGAGTTGGCCATTCCTCATACACTGTTTGTGGTGAGTTTTAGGTTTAACTCACAATTAATGTCATTTTATTTGTTTCATTGAAATGGAATATCTCATTTCATTGTGGTATCTTTCCTATTTGTTTTATTCTAGATAGTGCCACTACCGTATTTTGTTTAGATTTATTTTATGTTACAGGCTTGCATGCCATATTTGCCAAACTGTGGCATTCTTTACACCAACCAACACCAACTTCTTGGGAAATAAAGAACCCCAATATATGTCTGTGTCCTGTGCCCTATTTGCCAGGTTACATAATAACACAAACCTGGGCAGGCTGGCTTTCATCGTTGTCTGAAGCGTTGGCCAGGATCGGTCTCTTATTTGTGGAGCTCGTTGGCAAGGGGAGACGAGAGACGAACTTGGGCGGATCTGCGTTCTGTTGTATATTATACACAAAGATTTAAGTTAAATCTTAGAGCAAAGAACCACAGAGAAAAGTTACCGTGTCGGATAAATTTAACACCAAAGGTGACCCACCTCCATTGTGTTAGTTTGCTCTCCTATGCCTATCTCGGGGTTGATGTTCTTCCTAACAGAGAAGGCGATTGTTAACTCACTGCACAGTATACACTTTACACTATACGGTACATCAGTAGGCTATTTAGAAACAAACTAACATTTTCATCGTCAACATGAGACAGAAATCAGTACCGTGATTGCCCGTTGTGAATAATGTGTAGATTAATAATAAAATAAAAATAGTTTTCATACCGTGTTTGCTTCAGCTTACTGAAAGTGTCACTATAGCTTCAGTTCAGTGGCTACATTGGCTGCAGCCGTTTGAAATTGAATTCTAAACTGTTGTTTGGTAACCTCGCCTCGCCAGACTTTATCTGCTACGCTGATTGGAATTGAATTGAATTGATTGGTTGGGGGAAATAACTGCACACGCCCCGCCTCCGTGGTCGTGCGCATGCATGTGTATTCGAATCAGTGTTGATGCCCGATCTTGGGCTTAATTGTTTCCTAATATATTGTTAAACCAGTGTTTCATTTTCAAGTCAAGGACTCCAAAATGTAGGCTATATATTTGTCTGCGGGCCGACCCCCATCTGAAAACATTTTATGCCAGGGACACCATACAACATTTGTGTTATTAAAATGATTAGAATTAAGTCAATATGGACCAGAGCTAGCCCTTGCCCAGTGCTTACAGCCTGTAAGCACTTAAAAGTGGTAACATTTCAGCAGCGATACTTGAAGAGTCAAGGAGATGACTGGTCTGTCTCCACTGAATGATGGGCTGTGTGAGGCACTCTGCTGCCCTCTTCTGGAAAAACCTATATTTGTTGAATCAAAACAGGAGTTTTTTTTTTTTTTTTTTTTTCTATAGCCTACATCCCTAGATCAGGTGTTGATATGACAGATAGACGGTAGACATCAAAACATACACGCCATTGACAATGAATCACCTTTTTTCTATTTTGAAAATTACTCTTTCTGTACTATACCTCAAATCTGTGAAAATTGTATATTTAGTCCGTATCAGCTATACATTTGGAATAAATTAATGAATGACTGAGTTTGAACTGACTCCACATTATGGAATATTTCTTACAAAAAAATGGCAAAGTAAGGTGACCTATATTTTGAGGGTCAAGGACCGCAGTGAAAGTATTCTTAAATATGCCCGTGCGTGGCATGCTGGTGTGCAAATCAGTGCCAGTGCTACAATATAAATCACATTTTTACCAAGTACCAATACCAATATTGCATAACTTTACAAATAAGGTATCTAGAAGACAGATGCTACATTTAAGCAAGCTGTAGCCTATAGCAGTGGTTTTCTTATTATTTTTCCTGGGAAATGTTATCCCACGATTTTGAAACCCATTTTTTCACCCAGTTTCATTATCTAATGTAATCCTGCTCTGCACTCCCTCTGCCAACCCCTATATATAGCAGTGGTTTAGGTTTTCAATCCTTTTCGAATCATAATTAATTTGGCATTTGAGCCACCGACCACAGTTTGATGAGATTTAGCCTCTCAGACCCTAAATTCATCTATGGACCTCGCTGAACCGTCTGCGCTGTGGCGTGGGACACTTCAAGTCATCTATGAAGAAGTGGGGCCTATCGGACAGTGCAGCATGCGAGTGTGGTGAGCCTGAACAGACTGCCGAGCACATCATCACAGGCTGCCCCCTATACAGCCCGCCCTCAGAAGCTGGCCTTTTTTACTTAGGACCAGAGCAGGAGGGACGAGGGCATGGCTGCATGACACCATCTTATGATACACGAAAGAAGAAGAAGACCCTAAATTAAGAATGTTTTGTTGTCGTCAGATTGGATTTTGTCCACAATTCCATGCTGTATTGATGTTGGTAGGCAGGGGCGCTGGTATTTATACCAGGGGGGGCTGAAGGGTGGGAGGGAAATCGAAAAACTTCAGGTCTTATTGGGGTATAATTGGCCTAATAATGACTTATTTAGGACCTAGTTAAGCAAGTTAATCATAACAGTATGTGACTCTTATTGTGTTGTTGTTTGGGTTAGATTTCTTTAAACCTGGTGCAGGTGAAAGTAAAACTACAATAGGTTTTTGCTGTCTCGTCATGTTGTGTCTATCTGTCAACTCACTCGCTGTGCATTCTGCATTCAGCACGTTTTGATAGACATGTCAAAAAATTCTCCTCTCCACCAGCATTGATTGATTGATTGAAATATTTATTAACAGTTTGTAGAATTTACAGTACATTTTAAGCACAAACTCAATACAAAGACTGTTAACTGTGAGAGGACGACCCGATGAAGCATTACACTTGTTTACAACAGGGTCCACATTGTTCAATTCATCAAAACATTTAGAGACATACAAATAGACATTTCTATGTAGCTAAAGAACAGAACAGGAATTCATCATATAGGAAGCAAAAAAGGGAAAAGATACATTATACAGTGAGGGGAAATGGGGGTGGGGGGGGGGGGGGATTCAGATTTTACAGAGGCCAGTTTCGAATTGCAGCCATCCGTAGGTGCCCTTTGAGAGCGGTTTTGAAGGAGTCAAGGGATTCACATGTCTTAATGACTGTTGGTAGGGCGTTCCACATTTTGGTGGCATAGGAGCGAAAATAATTTAGTCCCTTGTTTGTGCCGAATCTGGGTTGTACATGGTTTGTTGCACTCCCTCTGGTGTTGTGGGTGTGGACTTCGTTTACATTAAGGAAGTATTTAGACAGGTACATGGGTATCTTGGTGGTGTATCGAATCTTGTGGACCAGACCCATTGCAAGATGCTGTACTCTGTCGTCGACCCTAAGCCATCCCAGCCTGTCAAAGTGGGCAGGGGTGAGGTGGGTTCGGGGGGTGAGGCCAAGTAGGAGCCTGACCAGTTTGTTTTCGGAGGTCTGGAGCCTTGTTTTAAGGGCCTTTGAGGTGCTGTGGTACCAAGAGGTGGATGCATAGTCAAAGAAACCTTGTACGAGGGCTCCTGTTAAGGTCTTCAAGGTGTTTTTGCTGACCAGTGAGGAGATCCTGTAAAGGAATCTTGTTCTTTGATTGACTTTTTTGATTACGTTGGTGGCCATTTTATCACCGGAAAGATTGGCCTCCAGGATGGAACCTAGGTAGGTAATTTGATCTTTTCGTGTGATAATATTGTCACCCACTCTAACCAAGAAGCCATCTGCCTTGCTGAGATTACTATTTGATCCGAAGAGGATGGATTCAGTTTTTCCCAGGTGTAAGGATAGTTTGTTATCAGCGAGCCAGGTGCAGATTCTACCGAGTTCAGAGCTGAGGGTCTTTTCAACCTGCAGTTTGTTCCTGTCCGAGACCAGCAGTGCTGAGTGTCAAGTGACAAGCTGATGTCATGTCGTTAACATATATTAGGAACAGTAAAGGCCCTAGTATGCTTCCTTGTGGGACGCCACAGCTCACTGGGAGGGGAGGGGACAGTGTTCCGTTCACCTCCACCATCTGTTCTCTCCCCTCCAGGTAGGATTGCATCCAGCTCACTGATGTGCTATCAAAACCAATAGCTTTAAGCTTGTTAACCAGTATGGAGTGGTTCACGGTGTCAAAAGCCTTTTGGAGGTCCAGCATGACCATGCCGCAGTATTTTCCAGCGTCCACCTCGTGTTTGATGTGGTCGCTCAAATAGAGGAGGCATGTGTCAGTGGAGTGGGATGTTCTGAAACCAGATTGGAACTCGTACAGCAATTTATTAGTGGCAAGATACTTTTCAACCTGTTCATAAACTATTTTTTCCATCACTTTCGAGATGGAGCTTAGAATAGAAATAGGGCGGTAGTTGCCGGGTTCTAATTTACTCCCTTTTTTGTACAGGGGGGTTACTTTGGCCAGTTTAAAATCTTGGGGGACCTGTCCCTGTTTGATGGAGAGGTTTACTATGTGGGTGATGACGGGAGCAATGGAAATGGCTGAGTCTCTGAGAAATTTGGAGGGAATATTGTCATGGCCAGTGGCCTTGTGGGGTTGGAGGGCACTCAGTTTTTTAAGTACCTCCTCAGTTAATACCATTGCCATTTTAAAATCATCTTTACAAACACCTAGGTTTTTGTAGAAGGCTTTGATGTGCTCTGGACATTGTCACATGATTATACACCTTACCCACTTCGTACCCACCGTGCACAGAAAATGAAGCGCATGTAGTAATGACAGGAAACATTCTTCTCTCAACATTACCAGTGGGCGAGCTGGGTGAAGGGCAAAAATGCTCGTCTGACGCTCGCCTTGGGAAAATGTCCTTCCATCACCTTACCTCCTGTGATGGAGCGAAATGTTCCCGATGCCTCCAGACCGAACTGATACGTCGGCTTCTCCCCAGCTTCATGTCCACCTTCATGTCCACAGACTTCACATCAGCGTTTCACTCAGTTCCTTCCATCATTGGTCTTTCCCTTTTCTGGAGTTCAGCCTCTACCTGTAAAATGACACACACACACAACGAGATGATTATAAGATCACGCAGTGACATTACAAAGAGCCCGGGAAAAGACAAACAAATATGCTACTGAAAACAATACAGTTAAGTGGACATTGTCACATGATTATACACCTTACCCACTTCGTACCTACCGTGCACAGAAAATGAAGCGCATGTAGTAATGACACGAAACATTCTTCTCTCAACATTACCAGTGGGTGAGCTGCGTGAAGGGCAAAAATGCTCGTCTGACGCTCGCCTTGGGAAAATGTCCTTCCATCACCTTACCTCCTGTGATGGAGCGAAATGTTCCCGATGCCTCCAGACCGAACTGATACCTCGGCTTCTCCCCAGCTTCATGTCCACCTTCATGTCCACAGACTTCACATCAGCGTTTCACTCAGTTCCTTCCATCATTCGTCTTCCCCTTTTTTTGAGTTCAGCCTCTACCTGTAAAATGACACACACACAACGAGATGATTATAAGTTCACGCAGTGACATTACAAAGAGCCCGGGAAAAGTCAAACAAATATGCTACTGAAAACAATACAGTTAAGTGGACATTGTCACATGATTATACACCTTACCCACTTCATACCTACCGTGCACAGAAAATGAAGCGCATGTAGTAATGACAGGAAACATTCTTCTCTCAACATTACCAGTGGGCGAGCTGGGGGAAGGGCAACAATGCTCGTCTGACGCTCGCCTTGGGAAAATGTCCTTCCATCACCTCACCTCCTCTGATGGAGCGAAATGTTCCCGATGCCTCCAGACCGAACTGATACCTCGGCTTCTCCCCAGCTTCATGTCCACCTTCATGTCCACAGACTTCACATCAGCGTTTCACTCAGTTCCTTCCATCATTCGTCTTCCCCTTTTTTGGAGTTCAGCCTCTACCTGTAAAATGACACACACACAACGAGATGATTATAAGTTCACGCAGTGACATTACAAAGAGCCCGGGAAAAGACAAACAAATATGCTACTGAAAACATTACAGTTAAGTGGACATTGTCACATGATTATACACCTTACCCACTTCATACCTACCGTGCACAGAAAATGAAGCGCATGTAGTAATGACAGGAAACATTCTTCTCTCAACATTACCAGTGGGCGAGCTGGGGGAAGGGCAACAATGCTCGTCTGACGCTCGCCTTGGGAAAATGTCCTTCCATCACCTCACCTCCTCTGATGGAGCGAAATGTTCCCGATGCCTCCAGACCGAACTGATACCTCGGCTTCTCCCCAGCTTCATGTCCACCTTCATGTCCACAGACTTCACATCAGCGTTTCACTCAGTTCCTTCCATCATTCGTCTTCCCCTTTTTTGGAGTTCAGCCTCTATCTGTAAAATGACACACACACAACGAGATGATTATAAGTTCACGCAGTGACATTACAAAGAGCCCGGGTAAAGACAAACAAATATGCTACTGAAAACAATACAGTTAAGTGGACATTGTCACATGATTATACACCTTACCCACTTCGTACCTACCGTGCACAGAAAATGAAGCGCATGTAGTAATGACACGAAACATTCTTCTCTCAACATTACCAGTGGGTGAGCTGCGTGAAGGGCAAAAATGCTCGTCTGACGCTCGCCTTGGGAAAATGTCCTTCCATCACCTTACCTCCTGTGATGGAGCGAAATGTTCCCGATGCCTCCAGACCGAACTGATACCTCGGCTTCTCCCCAGCTTCATGTCCACCTTCATGTCCACAGACTTCACATCAGCGTTTCACTCAGTTCCTTCCATCATTCGTCTTCCCCTTTTTTTGAGTTCAGCCTCTACCTGTAAAATGACACACACACACAATGAGATGATTATAAGTTCACGCAGTGACATTACAAAGAGCCCGGGAAAAGTCAAACAAATATGCTACTGAAAACAATACAGTTAAGTGGACATTGTCACATGATTATACACCTTACCCACTTCATACCTACCGTGCACAGAAAATGAAGCGCATGTAGTAATGACAGGAAACATTCTTCTCTCAACATTACCAGTGGGCGAGCTGGGGGAAGGGCAACAATGCTCGTCTGACGCTCGCCTTGGGAAAATGTCCTTCCATCACCTCACCTCCTCTGATGGAGCGAAATGTTCCCGATGCCTCCAGACCGAACTGATACCTCGGCTTCTCCCCAGCTTCATGTCCACCTTCATGTCCACAGACTTCACATCAGCGTTTCACTCAGTTCCTTCCATCATTCGTCTTCCCCTTTTTTGGAGTTCAGCCTCTACCTGTAAAATGACACACACACAACGAGATGATTATAAGTTCACGCAGTGACATTACAAAGAGCCCGGGAAAAGACAAACAAATATGCTACTGAAAACATTACAGTTAAGTGGACATTGTCACATGATTATACACCTTACCCACTTCATACCTACCGTGCACAGAAAATGAAGCGCATGTAGTAATGACAGGAAACATTCTTCTCTCAACATTACCAGTGGGCGAGCTGGGGGAAGGGCAACAATGCTCGTCTGACGCTCGCCTTGGGAAAATGTCCTTCCATCACCTCACCTCCTCTGATGGAGCGAAATGTTCCCGATGCCTCCAGACCGAACTGATACCTCGGCTTCTCCCCAGCTTCATGTCCACCTTCATGTCCACAGACTTCACATCAGCGTTTCACTCAGTTCCTTCCATCATTCGTCTTCCCCTTTTTTGGAGTTCAGCCTCTACCTGTAAAATGACACACACACAACGAGATGATTATAAGTTCACGCAGTGACATTACAAAGAGCCCGGGTAAAGACAAACAAATATGCTACTGAAAACAATACAGTTAAGTGGACATTGTCACATGATTATACACCTTACCCACTTCATACCTACCGTGCACAGAAAATGAAGCGCATGTAGTAATGACAGGAAACATTCTTCTCTCAACATTACCAGTGGGCGAGCTGGGGGAAGGGCAAAAATGCTCGTCTGACGCTCACCTTGGGAAAATGTCCTTCCATCACCTCACCTCCTCTGATGGAGCGAAATGTTCCCGATGCCTCCAGACCGAACTGATACCTCGGCTTCTCCCCAGCTTCATGTCCACCTTCATGTCCACAGACTTCACATCAGCGTTTCACTCAGTTCCTTCCATCATTCGTCTTCCCCTTTTTTGGAGTTCAGCCTCTACCTGTAAAATGACACACACACAACGAGATGATTATAAGTTCACGCAGTGACATTACAAAGAGCCCGGGAAAAGACAAACAAATATGCTACTGAAAACAATACAGTTAAGTGGACATTGTCACATGATTATACACCTTACCCACTTCATACCTACCGTGCACAGAAAATGAAGCGCATGTAGTAATGACAGGAAACATTCTTCTCTCAACATTACCAGTGGGCGAGCTGGGGGAAGGGCAAAAATGCTCGTCTGACGCTCGCCTTGGGAAAATGTCCTTCCATCACCTCACCTCCTCTGATGGAGCGAAATGTTCCCGATGCCTCCAGACCGAACTGATACCTCGGCTTCTCCCCAGCTTCATGTCCACCTTCATGTCCACATACTTCACATCAGCGTTTCACTCAGTTCCTTCCATCATTCGTCTTCCCCTTTTTTGGAGTTCAGCCTCTACCTGTAAAATGACACACACACAACGAGATGATTATAAGTTCACGCAGTGACATTACAAAGAGCCCGGGAAAAGACAAACAAATATGCTACTGAAAACAATACAGTTAAGTGGACATTGTCACATGATTATACACCTTACCCACTTCATACCTACCGTGCACAGAAAATGAAGCGCATGTAGTAATGACAGGAAACATTCTTCACTCAACATTACCAGTGGGCGAGCTGGGGGAAGGGCAAAAATGCTCGTCTGACGCTCGCCTTGGGAAAATGTCCTTCCATCACCTCACCTCCTCTGATGGAGCGAAATGTTCCCGATGCCTCCAGACCGAACTGATACCTCGGCTTCTCCCCAGCTTCATGTCCACCTTCATGTCCACAGACTTCACATCAGCGTTTCACTCAGTTCCTTCCATCATTCGTCTTCCCCTTTTTTGGAGTTCAGCCTCTACCTGTAAAATGACACACACACAACGAGATGATTATAAGTTCACGCAGTGACATTACAAAGAGCCCGGGAAAAGACAAACAAATATGCTACTGAAAACAATACAGTTAAGTGGACATTGTCACATGATTATACACCTTACCCACTTCATACCTACCGTGCACAGAAAATGAAGCGCATGTAGTAATGACAGGAAACATTCTTCTCTCAACATTACCAGTGGGCGAGCTGGGGAAAGGGCAAAAATGCTCGTCTGACGCTCGCCTTGGGAAAATGTCCTTCCATCACCTCACCTCCTCTGATGGAGCGAAATGTTCCCGATGCCTCCAGACCGAACTGATACCTCGGCTTCTCCCCAGCTTCATGTCCACCTTCATGTCCACAGACTTCACATCAGCGTTTCACTCAGTTCCTTCCATCATTCGTCTTCCCCTTTTTTGGAGTTCAGCCTCTACCTGTAAAATGACACACACAACGAGATGATTATAAGATCACGCAGTGACATTACAAAGAGCCCGGGAAAAGACAAACAAATATGCTACTGAAAACAATACAGTTAAGTGGACATTGTCACATGATTATACACCTTACCCACTTCATACCTACCGTGCACAGAAAATGAAGCGCATGTAGTAATGACAGGAAACATTCTTCTCTCAACATTACCAGTGGGCGAGCTGGGGGAAGGGCAAAAATGCTCGTCTGACGCTCGCCTTGGGAAAATGTCCTTCCATCACCTCACCTCCTCTGATGGAGCGAAATGTTCCCGATGCCTCCAGACCGAACTGATACCTCGGCTTCTCCCCAGCTTCATGTCCACCTTCATGTCCACAGACTTCACATCAGCGTTTCACTCGGTTCCTTCCATCATTCGTCTTCCCCTTTTTTGGAGTTCAGCCTCTACCTGTAAAATGACACACACACAACGAGATGATTATAAGTTCACGCAGTGACATTACAAAGAGCCCAGGAAAAGACAAACAAATATGCTACTGAAAACAATACAGTTAAGTGGACATTGTCACATGATTATACACCTTACCCACTTCATACCTACAGTGCACAGAAAATGAAGCGCATGTAGTAATGACAGGAAACATTCTTCTCTCAACATTACCAGTGGGCGAGCTGGGGGAAGGGCAAAAATGCTCGTCTGACGCTCGCCTTGGGAAAATGTCCTTCCATCACCTCACCTCCTCTGATGGAGCGAAATGTTCCCGATGCCTCCAGACCGAACTGATACCTCGGCTTCTCCCCAGCTTCATGTCCACCTTCATGTCCACAGACTTCACATCAGCG
The DNA here is from genome assembly GCF_964188405.1 of Protomyctophum parallelum. Lineage (NCBI taxonomy): Eukaryota > Metazoa > Chordata > Actinopteri > Myctophiformes > Myctophidae > Protomyctophum > Protomyctophum parallelum. The sequence continues at coordinate 60,476,801 of NC_139699.1, forward strand.
TTTCACTCAGTTCCTTCCATCATTCGTCTTCCCCTTTTTTGGAGTTCAGCCTCTACCTGTAAAATGACACACACACAACGAGATGATTATAAGTTCACGCAGTGACATTACAAAGAGCCCGGGAAAAGTCAAACAAATATGCTACTGAAAACAATACAGTTAAGTGGACATTGTCACATGATTATACACCTTACCCACTTCATACCTACCGTGCACAGAAAATGAAGCGCATGTAGTAATGACAGGAAACATTCTTCTCTCAACATTACCAGTGGACGGGCTGGGGGAAGGGCAAAAATGCTCGTCTGACGCTCGCCTTGGGAAAATGTCCTTCCATCACCTCACCTCCTCTGATGGAGCGAAATGTTCTCGATGCCTCCAGACCGAACTGATACCTCGGCTTCTCCCCAGCTTCATGTCCACCTTCATGTCCACAAACTTCACATCAGCGTTTCACTCAGTTCCTTCCATCATTCGTCTTCCCCTTTTTTGGAGTTCAGCCTCTACCTGTAAAATGACACACACACAACGAGATGATTATAAGTTCACGCAGTGACATTACAAAGAGCCCGGGAAAAGACAAACAAATATGCTACTGAAAACAATACAGTTAAGTGGACATTGTCACATGATTATACACCTTACCCACTTCATACCTACCGTGCACAGAAAATGAAGCGCATGTAGTAATGACAGGAAACATTCTTCTCTCAACATTACCAGTGGGCGAGCTGGGGGAAGGGCAAAAATGCTCGTCTGACACTCGCCTTGGGAAAATGTCCTTCCATCACCTCACCTCCTCTGATGGAGCGAAATGTTCCCGATGCCTCCAGACCGAACTGATACCTTGGCTTCTCCCCAGCTTCATGTCCACCTTCATGTCCACAGACTTCACATCAGCGTTTCACTCAGTTCCTTCCATCATTCGTCTTCCCCTTTTTTGGAGTTCAGCCTCTACCTGTAAAATGACACACACACAACGAGATGATTATAAGATCACGCAGTGACATTACAAAGAGCCCGGGAAAAGACAAACAAATATGCTACTGAAAACAATACAGTTAAGTGGACATTGTCACATGATTATACACCTTACCCACTTCGTACCTACCGTGCACAGAAAATGAAGCGCATGTAGTAATGACAGGAAACATTCTTCTCTCAACATTACCAGTGGGCGAGCTGGGGGAAGGGCAAAAATGCTCGTCTGACGCTCGCCTTGGGAAAATGTCCTTCCATCACCTCACCTCCTCTGATGGAGCAAAATGTTCCCGATGCCTCCAGACCGAACTGATACCTCGGCTTCTCCCCAGCTTCATGTCCACCTTCATGTCCACAGACTTCACATCAGCGTTTCACTCAGTTCCTTCCATCATTCGTCTTCCCCTTTTTTGGAGTTCAGCCTCTACCTGTAAAATGACACACACACAACGAGATGATTATAAGTTCACGCAGTGACATTACAAAGAGCCCGGGAAAAGACAAACAAATATGCTACTGAAAACAATACAGTTAAGTGGACATTGTCACATGATTATACACCTTACCCACTTCATACCTACCGTGCACAGAAAATGAAGCGCATGTAGTAATGACAGGAAACATTCTTCTCTCAACATTACCAGTGGGCGAGCTGGGGGAAGGGCAACAATGCTCGTCTGACGCTCGCCTTGGGAAAATGTCCTTCCATCACCTCACCTCCTCTGATGGAGCGAAATGTTCCCGATGCCTCCAGACCGAACTGATACCTCGGCTTCTCCCCAGCTTCATGTCCACCTTCATGTCCACAGACTTCACATCAGCGTTTCACTCAGTTCCTTCCATCATTCGTCTTCCCCTTTTTTGGAGTTCAGCCTCTACCTGTAAAATGACACACACACAACGAGATGATTATAAGTTCACGCAGTGACATTACAAAGAGCCCGGGAAAAGACAAACAAATATGCTACTGAAAACAATACAGTTAAGTGGACATTGTCACATGATTATACACCTTACCCAATTCATACCTACCGTGCACAGAAAATGAAGCGCATGTAGTAATGACAGGAAACATTCTTCTCTCAACATTACCAGTGGGCGAGCTGGGGGAAGGGCAAAAATGCTCGTCTGACGCTCGCCTTGGGAAAATGTCCTTCCATCACCTCACCTCCTCTGATGGAGCGAAATGTTCCCGATGCCTCCAGACCGAACTGATACCTCGGCTTCTCCCCAGCTTCATGTCCACCTTCATGTCCACAAACTTCACATCAGCGTTTCACTCAGTTCCTTCCATCATTCGTCTTCCCCTTTTTTGGAGTTCAGCCTCTACCTGTAAAATGACACACACACAACGAGATGATTATAAGTTCACGCAGTGACATTACAAAGAGCCCGGGAAAAGACAAACAAATATGCTACTGAAAACAATACAGTTAAGTGGACATTGTCACATGATTATACACCTTACCCACTTCATACCTACCGTGCACAGAAAATGAAGCGCATGTAGTAATGACAGGAAACATTCTTCTCTCAACATTACCAGTGGGCGAGCTGGGGGAAGGGCAACAATGCTCGTCTGACGCTCGCCTTGGGAAAATGTCCTTCCATCACCTCACCTCCTCTGATGGAGCGAAATGTTCCCGATGCCTCCAGACCGAACTGATACCTCGGCTTCTCCCCAGCTTCATGTCCACCTTCATGTCCACAGACTTCACATCAGCGTTTCACTCAGTTCCTTCCATCATTCGTCTTCCCCTTTTTTGGAGTTCAGCCTCTACCTGTAAAATGACACACACACAACGAGATGATTATAAGTTCACGCAGTGACATTACAAAGAGCCCGGGAAAAGACAAACAAATATGCTACTGAAAACAATACAGTTAAGTGGACATTGTCACATGATTATACACCTTACCCAATTCATACCTACCGTGCACAGAAAATGAAGCGCATGTAGTAATGACAGGAAACATTCTTCTCTCAACATTACCAGTGGGCGAGCTGGGGGAAGGGCAAAAATGCTCGTCTGACGCTCGCCTTGGGAAAATGTCCTTCCATCACCTCACCTCCTCTGATGGAGCGAAATGTTCCCGATGCCTCCAGACCGAACTGATACCTCGGCTTCTCCCCAGCTTCATGTCCACCTTCATGTCCACAAACTTCACATCAGCGTTTCACTCAGTTCCTTCCATCATTCGTCTTCCCCTTTTTTGGAGTTCAGCCTCTACCTGTAAAATGACACACACACAACGAGATGATTATAAGTTCACGCAGTGACATTACAAAGAGCCCGGGAAAAGACAAACAAATATGCTACTGAAAACAATACAGTTAAGTGGACATTGTCACATGATTATACACCTTACCCACTTCATACCTACCGTGCACAGAAAATGAAGCGCATGTAGTAATGACAGGAAACATTCTTCTCTCAACATTACCAGTGGGCGAGCTGGGGGAAGGGCAAAAATGCTCGTCTGACACTCGCCTTGGGAAAATGTCCTTCCATCACCTCACCTCCTCTGATGGAGCGAAATGTTCCCGATGCCTCCAGACCGAACTGATACCTTGGCTTCTCCCCAGCTTCATGTCCACCTTCATGTCCACAGACTTCACATCAGCGTTTCACTCAGTTCCTTCCATCATTCGTCTTCCTCTTTTTTGGAGTTCAGCCTCTACCTGTAAAATGACACACACACAACGAGATGATTATAAGATCACGCAGTGACATTACAAAGAGCCCGGGAAAAGACAAACAAATATGCTACTGAAAACAATACAGTTAAGTGGACATTGTCACATGATTATACACCTTACCCACTTCGTACCTACCGTGCACAGAAAATGAAGCGCATGTAGTAATGACAGGAAACATTCTTCTCTCAACATTACCAGTGGGCGAGCTGGGGGAAGGGCAAAAATGCTCGTCTGACGCTCGCCTTGGGAAAATGTCCTTCCATCACCTCACCTCCTCTGATGGAGCGAAATGTTCCCGATGCCTCCAGACCGAACTGATACCTCGGCTTCTCCCCAGCTTCATGTCCACCTTCATGTCCACAGACTTCACATCAGCGTTTCACTCAGTTCCTTCCATCATTCGTCTTCCCCTTTTTTGGAGTTCAGCCTCTACCTGTAAAATGACACACACACAACGAGATGATTATAAGTTCACGCAGTGACATTACAAAGAGCCCGGGAAAAGACAAACAAATATGCTACTGAAAACAATACAGTTAAGTGGACATTGTCACATGATTATACACCTTACCCACTTCGTACCTACCGTGCACAGAAAATGAAGCGCATGTAGTAATGACAGGAAACATTCTTCTCTCAACATTACCAGTGCGCGAGCTGGGGGAAGGGCAAAAATGCTCGTCTGACGCTCGCCTTGGGAAAATGTCCTTCCATCACCTCACCTCCTCTGATGGAGCGAAATATTCCCGATGCCTCCAGACCGAACTGATACCTCGGCTTCTCCCCAGCTTCATGTCCACCTTCATGTCCACAGACTTCACATCAGCGTTTGACTCAGTTCCTTCCATCATTCGTCTTCCCCTTTTTTGGAGTTCAGCCTCTACCTGTAAAATGACACACACACAACGAGATGATTATAAGTTCACGCAGTGACATTACAAAGAGCCCGGGAAAAGACAAACAAATATGCTACTGAAAACAATACAGTTAAGTGGACATTGTCACATGATTATACACCTTACCCACTTCATACCTACCGTGCACAGAAAATGAAGCGCATGTAGTAATGACAGGAAACATTCTTCTCTCAACATTACCAGTGGGCGAGCTGGGGGAAGGGCAAAAATGCTCGTCTGACGCTCGCTTTGGGAAAATGTCCTTCCATCACCTCACCTCCTCTGATGGAGCGAAATGTTCCCGATGCCTCCAGACCGAACTGATACCCCGGCTTCTCCCCAGCTTCATGTCCACCTTCATGTCCACAGACTTCACATCAGCGTTTCACTCAGTTCCTTCCATCATTCGTCTTCCCCTTTTTTGGAGTTCAGCCTCTACCTGTAAAATGACACACACACAACGAGATGATTATAAGTTCACGCAGTGACATTACAAAGAGCCCGGGAAAAGACAAACAAATATGCTACTGAAAACAATACAGTTAAGTGGACATTGTCACATGATTATACACCTTACCCACTTCGTACCTACCGTGCACAGAAAATGAAGCGCATGTAGTAATGACAGGAAACATTCTTCTCTCAACATTACCAGTGCGCGAGCTGGGGGAAGGGCAAAAATGCTCGTCTGACGCTCGCCTTGGGAAAATGTCCTTCCATCACCTCACCTCCTCTGATGGAGCGAAATGTTCCCGATGCCTCCAGACCGAACTGATACCTCGGCTTCTCCCCAGCTTCATGTCCACCTTCATGTCCACAGACTTCACATCAGCGTTTCACTCAGTTCCTTCCATCATTCGTCTTCCCCTTTTTTGGAGTTCAGCCTCTACCTGTAAAATGACACACACACAACGAGATGATTATAAGTTCACGCAGTGACATTACAAAGAGCCCGGGAAAAGACAAACAAATATGCTACTGAAAACAATACAGTTAAGTGGACATTGTCACATGATTATACACCTTACCCACTTCATACCTACCGTGCACAGAAAATGAAGCGCATGTAGTAATGACAGGAAACATTCTTCTCTCAACATTACCAGTGGGCGAGCTGGGGGAAGGGCAAAAATGCTCGTCTGACACTCGCCTTGGGAAAATGTCCTTCCATCACCTCACCTCCTCTGATGGAGCGAAATGTTCCCGATGCCTCCAGACCGAACTGATACCTTGGCTTCTCCCCAGCTTCATGTCCACCTTCATGTCCACAGACTTCACATCAGCGTTTCACTCAGTTCCTTCCATCATTCGTCTTCCCCTTTTTTGGAGTTCAGCCTCTACCTGTAAAATGACACACACACAACGAGATGATTATAAGATCACGCAGTGACATTACAAAGAGCCCGGGAAAAGACAAACAAATATGCTACTGAAAACAATACAGTTAAGTGGACATTGTCACATGATTATACACCTTACCCACTTCGTACCTACCGTGCACAGAAAATGAAGCGCATGTAGTAATGACAGGAAACATTCTTCTCTCAACATTACCAGTGGGCGAGCTGGGGGAAGGGCAAAAATGCTCGTCTGACGCTCGCCTTGGGAAAATGTCCTTCCATCACCTCACCTCCTCTGATGGAGCGAAATGTTCCCGATGCCTCCAGACCGAACTGATACCTCGGCTTCTCCCCAGCTTCATGTCCACCTTCATGTCCACAGACTTCACATCAGCGTTTCACTCAGTTCCTTCCATCATTCGTCTTCCCCTTTTTTGGAGTTCAGCCTCTACCTGTAAAATGACACACACACAACGAGATGATTATAAGTTCACGCAGTGACATTACAAAGAGCCCGGGAAAAGACAAACAAATATGCTACTGAAAACAATACAGTTAAGTGGACATTGTCACATGATTATACACCTTACCCACTTCGTACCTACCGTGCACAGAAAATGAAGCGCATGTAGTAATGACAGGAAACATTCTTCTCTCAACATTACCAGTGGGCGAGCTGGGGGAAGGGCAAAAATGCTCGTCTGACGCTCGCCTTGGGAAAATGTCCTTCCATCACCTCACCTCCTCTGATGGAGCGAAATGTTCCCGATGCCTCCAGACCGAACTGATACCTCGGCTTCTCCCCAGCTTCATGTCCACCTTCATGTCCACAGACTTCACATCAGCGTTTCACTCAGTTCCTTCCATCATTCGTCTTCCCCTTTTTTGGAGTTCAGCCTCTACCTGTAAAATGACACACACACAACGAGATGATTATAAGTTCACGCAGTGACATTACAAAGAGCCCGGGAAAAGACAAACAAATATGCTACTGAAAACAATACAGTTAAGTGGACATTGTCACATGATTATACACCTTACCCACTTCGTACCTACCGTGCACAGAAAATGAAGCGCATGTAGTAATGACAGGAAACATTCTTCTCTCAACATTACCAGTGCGCGAGCTGGGGGAAGGGCAAAAATGCTCGTCTGACGCTCGCCTTGGGAAAATGTCCTTCCATCACCTCACCTCCTCTGATGGAGCGAAATGTTCCCGATGCCTCCAGACCGAACTGATACCTCGGCTTCTCCCCAGCTTCATGTCCACCTTCATGTCCACAGACTTCACATCAGCGTTTCACTCAGTTCCTTCCATCATTCGTCTTCCCCTTTTTTGGAGTTCAGCCTCTACCTGTAAAATGACACACACACAACGAGATGATTATAAGTTCACGCAGTGACATTACAAAGAGCCCGGGAAAAGACAAACAAATATGCTACTGAAAACAATACAGTTAAGTGGACATTGTCACATGATTATACACCTTACCCACTTCGTACCTACCGTGCACAGAAAATGAAGCGCATGTAGTAATGACAGGAAACGTTCTTCTCTCAACATTACCAGTGCGCGAGCTGGGGGAAGGGCAAAAATGCTCGTCTGACGCTCGCCTTGGGAAAATGTCCTTCCATCACCTCACCTCCTCTGATGGAGCGAAATGTTCCCGATGCCTCCAGACCGAACTGATACCTCGGCTTCTCCCCAGCTTCATGTCCACCTTCATGTCCACAGACTTCACATCAGCGTTTCACTCAGTTCCTTCCATCATTCGTCTTCCCCTTTTTTGGAGTTCAGCCTCTACCTGTAAAATGACACACACACAACGAGATGATTATAAGTTCACGCAGTGACATTACAAAGAGCCCGGGAAAAGACAAACAAATATGCTACTGAAAACAATACAGTTAAGTGGACATTGTCACATGATTATACACCTTACCCACTTCATACCTACCGTGCACAGAAAATGAAGCGCATGTAGTAATGACAGGAAACATTCTTCTCTCAACATTACCAGTGGGCGAGCTGGGGGAAGGGCAAAAATGCTCGTCTGACGCTCGCTTTGGGAAAATGTCCTTCCATCACCTCACCTCCTCTGATGGAGCGAAATGTTCCCGATGCCTCCAGACCGAACTGATAGCTTGGCTTCTCCCCAGCTTCATGTCCACCTTCATGTCCACAGACTTCACATCAGCGTTTCACTCAGTTCCTTCCATCATTCGTCTTCCCCTTTTTTGGAGTTCAGCCTCTACCTGTAAAATGACACACACACAACGAGATGATTATAAGATCACGCAGTGACATTACAAAGAGCCCGGGAAAAGACAAACAAATATGCTACTGAAAACAATACAGTTAAGTGGACATTGTCACATGATTATACACCTTACCCACTTCGTACCTACCGTGCACAGAAAATGAAGCGCATGTAGTAATGACAGGAAACATTCTTCTCTCAACATTACCAGTGGGCGAGCTGGGGGAAGGGCAAAAATGCTCGTCTGACGCTCGCCTTGGGAAAATGTCCTTCCATCACCTCACCTCCTCTGATGGAGCGAAATGTTCCCGATGCCTCCAGACCGAACTGATACCTCGGCTTCTCCCCAGCTTCATGTCCACCTTCATGTCCACAGACTTCACATCAGCGTTTCACTCAGTTCCTTCCATCATTCGTCTTCCCCTTTTTTGGAGTTCAGCCTCTACCTGTAAAATGACACACACACAACGAGATGATTATAAGTTCACGCAGTGACATTACAAAGAGCCCGGGAAAAGACAAACAAATATGCTACTGAAAACAATACAGTTAAGTGGACATTGTCACATGATTATACACCTTACCCACTTCGTACCTACCGTGCACAGAAAATGAAGCGCATGTAGTAATGACAGGAAACATTCTTCTCTCAACATTACCAGTGCGCGAGCTGGGGGAAGGGCAAAAATGCTCGTCTGACGCTCGCCTTGGGAAAATGTCCTTCCATCACCTCACCTCCTCTGATGGAGCGAAATATTCCCGATGCCTCCAGACCGAACTGATACCTCGGCTTCTCCCCAGCTTCATGTCCACCTTCATGTCCACAGACTTCACATCAGCGTTTGACTCAGTTCCTTCCATCATTCGTCTTCCCCTTTTTTGGAGTTCAGCCTCTACCTGTAAAATGACACACACACAACGAGATGATTATAAGTTCACGCAGTGACATTACAAAGAGCCCGGGAAAAGACAAACAAATATGCTACTGAAAACAATACAGTTAAGTGGACATTGTCACATGATTATACACCTTACCCACTTCATACCTACCGTGCACAGAAAATGAAGCGCATGTAGTAATGACAGGAAACATTCTTCTCTCAACATTACCAGTGGGCGAGCTGGGGGAAGGGCAAAAATGCTCGTCTGACGCTCGCTTTGGGAAAATGTCCTTCCATCACCTCACCTCCTCTGATGGAGCGAAATGTTCCCGATGCCTCCAGACCGAACTGATACCTCGGCTTCTCCCCAGCTTCATGTCCACCTTCATGTCCACAGACTTCACATCAGCGTTTCACTCAGTTCCTTCCATCATTCGTCTTCCCCTTTTTTGGAGTTCAGCCTCTACCTGTAAAATGACACACACACAACGAGATGATTATAAGTTCACGCAGTGACATTACAAAGAGCCCGGGAAAAGACAAACAAATATGCTACTGAAAACAATACAGTTAAGTGGACATTGTCACATGATTATACACCTTACCCACTTCGTACCTACCGTGCACAGAAAATGAAGCGCATGTAGTAATGACAGGAAACATTCTTCTCTCAACATTACCAGTGCGCGAGCTGGGGGAAGGGCAAAAATGCTCGTCTGACGCTCGCCTTGGGAAAATGTCCTTCCATCACCTCACCTCCTCTGATGGAGCGAAATGTTCCCGATGCCTCCAGACCGAACTGATACCTCGGCTTCTCCCCAGCTTCATGTCCACCTTCATGTCCACAGACTTCACATCAGCGTTTCACTCAGTTCCTTCCATCATTCGTCTTCCCCTTTTTTGGAGTTCAGCCTCTACCTGTAAAATGACACACACACAACGAGATGATTATAAGTTCACGCAGTGACATTACAAAGAGCCCGGGAAAAGACAAACAAATATGCTACTGAAAACAATACAGTTAAGTGGACATTGTCACATGATTATACACCTTACCCACTTCATACCTACCGTGCACAGAAAATGAAGCGCATGTAGTAATGACAGGAAACATTCTTCTCTCAACATTACCAGTGGGCGAGCTGGGGGAAGGGCAAAAATGCTCGTCTGACACTCGCCTTGGGAAAATGTCCTTCCATCACCTCACCTCCTCTGATGGAGCGAAATGTTCCCGATGCCTCCAGACCGAACTGATACCTTGGCTTCTCCCCAGCTTCATGTCCACCTTCATGTCCACAGACTTCACATCAGCGTTTCACTCAGTTCCTTCCATCATTCGTCTTCCCCTTTTTTGGAGTTCAGCCTCTACCTGTAAAATGACACACACACAACGAGATGATTATAAGATCACGCAGTGACATTACAAAGAGCCCGGGAAAAGACAAACAAATATGCTACTGAAAACAATACAGTTAAGTGGACATTGTCACATGATTATACACCTTACCCACTTCGTACCTACCGTGCACAGAAAATGAAGCGCATGTAGTAATGACAGGAAACATTCTTCTCTCAACATTACCAGTGGGCGAGCTGGGGGAAGGGCAAAAATGCTCGTCTGACGCTCGCCTTGGGAAAATGTCCTTCCATCACCTCACCTCCTCTGATGGAGCGAAATGTTCCCGATGCCTCCAGACCGAACTGATACCTCGGCTTCTCCCCAGCTTCATGTCCACCTTCATGTCCACAGACTTCACATCAGCGTTTCACTCAGTTCCTTCCATCATTCGTCTTCCCCTTTTTTGGAGTTCAGCCTCTACCTGTAAAATGACACACACACAACGAGATGATTATAAGTTCACGCAGTGACATTACAAAGAGCCCGGGAAAAGACAAACAAATATGCTACTGAAAACAATACAGTTAAGTGGACATTGTCACATGATTATACACCTTACCCACTTCGTACCTACCGTGCACAGAAAATGAAGCGCATGTAGTAATGACAGGAAACATTCTTCTCTCAACATTACCAGTGGGCGAGCTGGGGGAAGGGCAAAAATGCTCGTCTGACGCTCGCCTTGGGAAAATGTCCTTCCATCACCTCACCTCCTCTGATGGAGCGAAATGTTCCCGATGCCTCCAGACCGAACTGATACCTCGGCTTCTCCCCAGCTTCATGTCCACCTTCATGTCCACAGACTTCACATCAGCGTTTCACTCAGTTCCTTCCATCATTCGTCTTCCCCTTTTTTGGAGTTCAGCCTCTACCTGTAAAATGACACACACACAACGAGATGATTATAAGTTCACGCAGTGACATTACAAAGAGCCCGGGAAAAGACAAACAAATATGCTACTGAAAACAATACAGTTAAGTGGACATTGTCACATGATTATACACCTTACCCACTTCGTACCTACCGTGCACAGAAAATGAAGCGCATGTAGTAATGACAGGAAACATTCTTCTCTCAACATTACCAGTGCGCGAGCTGGGGGAAGGGCAAAAATGCTCGTCTGACGCTCGCCTTGGGAAAATGTCCTTCCATCACCTCACCTCCTCTGATGGAGCGAAATGTTCCCGATGCCTCCAGACCGAACTGATACCTCGGCTTCTCCCCAGCTTCATGTCCACCTTCATGTCCACAGACTTCACATCAGCGTTTCACTCAGTTCCTTCCATCATTCGTCTTCCCCTTTTTTGGAGTTCAGCCTCTACCTGTAAAATGACACACACACAACGAGATGATTATAAGTTCACGCAGTGACATTACAAAGAGCCCGGGAAAAGACAAACAAATATGCTACTGAAAACAATACAGTTAAGTGGACATTGTCACATGATTATACACCTTACCCACTTCGTACCTACCGTGCACAGAAAATGAAGCGCATGTAGTAATGACAGGAAACGTTCTTCTCTCAACATTACCAGTGCGCGAGCTGGGGGAAGGGCAAAAATGCTCGTCTGACGCTCGCCTTGGGAAAATGTCCTTCCATCACCTCACCTCCTCTGATGGAGCGAAATGTTCCCGATGCCTCCAGACCGAACTGATACCTCGGCTTCTCCCCAGCTTCATGTCCACCTTCATGTCCACAGACTTCACATCAGCGTTTCACTCAGTTCCTTCCATCATTCGTCTTCCCCTTTTTTGGAGTTCAGCCTCTACCTGTAAAATGACACACACACAACGAGATGATTATAAGTTCACGCAGTGACATTACAAAGAGCCCGGGAAAAGACAAACAAATATGCTACTGAAAACAATACAGTTAAGTGGACATTGTCACATGATTATACACCTTACCCACTTCATACCTACCGTGCACAGAAAATGAAGCGCATGTAGTAATGACAGGAAACATTCTTCTCTCAACATTACCAGTGGGCGAGCTGGGGGAAGGGCAAAAATGCTCGTCTGACGCTCGCTTTGGGAAAATGTCCTTCCATCACCTCACCTCCTCTGATGGAGCGAAATGTTCCCGATGCCTCCAGACCGAACTGATACCTCGGCTTCTCCCCAGCTTCATGTCCACCTTCATGTCCACAGACTTCACATCAGCGTTTCACTCAGTTCCTTCCATCATTCGTCTTCCCCTTTTTTGGAGTTCAGCCTCTACCTGTAAAATGACACACACACAACGAGATGATTATAAGTTCACGCAGTGACATTACAAAGAGCCCGGGAAAAGACAAACAAATATGCTACTGAAAACAATACAGTTAAGTGGACATTGTCACATGATTATACACCTTACCCACTTCGTACCTACCGTGCACAGAAAATGAAGCGCATGTAGTAATGACAGGAAACATTCTTCTCTCAACATTACCAGTGCGCGAGCTGGGGGAAGGGCAAAAATGCTCGTCTGACGCTCGCCTTGGGAAAATGTCCTTCCATCACCTCACCTCCTCTGATGGAGCGAAATGTTCCCGATGCCTCCAGACCGAACTGATACCTCGGCTTCTCCCCAGCTTCATGTCCACCTTCATGTCCACAGACTTCACATCAGCGTTTCACTCAGTTCCTTCCATCATTCGTCTTCCCCTTTTTTGGAGTTCAGCCTCTACCTGTAAAATGACACACACACAACGAGATGATTATAAGTTCACGCAGTGACATTACAAAGAGCCCGGGAAAAGACAAACAAATATGCTACTGAAAACAATACAGTTAAGTGGACATTGTCACATGATTATACACCTTACCCACTTCATACCTACCGTGCACAGAAAATGAAGCGCATGTAGTAATGACAGGAAACATTCTTCTCTCAACATTACCAGTGGGCGAGCTGGGGGAAGGGCAAAAATGCTCGTCTGACGCTCGCTTTGGGAAAATGTCCTTCCATCACCTCACCTCCTCTGATGGAGCGAAATGTTCCCGATGCCTCCAGACCGAACTGATACCTCGGCTTCTCCCCAGCTTCATGTCCACCTTCATGTCCACAGACTTCACATCAGCGTTTCACTCAGTTCCTTCCATCATTCGTCTTCCCCTTTTTTGGAGTTCAGCCTCTACCTGTAAAATGACACACACACAACGAGATGATTATAAGTTCACGCAGTGACATTACAAAGAGCCCGGGAAAAGACAAACAAATATGCTACTGAAAACAATACAGTTAAGTGGACATTGTCACATGATTATACACCTTACCCACTTCGTACCTACCGTGCACAGAAAATGAAGCGCATGTAGTAATGACAGGAAACATTCTTCTCTCAACATTACCAGTGGGCGAGCTGGGGGAAGGGCAAAAATGCTCGTCTGACGCTCGCCTTGGGAAAATGTCCTTCCATCACCTCACCTCCTCTGATGGAGCGAAATGTTCCCGATGCCTCCAGACCGAACTGATACCTCGGCTTCTCCCCAGCTTCATGTCCACCTTCATGTCCACAGACTTCACATCAGCGTTTCACTCAGTTCCTTCCATCATTCGTCTTCCCCTTTTTTGGAGTTCAGCCTCTACCTGTAAAATGACACACACACAACGAGATGATTATAAGTTCACGCAGTGACATTACAAAGAGCCCGGGAAAAGACAAACAAATATGCTACTGAAAACAATACAGTTAAGTGGACATTGTCACATGATTATACACCTTACCCACTTCATACCTACCGTGCACAGAAAATGAAGCGCATGTAGTAATGACAGGAAACATTCTTCTCTCAACATTACCAGTGGGCGAGCTGGGGGAAGGGCAACAATGCTCGTCTGACGCTCGCCTTGGGAAAATGTCCTTCCATCACCTCACCTCCTCTGATGGAGCGAAATGTTCCCGATGCCTCCAGACCGAACTGATACCTCGGCTTCTCCCCAGCTTCATGTCCACCTTCATGTCCACAGACTTCACATCAGCGTTTGACTCAGTTCCTTCCATCATTCGTCTTCCCCTTTTTTGGAGTTCAGCCTCTACCTGTAAAATGACACACACACAACGAGATGATTATAAGTTCACGCAGTGACATTACAAAGAGCCCGGGAAAAGACAAACAAATATGCTACTGAAAACAATACAGTTAAGTGGACATTGTCACATGATTATACACCTTACCCACTTCATACCTACCGTGCACAGAAAATGAAGCGCATGTAGTAATGACAGGAAACATTCTTCTCTCAACATTACCAGTGGGCGAGCTGGGGGAAGGGCAAAAATGCTCGTCTGACGCTCGCCTTGGGAAAATGTCCTTCCATCACCTCACCTCCTCTGATGGAGCGAAATGTTCCCGATGCCTCCAGACCGAACTGATACCTCGGCTTCTCCCCAGCTTCATGTCCACCTTCATGTCCACAGACTTCACATCAGCGTTTCACTCAGTTCCTTCCATCATTCGTCTTCCCCTTTTTTGGAGTTCAGCCTCTACCTGTAAAATGACACACACACAACGAGATGATTATAAGTTCACGCAGTGACATTACAAAGAGCCCGGGAAAAGACAAACAAATATGCTACTGAAAACAATACAGTTAAGTGGACATTGTCACATGATTATACACCTTACCCACTTCATACCTACCGTGCACAGAAAATGAAGCGCATGTAGTAATGACAGGAAACATTCTTCTCTCAACATTACCAGTGGGCGAGCTGGGGGAAGGGCAAAAATGCTCGTCTGACACTCGCCTTGGGAAAATGTCCTTCCATCACCTCACCTCCTCTGATGGAGCGAAATGTTCCCGATGCCTCCAGACCGAACTGATAGCTTGGCTTCTCCCCAGCTTCATGTCCACAGACTTCACATCAGCGTTTCACTCAGTTCCTTCCATCATTCGTCTTCCCCTTTTTTGAAGTTCAGCCTCTACCTGTAAAATGACACACACACAACGAGATGATTATAAGATCACGCAGTGACATTACAAAGAGCCCGGGAAAAGACAAACAAATATGCTACTGAAAACAATACAGTTAAGTGGACATTGTCACATGATTATACACCTTACCCACTTCGTACCTACCGTGCACAGAAAATGAAGCGCATGTAGTAATGACAGGAAACATTCTTCTCTCAACATTACCAGTGGGCGAGCTGGGGGAAGGGCAAAAATGCTCGTCTGACGCTCGCCTTGGGAAAATGTCCTTCCATCACCTCACCTCCTCTGATGGAGCGAAATGTTCCCGATGACTCCAGACCGAACTGATACCTCGGCTTCTCCCCAGCTTCATGTCCACCTTCATGTCCACAGACTTCACATCAGCGTTTCACTCAGTTCCTTCCATCATTCGTCTTCCCCTTTTTTGGAGTTCAGCCTCTACCTGTAAAATGACACACACACAACGAGATGATTATAAGTTCACGCAGTGACATTACAAAGAGCCCGGGAAAAGACAAACAAATATGCTACTGAAAACAATACAGTTAAGTGGACATTGTCACATGATTATACACCTTACCCACTTCATACCTACCGTGCACAGAAAATGAAGCGCATGTAGTAATGACAGGAAACATTCTTCTCTCAACATTACCAGTGGGCGAGCTGGGGGAAGGGCAAAAATGCTCGTCTGACGCTCGCCTTGGGAAAATGTCCTTCCATCACCTCACCTCCTCTGATGGAGCGAAATGTTCCCGATGCCTCCAGACCGAACTGATACCTCGGCTTCTCCCCAGCTTCATGTCCACCTTCATGTCCACAGACTTCACATCAGCGTTTCACTCAGTTCCTTCCATCATTCGTCTTCCCCTTTTTTGGAGTTCAGCCTCTACCTGTAAAATGACACACACACAACGAGATGATTATAAGTTCACGCAGTGACATTACAAAGAGCCCGGGAAAAGACAAACAAATATGCTACTGAAAACAATACAGTTAAGTGGACATTGTCACATGATTATACACCTTACCCACTTCATACCTACCGTGCACAGAAAATGAAGCGCATGTAGTAATGACAGGAAACATTCTTCTCTCAACATTACCAGTGGGCGAGCTGGGGGAAGGGCAAAAATGCTCGTCTGACGCTCGCCTTGGGAAAATGTCCTTCCATCACCTCACCTCCTCTGATGGAGCGAAATGTTCCCGATGACTCCAGACCGAACTGATACCTCGGCTTCTCCCCAGCTTCATGTCCACCTTCATGTCCACAGACTTCACATCAGCGTTTCACTCAGTTCCTTCCATCATTCGTCTTCCCCTTTTTTGGAGTTCAGCCTCTACCTGTAAAATGACACACACACAACGAGATGATTATAAGTTCACGCAGTGACATTACAAAGAGCCCGGGAAAAGACAAACAAATATGCTACTGAAAACAATACAGTTAAGTGGACATTGTCACATGATTATACACCTTACCCACTTCGTACCTACCGTGCACAGAAAATGAAGCGCATGTAGTAATGACAGGAAACATTCTTCTCTCAACATTACCAGTGGGCGAGCTGGGGGAAGGGCAAAAATGCTCGTCTGACGCTCGCCTTGGGAAAATGTCCTTCCATCACCTCACCTCCTCTGATGGAGCGAAATGTTCCCGATGACTCCAGACCGAACTGATACCTCGGCTTCTCCCCAGCTTCATGTCCACCTTCATGTCCACAGACTTCACATCAGCGTTTCACTCAGTTCCTTCCATCATTCGTCTTCCCCTTTTTTGGAGTTCAGCCTCTACCTGTAAAATGACACACACACAACGAGATGATTATAAGTTCACGCAGTGACATTACAAAGAGCCCGGGAAAAGACAAACAAATATGCTACTGAAAACAATACAGTTAAGTGGACATTGTCACATGATTATACACCTTACCCACTTCATACCTACCGTGCACAGAAAATGAAGCGCATGTAGTAATGACAGGAAACATTCTTCTCTCAACATTACCAGTGGGCGAGCTGGGGGAAGGGCAAAAATGCTCGTCTGACGCTCGCCTTGGGAAAATGTCCTTCCATCACCTCACCTCCTCTGATGGAGCGAAATGTTCCCGATGCCTCCAGACCGAACTGATACCTCGGCTTCTCCCCAGCTTCATGTCCACCTTCATGTCCACAGACTTCACATCAGCGTTTCACTCAGTTCCTTCCATCATTCGTCTTCCCCTTTTTTGGAGTTCAGCCTCTACCTGTAAAATGACACACACACAACGAGATGATTATAAGTTCACGCAGTGACATTACAAAGAGCCCGGGAAAAGACAAACAAATATGCTACTGAAAACAATACAGTTAAGTGGACATTGTCACATGATTATACACCTTACCCACTTCATACCTACCGTGCACAGAAAATGAAGCGCATGTAGTAATGACAGGAAACATTCTTCTCTCAACATTACCAGTGGGCGAGCTGGGGGAAGGGCAAAAATGCTCGTCTGACGCTCGCCTTGGGAAAATGTCCTTCCATCACCTCACCTCCTCTGATGGAGCGAAATGTTCCCGATGCCTCCAGACCGAACTGATACCTCGGCTTCTCCCCAGCTTCATGTCCACCTTCATGTCCACAGACTTCACATCAGCGTTTCACTCAGTTCCTTCCATCATTCGTCTTCCCCTTTTTTGGAGTTCAGCCTCTACCTGTAAAATGACACACACACAACGAGATGATTATAAGTTCACGCAGTGACATTACAAAGAGCCCGGGAAAAGACAAACAAATATGCTACTGAAAACAATACAGTTAAGTGGACATTGTCACATGATTATACACCTTACCCACTTCATACCTACCGTGCACAGAAAATGAAGCGCATGTAGTAATGACAGGAAACATTCTTCACTCAACATTACCAGTGGGCGAGCTGGGGGAAGGGCAAAAATGCTCGTCTGACGCTCGCCTTGGGAAAATGTCCTTCCATCACCTCACCTCCTCTGATGGAGCGAAATGTTCCCGATGCCTCCAGACCGAACTGATACCTCGGCTTCTCCCCAGCTTCATGTCCACCTTCATGTCCACAGACTTCACATCAGCGTTTCACTCAGTTCCTTCCATCATTCGTCTTCCCCTTTTTTGGAGTTCAGCCTCTACCTGTAAAATGACACACACACAACGAGATGATTATAAGTTCACGCAGTGACATTACAAAGAGCCCGGGAAAAGACAAACAAATATGCTACTGAAAACAATACAGTTAAGTGGACATTGTCACATGATTATACACCTTACCCACTTCATACCTACCGTGCACAGAAAATGAAGCGCATGTAGTAATGACAGGAAACATTCTTCTCTCAACATTACCAGTGGGCGAGCTGGGGGAAGGGCAAAAATGCTCGTCTGACGCTCGCCTTGGGAAAATGTCCTTCCATCACCTCACCTCCTCTGATGGAGCGAAATGTTCCCGATGCCTCCAGACCGAACTGATACCTCGGCTTCTCCCCAGCTTCATGTCCACCTTCATGTCCACAGACTTCACATCAGCGTTTCACTCAGTTCCTTCCATCATTCGTCTTCCCCTTTTTTGGAGTTCAGCCTCTACCTGTAAAATGACACACACACAACGAGATGATTATAAGTTCACGCAGTGACATTACAAAGAGCCCGGGAAAAGACAAACAAATATGCTACTGAAAACAATACAGTTAAGTGGACATTGTCACATGATTATACACCTTACCCACTTCATACCTACCGTGCACAGAAAATGAAGCGCATGTAGTAATGACAGGAAACATTCTTCTCTCAACATTACCAGTGGGCGAGCTGGGGGAAGGGCAAAAATGCTCGTCTGACGCTCGCCTTGGGAAAATGTCCTTCCATCACCTCACCTCCTCTGATGGAGCGAAATGTTCCCGTTGCCTCCAGACCGAACTGATACCTCGGCTTCTCCCCAGCTTCATGTCCACCTTCATGTCCACAGACTTCACATCAGCGTTTCACTCAGTTCCTTCCATCATTCGTCTTCCCCTTTTTTGGAGTTCAGCCTCTACCTGTAAAATGACACACACACAACGAGATGATTATAAGATCACGCAGTGACATTACAAAGAGCCCGGGAAAAGACAAACAAATATGCTACTGAAAACAATACAGTTAAGTGGACATTGTCACATGATTATACACCTTACCCACTTCGTACCTACCGTGCACAGAAAATGAAGCGCATGTAGTAATGACAGGAAACATTCTTCTCTCAACATTACCAGTGGGCGAGCTGGGGGAAGGGCAAAAATGCTCGTCTGACGCTCGCCTTGGGAAAATGTCCTTCCATCACCTCACCTCCTCTGATGGAGCGAAATGTTCCCGATGCCTCCAGACCGAACTGATACCTCGGCTTCTCCCCAGCTTCATGTCCACCTTCATGTCCACAGACTTCACATCAGCGTTTCACTCAGTTCCTTCCATCATTCGTCTTCCCCTTTTTTGGAGTTCAGCCTCTACCTGTAAAATGACACACACACAACGAGATGATTATAAGTTCACGCAGTGACATTACAAAGAGCCCGGGAAAAGACAAACAAATATGCTACTGAAAACAATACAGTTAAGTGGACATTGTCACATGATTATACACCTTACCCACTTCATACCTACCGTGCACAGAAAATGAAGCGCATGTAGTAATGACAGGAAACATTCTTCTCTCAACATTACCAGTGGGCGAGCTGGGGGAAGGGCAAAAATGCTCGTCTGACGCTCGCCTTGGGAAAATGTCCTTCCATCACCTCACCTCCTCTGATGGAGCGAAATGTTCCCGATGCCTCCAGACCGAACTGATACCTCGGCTTCTCCCCAGCTTCATGTCCACCTTCATGTCCACAGACTTCACATCAGCGTTTCACTCAGTTCCTTCCATCATTCGTCTTCCCCTTTTTTGGAGTTCAGCCTCTACCTGTAAAATGACACACACAACGAGATGATTATAAGATCACGCAGTGACATTACAAAGAGCCCGGGAAAAGACAAACAAATATGCTACTGAAAACAATACAGTTAAGTGGACATTGTCACATGATTATACACCTTACCCACTTCGTACCTACCGTGCACAGAAAATGAAGCGCATGTAGTAATGACAGGAAACATTCTTCTCTCAACATTACCAGTGGGCGAGCTGGGGGAAGGGCAAAAATGCTCGTCTGACGCTCGCCTTGGGAAAATGTCCTTCCATCACCTCACCTCCTCTGATGGAGCGAAATGTTCCCGATGCCTCCAGACCGAACTGATACCTCGGCTTCTCCCCAGCTTCATGTCCACCTTCATGTCCACAGACTTCACATCAGCGTTTCACTCAGTTCCTTCCATCATTCGTCTTCCCCTTTTTTGGAGTTCAGCCTCTACCTGTAAAATGACACACACACACAACGAGATGATTATAAGTTCACGCAGTGACATTACAAAGAGCCCGGGAAAAGACAAACAAATATGCTACTGAAAACAATACAGTTAAGTGGACATTGTCACATGATTATACACCTTACCCACTTCATACCTACCGTGCACAGAAAATGAAGCGCATGTAGTAATGACAGGAAACATTCTTCTCTCAACATTACCAGTGGGCGAGCTGGGGGAAGGGCAAAAATGCTCGTCTGACGCTCGCCTTGGGAAAATGTCCTTCCATCACCTCACCTCCTCTGATGGAGCGAAATGTTCCCGATGCCTCCAGACCGAACTGATACCTCGGCTTCTCCCCAGCTTCATGTCCACCTTCATGTCCACAGACTTCACATCAGCGTTTCACTCAGTTCCTTCCATCATTCGTCTTCCCCTTTTTTGGAGTTCAGCCTCTACCTGTAAAATGACACACACACAACGAGATGATTATAAGTTCACGCAGTGACATTACAAAGAGCCCGGGAAAAGACAAACAAATATGCTACTGAAAACAATACAGTTAAGTGGACATTGTCACATGATTATACACCTTACCCACTTCATACCTACCGTGCACAGAAAATGAAGCGCATGTAGTAATGACAGGAAACATTCTTCTCTCAACATTACCAGTGGGCGAGCTGGGGGAAGGGCAAAAATGCTCGTCTGACGCTCGCCTTGGGAAAATGTCCTTCCATCACCTCACCTCCTCTGATGGAGCGAAATGTTCCCGATGCCTCCAGACCGAACTGATACCTCGGCTTCTCCCCAGCTTCATGTCCACCTTCATGTCCACAGACTTCACATCAGCGTTTCACTCAGTTCCTTCCATCATTCGTCTTCCCCTTTTTTTGAGTTCAGCCTCTACCTGTAAAATGACACACACACAACGAGATGATTATAAGTTCACGCAGTGACATTACAAAGAGCCCGGGAAAAGACAAACAAATATGCTACTGAAAACAATACAGTTAAGTGGACATTGTCACATGATTATACACCTTACCCACTTCATACCTACCGTGCACAGAAAATGAAGCGCATGTAGTAATGACAGGAAACATTCTTCTCTCAACATTACCAGTGGGCGAGCTGGGGGAAGGGCAAAAATGCTCGTCTGACGCTCGCCTTGGGAAAATGTCCTTCCATCACCTCACCTCCTCTGATGGAGCGAAATGTTCCCGATGCCTCCAGACCGAACTGATACCTCGGCTTCTCCCCAGCTTCATGTCCACCTTCATGTCCACAGACTTCACATCAGCGTTTCACTCAGTTCCTTCCATCATTCGTCTTCCCCTTTTTTGGAGTTCAGCCTCTACCTGTAAAATGACACACACACAACGAGATGATTATAAGTTCACGCAGTGACATTACAAAGAGCCCGGGAAAAGACAAACAAATATGCTACTGAAAACAATACAGTTAAGTGGACATTGTCACATGATTATACACCTTACCCACTTCGTACCTACCGTGCACAGAAAATGAAGCGCATGTAGTAATGACAGGAAACATTCTTCTCTCAACATTACCAGTGGGCGAGCTGGGGGAAGGGCAAAAATGCTCGTCTGACGCTCGCCTTGGGAAAATGTCCTTCCATCACCTCACCTCCTCTGATGGAGCGAAATGTTCCCGATGCCTCCAGACCGAACTGATACCTCGGCTTCTCCCCAGCTTCATGTCCACCTTCATGTCCACAGACTTCACATCAGTGTTTCACTCAGTTCCTTCCATCATTCGTCTTCCCCTTTTTTGGAGTTCAGCCTCTACCTGTAAAATGACACACACACAACGAGATGATTATAAGTTCACGCAGTGACATTACAAAGAGCCCGGGAAAAGACAAACAAATATGCTACTGAAAACAATACAGTTAAGTGGACATTGTCACATGATTATACACCTTACCCACTTCATACCTACCGTGCACAGAAAATGAAGCGCATGTAGTAATGACAGGAAACATTCTTCACTCAACATTACCAGTGGGCGAGCTGGGGGAAGGGCAGAAATGCTCGTCTGACGCTCGCCTTGGGAAAATGTCCTTCCATCACCTCACCTCCTCTGATGGAGTGAAATGTTCCCGATGCCTCCAGACCGAACTGATACCTCGGCTTCTCCCCAGCTTCATGTCCACCTTCATGTCCACAGACTTCACATCAGCGTTTCACTCAGTTCCTTCCATCATTCGTCTTCCCCTTTTTTGGAGTTCAGCCTCTACCTGTAAAATGACACACACACAACGAGATGATTATAAGATCACGCAGTGACATTACAAAGAGCCCGGGAAAAGACAAACAAATATGCTACTGAAAACAATACAGTTAAGTGGACATTGTCACATGATTATACACCTTACCCACTTCGTACCTACCGTGCACAGAAAATGAAGCGCATGTAGTAATGACAGGAAACATTCTTCTCTCAACATTACCAGTGGGCGAGCTGGGGGAAGGGCAAAAATGCTCGTCTGACGCTCGCCTTGGGAAAATGTCCTTCCATCACCTCACCTCCTCTGATGGAGCGAAATGTTCCCGATGACTCCAGACCGAACTGATACCTCGGCTTCTCCCCAGCTTCATGTCCACCTTCATGTCCACAGACTTCACATCAGCGTTTCACTCAGTTCCTTCCATCATTCGTCTTCCCCTTTTTTGGAGTTCAGCCTCTACCTGTAAAATGACACACACACAACGAGATGATTATAAGTTCACGCAGTGACATTACAAAGAGCCCGGGAAAAGACAAACAAATATGCTACTGAAAACAATACAGTTAAGTGGACATTGTCACATGATTATACACCTTACCCACTTCATACCTACCGTGCACAGAAAATGAAGCGCATGTAGTAATGACAGGAAACATTCTTCTCTCAACATTACCAGTGGGCGAGCTGGGGGAAGGGCAAAAATGCTCGTCTGACGCTCGCCTTGGGAAAATGTCCTTCCATCACCTCACCTCCTCTGATGGAGCGAAATGTTCCCGATGCCTCCAGACCGAACTGATACCTCGGCTTCTCCCCAGCTTCATGTCCACCTTCATGTCCACAGACTTCACATCAGCGTTTCACTCAGTTCCTTCCATCATTCGTCTTCCCCTTTTTTGGAGTTCAGCCTCTACCTGTAAAATGACACACACACAACGAGATGATTATAAGTTCACGCAGTGACATTACAAAGAGCCCGGGAAAAGACAAACAAATATGCTACTGAAAACAATACAGTTAAGTGGACATTGTCACATGATTATACACCTTACCCACTTCATACCTACCGTGCACAGAAAATGAAGCGCATGTAGTAATGACAGGAAACATTCTTCTCTCAACATTACCAGTGGGCGAGCTGGGGGAAGGGCAAAAATGCTCGTCTGACGCTCGCCTTGGGAAAATGTCCTTCCATCACCTCACCTCCTCTGATGGAGCGAAATGTTCCCGATGCCTCCAGACCGAACTGATACCTCGGCTTCTCCCCAGCTTCATGTCCACCTTCATGTCCACAGACTTCACATCAGCGTTTCACTCAGTTCCTTCCATCATTCGTCTTCCCCTTTTTTGGAGTTCAGCCTCTACCTGTAAAATGACACACACACAACGAGATGATTATAAGTTCACGCAGTGACATTACAAAGAGCCCGGGAAAAGACAAACAAATATGCTACTGAAAACAATACAGTTAAGTGGACATTGTCACATGATTATACACCTTACCCACTTCATACCTACCGTGCACAGAAAATGAAGCGCATGTAGTAATGACAGGAAACATTCTTCACTCAACATTACCAGTGGGCGAGCTGGGGGAAGGGCAAAAATGCTCGTCTGACGCTCGCCTTGGGAAAATGTCCTTCCATCACCTCACCTCCTCTGATGGAGCGAAATGTTCCCGATGCCTCCAGACCGAACTGATACCTCGGCTTCTCCCCAGCTTCATGTCCACCTTCATGTCCACAGACTTCACATCAGCGTTTCACTCAGTTCCTTCCATCATTCGTCTTCCCCTTTTTTGGAGTTCAGCCTCTACCTGTAAAATGACACACACACAACGAGATGATTATAAGTTCACGCAGTGACATTACAAAGAGCCCGGGAAAAGACAAACAAATATGCTACTGAAAACAATACAGTTAAGTGGACATTGTCACATGATTATACACCTTACCCACTTCATACCTACCGTGCACAGAAAATGAAGCGCATGTAGTAATGACAGGAAACATTCTTCTCTCAACATTACCAGTGGGCGAGCTGGGGGAAGGGCAAAAATGCTCGTCTGACGCTCGCCTTGGGAAAATGTCCTTCCATCACCTCACCTCCTCTGATGGAGCGAAATGTTCCCGATGCCTCCAGACCGAACTGATACCTCGGCTTCTCCCCAGCTTCATGTCCACCTTCATGTCCACAGACTTCACATCAGCGTTTCACTCAGTTCCTTCCATCATTCGTCTTCCCCTTTTTTGGAGTTCAGCCTCTACCTGTAAAATGACACACACACAACGAGATGATTATAAGTTCACGCAGTGACATTACAAAGAGCCCGGGAAAAGACAAACAAATATGCTACTGAAAACAATACAGTTAAGTGGACATTGTCACATGATTATACACCTTACCCACTTCATACCTACCGTGCACAGAAAATGAAGCGCATGTAGTAATGACAGGAAACATTCTTCTCTCAACATTACCAGTGGGCGAGCTGGGGGAAGGGCAAAAATGCTCGTCTGACGCTCGCCTTGGGAAAATGTCCTTCCATCACCTCACCTCCTCTGATGGAGCGAAATGTTCCCGTTGCCTCCAGACCGAACTGATACCTCGGCTTCTCCCCAGCTTCATGTCCACCTTCATGTCCACAGACTTCACATCAGCGTTTCACTCAGTTCCTTCCATCATTCGTCTTCCCCTTTTTTGGAGTTCAGCCTCTACCTGTAAAATGACACACACACAACGAGATGATTATAAGATCACGCAGTGACATTACAAAGAGCCCGGGAAAAGACAAACAAATATGCTACTGAAAACAATACAGTTAAGTGGACATTGTCACATGATTATACACCTTACCCACTTCGTACCTACCGTGCACAGAAAATGAAGCGCATGTAGTAATGACAGGAAACATTCTTCTCTCAACATTACCAGTGGGCGAGCTGGGGGAAGGGCAAAAATGCTCGTCTGACGCTCGCCTTGGGAAAATGTCCTTCCATCACCTCACCTCCTCTGATGGAGCGAAATGTTCCCGATGCCTCCAGACCGAACTGATACCTCGGCTTCTCCCCAGCTTCATGTCCACCTTCATGTCCACAGACTTCACATCAGCGTTTCACTCAGTTCCTTCCATCATTCGTCTTCCCCTTTTTTGGAGTTCAGCCTCTACCTGTAAAATGACACACACACAACGAGATGATTATAAGTTCACGCAGTGACATTACAAAGAGCCCGGGAAAAGACAAACAAATATGCTACTGAAAACAATACAGTTAAGTGGACATTGTCACATGATTATACACCTTACCCACTTCATACCTACCGTGCACAGAAAATGAAGCGCATGTAGTAATGACAGGAAACATTCTTCTCTCAACATTACCAGTGGGCGAGCTGGGGGAAGGGCAAAAATGCTCGTCTGACGCTCGCCTTGGGAAAATGTCCTTCCATCACCTCACCTCCTCTGATGGAGCGAAATGTTCCCGATGCCTCCAGACCGAACTGATACCTCGGCTTCTCCCCAGCTTCATGTCCACCTTCATGTCCACAGACTTCACATCAGCGTTTCACTCAGTTCCTTCCATCATTCGTCTTCCCCTTTTTTGGAGTTCAGCCTCTACCTGTAAAATGACACACACACAACGAGATGATTATAAGTTCACGCAGTGACATTACAAAGAGCCCGGGAAAAGACAAACAAATATGCTACTGAAAACAATACAGTTAAGTGGACATTGTCACATGATTATACACCTTACCCACTTCGTACCTACCGTGCACAGAAAATGAAGCGCATGTAGTAATGACAGGAAACATTCTTCTCTCAACATTACCAGTGGGCGAGCTGGGGGAAGGGCAAAAATGCTCGTCTGACGCTCGCCTTGGGAAAATGTCCTTCCATCACCTCACCTCCTCTGATGGAGCGAAATGTTCCCGATGCCTCCAGACCGAACTGATACCTCGGCTTCTCCCCAGCTTCATGTCCACCTTCATGTCCACAGACTTCACATCAGCGTTTCACTCAGTTCCTTCCATCATTCGTCTTCCCCTTTTTTGGAGTTCAGCCTCTACCTGTAAAATGACACACACACAACGAGATGATTATAAGTTCACGCAGTGACATTACAAAGAGCCCGGGAAAAGACAAACAAATATGCTACTGAAAACAATACAGTTAAGTGGACATTGTCACATGATTATACACCTTACCCACTTCATACCTACCGTGCACAGAAAATGAAGCGCATGTAGTAATGACAGGAAACATTCTTCTCTCAACATTACCAGTGGGCGAGCTGGGGGAAGGGCAAAAATGCTCGTCTGACGCTCGCCTTGGGAAAATGTCCTTCCATCACCTCACCTCCTCTGATGGAGCGAAATGTTCCCGATGCCTCCAGACCGAACTGATACCTCGGCTTCTCCCCAGCTTCATGTCCACCTTCATGTCCACAGACTTCACATCAGCGTTTCACTCAGTTCCTTCCATCATTCGTCTTCCCCTTTTTTGGAGTTCAGCCTCTACCTGTAAAATGACACACACACAACGAGATGATTATAAGTTCACGCAGTGACATTACAAAGAGCCCGGGAAAAGACAAACAAATATGCTACTGAAAACAATACAGTTAAGTGGACATTGTCACATGATTATACACCTTACCCACTTCATACCTACCGTGCACAGAAAATGAAGCGCATGTAGTAATGACAGGAAACATTCTTCTCTCAACATTACCAGTGGGCGAGCTGGGGGAAGGGCAAAAATGCTCGTCTGACGCTCGCCTTGGGAAAATGTCCTTCCATCACCTCACCTCCTCTGATGGAGCGAAATGTTCCCGTTGCCTCCAGACCGAACTGATACCTCGGCTTCTCCCCAGCTTCATGTCCACCTTCATGTCCACAGACTTCACATCAGCGTTTCACTCAGTTCCTTCCATCATTCGTCTTCCCCTTTTTTGGAGTTCAGCCTCTACCTGTAAAATGACACACACACAACGAGATGATTATAAGATCACGCAGTGACATTACAAAGAGCCCGGGAAAAGACAAACAAATATGCTACTGAAAACAATACAGTTAAGTGGACATTGTCACATGATTATACACCTTACCCACTTCGTACCTACCGTGCACAGAAAATGAAGCGCATGTAGTAATGACAGGAAACATTCTTCTCTCAACATTACCAGTGGGCGAGCTGGGGGAAGGGCAAAAATGCTCGTCTGACGCTCGCCTTGGGAAAATGTCCTTCCATCACCTCACCTCCTCTGATGGAGCGAAATGTTCCCGATGCCTCCAGACCGAACTGATACCTCGGCTTCTCCCCAGCTTCATGTCCACCTTCATGTCCACAGACTTCACATCAGCGTTTCACTCAGTTCCTTCCATCATTCGTCTTCCCCTTTTTTGGAGTTCAGCCTCTACCTGTAAAATGACACACACACAACGAGATGATTATAAGTTCACGCAGTGACATTACAAAGAGCCCGGGAAAAGACAAACAAATATGCTACTGAAAACAATACAGTTAAGTGGACATTGTCACATGATTATACACCTTACCCACTTCATACCTACCGTGCACAGAAAATGAAGCGCATGTAGTAATGACAGGAAACATTCTTCTCTCAACATTACCAGTGGGCGAGCTGGGGGAAGGGCAAAAATGCTCGTCTGACGCTCGCCTTGGGAAAATGTCCTTCCATCACCTCACCTCCTCTGATGGAGTGAAATGTTCCCGATGCCTCCAGACCGAACTGATACCTCGGCTTCTCCCCAGCTTCATGTCCACCTTCATGTCCACAGACTTCACATCAGCGTTTCACTCAGTTCCTTCCATCATTCGTCTTCCCCTTTTTTGGAGTTCAGCCTCTACCTGTAAAATGACACACACACAACGAGATGATTATAAGTTCACGCAGTGACATTACAAAGAGCCCGGGAAAAGACAAACAAATATGCTACTGAAAACAATACAGTTAAGTGGACATTGTCACATGATTATACACCTTACCCACTTCATACCTACCGTGCACAGAAAATGAAGCGCATTTAGTAATGACAGGAAACATTCTTCTCTCAACATTACCAGTGGGCGAGCTGGGGGAAGGGCAAAAATGCTCGTCTGACGCTCGCCTTGGGAAAATGTCCTTCCATCACCTCACCTCCTCTGATGGAGCGAAATGTTCCCGATGCCTCCAGACCGAACTGATACCTCGGCTTCTCCCCAGCTTCATGTCCACCTTCATGTCCACAGACTTCACATCAGCGTTTCACTCAGTTCCTTCCATCATTCGTCTTCCCCTTTTTTGGAGTTCAGCCTCTACCTGTAAAATGACACACACACAACGAGATGATTATAAGTTCACGCAGTGACATTACAAAGAGCCCGGGAAAAGACAAACAAATATGCTACTGAAAACAATACAGTTAAGTGGACATTGTCACATGATTATACACCTTACCCACTTCATACCTACCGTGCACAGAAAACGAAGCGCATGTAGTAATGACAGGAAACATTCTTCTCTCAACATTACCAGTGGGCGAGCTGGGGGAAGGGCAAAAATGCTCGTCTGACGCTCGCCTTGGGAAAATGTCCTTCCATCACCTCACCTCCTCTGATGGAGCGAAATGTTCCCGATGCCTCCAG
Source organism: Protomyctophum parallelum (assembly GCF_964188405.1). Classification (NCBI taxonomy): domain Eukaryota; kingdom Metazoa; phylum Chordata; class Actinopteri; order Myctophiformes; family Myctophidae; genus Protomyctophum; species Protomyctophum parallelum. Next base: position 60,506,486 of record NC_139699.1, read on the forward strand.
ACCGAACTGATACCTCGGCTTCTCCCCAGCTTCATGTCCACCTTCATGTCCACAGACTTCACATCAGCGTTTCACTCAGTTCCTTCCATCATTCGTCTTCCCCTTTTTTGGAGTTCAGCCTCTACCTGTAAAATGACACACACAACGAGATGATATAAGATCACGCAGTGACATTACAAAGAGCCCGGGAAAAGACAAACAAATATGCTACTGAAAACAATACAGTTAAGTGGACATTGTCACATGATTATACACCTTACCCACTTCGTACCTACCGTGCACAGAAAATGAAGCGCATGTAGTAATGACAGGAAACATTCTTCTCTCAACATTACCAGTGGGCGAGCTGGGGGAAGGGCAAAAATGCTCGTCTGACGCTCGCCTTGGGAAAATGTCCTTCCATCACCTCACCTCCTCTGATGGAGCGAAATGTTCCCGATGCCTCCAGACCGAACTGATACCTCGGCTTCTCCCCAGCTTCATGTCCACCTTCATGTCCACAGACTTCACATCAGCGTTTCACTCAGTTCCTTCCATCATTCGTCTTCCCCTTTTTTGGAGTTCAGCCTCTACCTGTAAAATGACACACACACAACGAGATGATTATAAGATCACGCAGTGACATTACAAAGAGCCCGGGAAAAGACAAACAAATATGCTACTGAAAACAATACAGTTAAGTGGACATTGTCACATGATTATACACCTTACCCACTTCGTACCTACCGTGCACAGAAAATGAAGCGCATGTAGTAATGACAGGAAACATTCTTCTCTCAACATTACCAGTGGGCGAGCTGGGGGAAGGGCAAAAATGCTCGTCTGACGCTCGCCTTGGGAAAATGTCCTTCCATCACCTCACCTCCTCTGATGGAGCGAAATGTTCCCGATGCCTCCAGACCGAACTGATACCTCGGCTTCTCCCCAGCTTCATGTCCACCTTCATGTCCACAGACTTCACATCAGCGTTTCACTCAGTTCCTTCCATCATTCGTCTTCCCCTTTTTTGGAGTTCAGCCTCTACCTGTAAAATGACACACACACAACGAGATGATTATAAGTTCACGCAGTGACATTACAAAGAGCCCGGGAAAAGACAAACAAATATGCTACTGAAAACAATACAGTTAAGTGGACATTGTCACATGATTATACACCTTACCCACTTCATACCTACCGTGCACAGAAAATGAAGCGCATGTAGTAATGACAGGAAACATTCTTCTCTCAACATTACCAGTGGGCGAGCTGGGGGAAGGGCAAAAATGCTCGTCTGACGCTCGCCTTGGGAAAATGTCCTTCCATCACCTCACCTCCTCTGATGGAGCGAAATGTTCCCGATGCCTCCAGACCGAACTGATACCTCGGCTTCTCCCCAGCTTCATGTCCACCTTCATGTCCACAGACTTCACATCAGCGTTTCACTCAGTTCCTTCCATCATTCGTCTTCCCCTTTTTTGGAGTTCAGCCTCTACCTGTAAAATGACACACACACAACGAGATGATTATAAGTTCACGCAGTGACATTACAAAGAGCCCGGGAAAAGACAAACAAATATGCTACTGAAAACAATACAGTTAAGTGGACATTGTCACATGATTATACACCTTACCCACTTCATACCTACCGTGCACAGAAAATGAAGCGCATGTAGTAATGACAGGAAACATTCTTCTCTCAACATTACCAGTGGGCGAGCTGGGGGAAGGGCAAAAATGCTCGCCTTGGGAAAATGTCCTTCCATCACCTCACCTCCTCTGATGGAGCGAAATGTTCCCGATGCCTCCAGACCGAACTGATACCTCGGCTTCTCCCCAGCTTCATGTCCACCTTCATGTCCACAGACTTCACATCAGCGTTTCACTCAGTTCCTTCCATCATTCGTCTTCCCCTTTTTTGGAGTTCAGCCTCTGTTAACTTGTGTTGTTCTCTATTGTACACTTTACGACAGTTCTCTATAGTTTCCTTTACGGCAACGGACACCAGGTCTTATACACATGCGCAGTGGGAGCTGGTATTCAGATGTGAATTGTGGAGGGAACCATGTTTACATGTTCAGCCGGTGTATTGAAAATAAATTCATTTACAACTGTATAAACGTCGTGTTTATTAAGACCTAGTCAACATTGGTAGCAGAGGATGGTTTGAAGATGGCTGCAAACTACAGAGTACCGCCGAAGTTTGACGAAACCAAGCCGTATGAAGGTTGGAAAAATGAAGTCAACATATGGTCGCGAGTTACCGAACTCGACAAGAAGAAACAGGCGCTTGCAGTGGCTTTGGGACTGGAAGGACGAGCCAGGGATATCGCGATGGAGATATCAGCAGAAGACTTGGACAATGATACTGGTATGGAGACATTATTAGCTAAACTGGACGGCGTGTTTCAGCAAGAAGAAAAGGACCGGGCGTACGAAGCGTATTCTCAGTTTGATCGTTTAATGAAAGACAGTTCGGTTTCCATGGCAGATTACATAATCGACTTTGAGCAGCGTTACAACCGAATCAAAAGGTACGACATGGCGCTTCCAGATGCGGTGTTAGCCTTCAAGCTGTTAGACACGGCCTGCCTCGATGAAAAAGACAGACAACTAGCACTAACGGCGTGCCCCGACTTAAAGTTTGCATCGATGAAGTCGGCACTCAAGCGGATTTTTGGAGGGAAGACGGCGCCAGGATCGTCACGCGGGATACAACTAAACCAGGATGCAGCTTTCTTCACTGAACAACGACAACGACAAGGACAAGGAAGACGGAACACGACATTTCAACAAAGGAGTGAAAGGACATTGTTGCCGGGCACCAACCCATTGGATAAGTTCGGTAAACGGTCAAGATGTGCTGTGTGTCAAAGCACATTTCATTGGGCCAAGGACTGTCCCCACAAGAAGAACGAACAAGTAAGATTAACTGAAGACGAAAATGTAGATGAAGTTAACATCACGTTGTTGACAAATAACCCCATGTCTGACGCAGAGATTTTCATAACTGAATCAGTAGGATCCGCCATCATAGACACTGCATGCACTCGTACTGTATGTGGGGAGAAATGGCTTGTCAGTTTTGTTAATGGTCTTAGTCAAGAGCAGGCAGACAAAATGATGAAGACAGAAAATTCCAGTTCCAGACCATTTCGTTTTGGAGATGGCAACTTGGTATATTCCACCAGAAAAGTGAAACTACCTGCTAAAATAGGACACACAAAATGTCACATTGAGGCAGAAGTGGTCAATGCTGACATTCCACTGTTACTGAGTAAATCTTCACTGAAGAAGGCAGGAACTGTTTTAGACATGGAGAATGACAGAGCAGTAATGTTTAAGCAGCAGATTCCTCTTGAGTTCACTAGCTCAGGACACTACTGTGTAGACATAAGAGACAAAGACAACACAACACAGCGAATGAAAGATGACGTGATACTTGCAGCGACAGCTGAAGATGAAGCCCTGACAGTGACAGAAAACATGTCCTCAGCCGAAAAGCGCAAAGTCCTTCTCAAGCTACACAAACAGTTTGGCCACGCATCTGCAGACAGGCTGCAGAGGCTAATCCAGAGCTCGGGAAACAAAGACAAGGACTGCCTCACTATTTTGCAACAAATAGTGCATGATTGTGACATATGTCAGAGATACAGCAAAACTAAGCCGAAGCCAGCTGTTGGTCTGCCTCTAGCTTCAGAGTATAATGAAACCGTGGCGGTGGACCTGCACGAGTTGGAGCCAGGAGTATGGTATCTACATGTGATTGACCAATTCACACGCTTCAGCGCAGGAAGTATTGTGAAAACGAAGAAAGCCTCTGAAATAGTCAACTCCCTTATCCACACATGGATAAGTGTTCACGGTCCTCCTCGTATTCTGTACAGCGACAACGGTGGAGAGTTCAATAACGCAGAGTTCAGAGATATGGCGGAAAACTTCAACATCGAGACGAGGACAACAGCAGGATACAGTCCCTGGAGCAACGGGCTGTTGGAAAGACATAATCAGACTCTCACTGACATCCTCCTGAAGGTGAGACAGGAAAACGGATGTGACTGGCACACTGCCCTAGACTGGGCCCTTATGGCTAAGAACTGTATGCACAGTGTTCATGGTTATAGCCCACATCAACTGGTATTTGGTCAAAACCCTAACCTTCCTTCTGTATTAATTGATAAACTACCTGCACTAGAAGGCACTACAGTAAGTGCAAGGGTAGGGCAACACATATCAGCGTTGCATGCTTCTAGGAAAGCTTTCACTGAATCTGAATGTTCAGAGAGGATAAGGAGAGCACTACGTAAGCAGCTCAGATCCACAGATGAAAAGTATGAGACAGGAGACAAAGTCTATTACAAACGAGCTGACAGTACAGAGTGGAAGGGACCAGGGGTAGTTATTGGTCAGGATGGGGCTGTTGTATTTGTACGACATGGTGGTATCCTTGTTAGAGTACATCACTTAAGGCTTAATAAGATACACACACGTGTTCAAGATGAGGTCCTCAATGACACAAACAGTGAGACAATTGTACAGAACCAAGCAGCAGTTAGTGAAAACACAGGTGTGGTGAACAGAGCCACAGGTGGCTCATTTACTGAACAAAACACAGACAACGAACAGGAAAGTGACAGGGAGTCCAATGCAGGAGAGGGAGCACATACTTTAGTGACTCAAAATGATGTAACACAAACTGGAATGGAGCACAATGTCTGTGATGATAACCCTGTGATTTCTGCAAGTGTCAAGGTAAAAGCAGGACAGACTGTAACTTTTATGAAAAGAGATGAAAGTGTTCTATGTAGAGCTAAAGTCCTTAATAGGGCAGGCAAAGCCACAGGAGGGTACAAAAATTGGTATAACCTGCAATTTATTGAAAATGATGGGGGTCATGGTCAAAAGGAGGCGGTTGATCTGTCACGTGTGAATAGTCTCAACATTGAATCCGATTCAGAAGTCAGGGATGCTGATGTTCTTATAACAAAAGACATATCATTTGATGAAGCAAAACAAGTAGAGATTGACAACTGGAACAATAATGATGTTTTTGAAGAGGTTGAAGATGCAGGCCAGAAATGTGTTTCCACCCGTTGGGTCTGTAGTCTAAAAGAAACTGACAAGGGTATTGTACCTAAAGCTAGGCTTGTAGCCAGGGGGTTTGAAGAGTTTAATACTCAACAGCTGCAGAAAGATTCACCGACCTGTGCCTCTGAATCCCTGAGGTTATTGCTATCAGTGATTTGCCAAAATCAGTGGAAAGTCCATTCTATGGACATTAAATCTGCCTTTTTGCAGGGCATGGAGTTGTCAAGGGACATTCATGTCCGCCCACCCCCGGAAGCAAACAGTAAAGGGATTCTATGGAAACTAAAGAAATGTGTATATGGTCTTGCTGATGCATCACTTTATTGGTATAATAGAGTGAAAGAAATCATGCTGAGCACAGGTGCTAAAGTGTCAAAAGTGGATCCTGCAGTCTTTTATTGGTTAGATGACCAATGCAAAGTTAAAGGTGTACTGGCATGTCATGTAGATGATTTTCTCTGGGCCGGCTCGCAACACTTTGTAACTGATGTGATTCCTCGACTGAAGTCTGCGTTCCATGTGGGACGTGAGGAACATGGGAATTTCTGCTATGTGGGACTGGATATTGTCACTGTAAATGGTGTCATAGAGATGCATCAGCAGAGCTATATTGACAACATGCAACTCATCCACATGCAGCCAGCACGTGCTATACAAAGAGATTCAGCTCTTAGTGAAACTGAAAGAGAGCAGCTGAGATCAAAAATAGGACAAATTCTTTGGGTTGCAAGGCAAACCAGACCTGATGTTATGTTTGATGCCTGTATTTTGGCATCCATTCTAAAAAATGCTACTGTACAGTCCATTCATGATGCAAATAAGGTGATTCGTAAACTTAAAGCTGAAAAGGTTACTCTGAAATTTCAGCATTTGGGTAATAATGATGCTTTGAACTTGACTGTTTTCAGTGATGCTTCGCTGGGGAACTTGCCAGATGGAGGTACACAAGGGGGGACATTGATCACACTCATGGGGGAAAGCGGAAAGTTTTCTCCTCTCTGTTGGCAATCGAAGAGGATCAGACGTGTAGTGCGGAGCACACTTGCGGGAGAGACTCTTGCCATGTCGGATGGAATTGACAATGCAATTTTCCTTGCCACCCTCTTTTCTGAGCTCACTACTGGGACTGCCGAATTGAATGCTCCCGGGTTGGTCTGTGTGACTGACAATCACTCCCTTTACGATGCCCTTAAGTCCACTAAACAGGTCACAGAGAAGAGACTTCGGTTAGACATAAGCGGCATCAAAGAGCTCGTTCAGAGTAAAACAATCAAGAAGGTGCTCTGGTCAGTGACGAAAGCCCAACTCGCTGACTGTCTGACTAAAAAGGGAGCGTCACCTCTAGTGCTCTTGAAAGCACTCTGTGAAGGACTATGGCATCCAGCTTAAAGAAAAAAAAAGAAAAAAGTGGAGAAGTTTGTATTTTGTTATTTTTCTTGAATGTTCTTCTATTTGACTTTTCTTCTTTGCACTTGGTTTATGGGATGACTGAATCTATTTTTTATTTTAAAGAAAGAAGAGGGAGATTGTTAACTTGTGTTGTTCTCTATTGTACACTTTACGACAGTTCTCTATAGTTTCCTTTACGGCAACGGACACCAGGTCTTATACACATGCGCAGTGGGAGCTGGTATTCAGATGTGAATTGTGGAGGGAACCATGTTTACATGTTCAGCCGGTGTATTGAAAATAAATTAATTTACAACTGTATAAACGTCGTGTTTATTAAGACCTAGTCAACACCTCTACCTGTAAAATGACACACACACAACGAGATGATTATAAGTTCACGCAGTGACATTACAAAGAGCCCGGGAAAAGACAAACAAATATGCTACTGAAAACAATACAGTTAAGTGGACATTGTCACATGATTATACACCTTAACCACTTCATACCTACCGTGCACAGAAAATGAAGCGCATGTAGTAATGACAGGAAACATTCTTCTCTCAACATTACCAGTGGGCGAGCTGGGGGAAGGGCAAAAATGCTCGTCTGACGCTCGCCTTGGGAAAATGTCCTTCCATCACCTCACCTCCTCTGATGGAGCGAAATGTTCCCGATGCCTCCAGACCGAACTGATACCTCGGCTTCTCCCCAGCTTCATGTCCACCTTCATGTCCACAGACTTCACATCAGCGTTTCACTCAGTTCCTTCCATCATTCGTCTTCCCCTTTTTTTGAGTTCAGCCTCTACCTGTAAAATGACACACACACAACGAGATGATTATAAGTTCACGCAGTGACATTACAAAGAGCCCGGGAAAAGTCAAACAAATATGCTACTGAAAACAATACAGTTAAGTGGACATTGTCACATGATTATACACCTTACCCAATTCATACCTACCGTGCACAGAAAATGAAGCGCATGTAGTAATGACAGGAAACATTCTTCTCTCAACATTACCAGTGGGCGAGCTGGGGGAAGGGCAAAAATGCTCGTCTGACGCTCGCCTTGGGAAAATGTCCTTCCATCACCTCACCTCCTCTGATGGAGCGAAATGTTCCCGATGCCTCCAGACCGAACTGATACCTCGGCTTCTCCCCAGCTTCATGTCCACCTTCATGTCCACAGACTTCACATCAGCGTTTGACTCAGTTCCTTCCATCATTCGTCTTCCCCTTTTTTGGAGTTCAGCCTCTACCTGTAAAATGACACACACACAACGAGATGATTATAAGTTCACGCAGTGACATTACAAAGAGCCCGGGAAAAGACAAACAAATATGCTACTGAAAACAATACAGTTAAGTGGACATTGTCACATGATTATACACCTTACCCACTTCATACCTACCGTGCACAGAAAATGAAGCGCATGTAGTAATGACAGGAAACATTCTTCTCTCAACATTACCAGTGGGCGAGCTGGGGGAAGGGCAAAAATGCTCGTCTGACGCTCGCCTTGGGAAAATGTCCTTCCATCACCTCACCTCCTCTGATGGAGCGAAATGTTCCCGATGCCTCCAGACCGAACTGATACCTCGGCTTCTCCCCAGCTTCATGTCCACCTTCATGTCCACAGACTTCACATCAGCGTTTCACTCAGTTCCTTCCATCATTCGTCTTCCCCTTTTTTGGAGTTCAGCCTCTACCTGTAAAATGACACACACACAACGAGATGATTATAAGATCACGCAGTGACATTACAAAGAGCCCGGGAAAAGACAAACAAATATGCTACTGAAAACAATACAGTTAAGTGGACATTGTCACATGATTATACACCTTACCCACTTCGTACCTACCGTGCACAGAAAATGAAGCGCATGTAGTAATGACAGGAAACATTCTTCTCTCAACATTACCAGTGGGCGAGCTGGGGGAAGGGCAAAAATGCTCGTCTGACGCTCGCCTTGGGAAAATGTCCTTCCATCACCTCACCTCCTCTGATGGAGCGAAATGTTCCCGATGCCTCCAGACCGAACTGATACCTCGGCTTCTCCCCAGCTTCATGTCCACCTTCATGTCCACAGACTTCACATCAGAGTTTCACTCAGTTCCTTCCATCATTCGTCTTCCCCTTTTTTGGAGTTCAGCCTCTACCTGTAAAATGACACACACACAACGAGATGATTATAAGTTCACGCAGTGACATTACAAAGAGCCCGGGAAAAGACAAACAAATATGCTACTGAAAACAATACAGTTAAGTGGACATTGTCACATGATTATACACCTTACCCACTTCATACCTACCGTGCACAGAAAATGAAGCGCATGTAGTAATGACAGGAAACATTCTTCTCTCAACATTACCAGTGGGCGAGCTGGGGGAAGGGCAAAAATGCTCGTCTGACGCTCGCCTTGGGAAAATGTCCTTCCATCACCTCACCTCCTCTGATGGAGCGAAATGTTCCCGATGCCTCCAGACCGAACTGATACCTCGGCTTCTCCCCAGCTTCATGTCCACCTTCATGTCCACAGACTTCACATCAGCGTTTCACTCAGTTCCTTCCATCATTCGTCTTCCCCTTTTTTGGAGTTCAGCCTCTACCTGTAAAATGACACACACACAACGAGATGATTATAAGTTCACGCAGTGACATTACAAAGAGCCCGGGAAAAGACAAACAAATATGCTACTGAAAACAATACAGTTAAGTGGACATTGTCACATGATTATACACCTTACCCACTTCATACCTACCGTGCACAGAAAATGAAGCGCATGTAGTAATGACAGGAAACATTCTTCTCTCAACATTACCAGTGGGCGAGCTGGGGGAAGGGCAAAAATGCTCGTCTGACGCTCGCCTTGGGAAAATGTCCTTCCATCACCTCACCTCCTCTGATGGAGCGAAATGTTCCCGATGCCTCCAGACCGAACTGATACCTCGGCTTCTCCCCAGCTTCATGTCCACCTTCATGTCCACAGACTTCACATCAGCGTTTCACTCAGTTCCTTCCATCATTCGTCTTCCCCTTTTTTTGAGTTCAGCCTCTACCTGTAAAATGACACACACACAACGAGATGATTATAAGTTCACGCAGTAACATTACAAAGAGCCCGGGAAAAGTCAAACAAATATGCTACTGAAAACAATACAGTTAAGTGGACATTGTCACATGATTATACACCTTACCCACTTCATACCTACCGTGCACAGAAAATGAAGCGCATGTAGTAATGACAGGAAACATTCTTCTCTCAACATTACCAGTGGGCGAGCTGGGGGAAGGGCAAAAATGCTCGTCTGACTCTCGCCTTGGGAAAATGTCCTTCCATCACCTCACCTCCTCTGATGGAGCGAAATGTTCCCGATGCCTCCAGACCGAACTGATACCTCGGCTTCTCCCCAGCTTCATGTCCACCTTCATGTCCACAGACTTCACATCAGCGTTTCACTCAGTTCCTTCCATCATTCGTCTTCCCCTTTTTTGGAGTTCAGCCTCTACCTGTAAAATGACACACACACAACGAGATGATTATAAGTTCACGCAGTGACATTACAAAGAGCCCGGGAAAAGACAAACAAATATGCTACTGAAAACAATACAGTTAAGTGGACATTGTCACATGATTATACACCTTACCCACTTCATACCTACCGTGCACAGAAAATGAAGCGCATGTAGTAATGACAGGAAACATTCTTCTCTCAACATTACCAGTGGGCGAGCTGGGGGAAGGGCAAAAATGCTCGTCTGACGCTCGCCTTGGGAAAATGTCCTTCCATCACCTCACCTCCTCTGATGGAGCGAAATGTTCCCGATGCCTCCAGACCGAACTGATACCTCGGCTTCTCCCCAGCTTCATGTCCACCTTCATGTCCACAGACTTCACATCAGCGTTTCACTCAGTTCCTTCAATCATTCGTCTTCCCCTTTTTTTTAGTTCAGCCTCTACCTGTAAAATGACACACACACAACGAGATGATTATAAGTTCACGCAGTGACATTACAAAGAGCCCGGGAAAAGTCAAACAAATATGCTACTGAAAACAATACAGTTAAGTGGACATTGTCACATGATTATACACCTTACCCACTTCATACCTACCGTGCACAGAAAATGAAGCGCATGTAGTAATGACAGGAAACATTCTTCTCTCAACATTACCAGTGGGCGAGCTGGGGGAAGGGCAAAAATGCTCGTCTGACGCTCGCCTTGGGAAAATGTCCTTCCATCACCTCACCTCCTCTGATGGAGCGAAATGTTCCCGATGCCTCCAGACCGAACTGATACCTCGGCTTCTCCCCAGCTTCATGTCCACCTTCATGTCCACAGACTTCACATCAGCGTTTCACTCAGTTCCTTCCATCATTCGTCTTCCCCTTTTTTGGAGTTCAGCCTCTACCTGTAAAATGACACACACACAACGAGATGATTATAAGATCACGCAGTGACATTACAAAGAGCCCGGGAAAAGACAAACAAATATGCTACTGAAAACAATACAGTTAAGTGGACATTGTCACATGATTATACACCTTACCCACTTCGTACCTACCGTGCACAGAAAATGAAGCGCATGTAGTAATGACAGGAAACATTCGTCTCTCAACATTACCAGTGGGCGAGCTGGGGGAAGGGCAAAAATGCTCGTCTGACGCTCGCCTTAGGAAAATGTCCTTCCATCACCTCACCTCCTCTGATGGAGCGAAATGTTCCCGATGCCTCCAGACCGAACTGATACCTCGGCTTCTCCCCAGCTTCATGTCCACCTTCATGTCCACAGACTTCACATCAGCGTTTCACTCAGTTCCTTCCATCATTCGTCTTCCCCTTTTTTGGAGTTCAGCCTCTACCTGTAAAATGACACACACACAACGAGATGATTATAAGTTCACGCAGTGACATTACAAAGAGCCCGGGAAAAGACAAACAAATATGCTACTGAAAACAATACAGTTAAGTGGACATTGTCACATGATTATACACCTTACCCACTTCATACCTACCGTGCACAGAAAATGAAGCGCATGTAGTAATGACAGGAAACATTCTTCTCTCAACATTACCAGTGGGCGAGCTGGGGGAAGGGCAAAAATGCTCGTCTGACGCTCGCCTTGGGAAAATGTCCTTCCATCACCTCACCTCCTCTGATGGAGCGAAAGGTTCCCGATGCCTCCAGACCGAACTGATACCTCGGCTTCTCCCCAGCTTCATGTCCACCTTCATGTCCACAGACTTCACATCAGCGTTTCACTCAGTTCCTTCCATCATTCGTCTTCCCCTTTTTTGGAGTTCAGCCTCTACCTGTAAATGACACACACACAACGAGATGATTATAAGTTCACGCAGTGACATTACAAAGAGCCCGGGAAAAGACAAACAAATATGCTACTGAAAACAATACAGTTAAGTGGACATTGTCACATGATTATACACCTTACCCACTTCATACCTACCGTGCACAGAAAATGAAGCGCATGTAGTAATGACAGGAAACATTCTTCTCTCAACATTACCAGTGGGCGAGCTGGGGGAAGGGCAAAAATGCTCGTCTGACGCTCGCCTTGGGAAAATGTCCTTCCATCACCTCACCTCCTCTGATGGAGCGAAATGTTCCCGATGCCTCCAGACCGAACTGATACCTCGGCTTCTCCCCAGCTTCATGTCCACCTTCATGTCCACAGACTTCACATCAGCGTTTCACTCAGTTCCTTCCATCATTCGTCTTCCCCTTTTTTTGAGTTCAGCCTCTACCTGTAAAATGACACACACACAACGAGATGATTATAAGTTCACGCAGTGACATTACAAAGAGCCCGGGAAAAGTCAAACAAATATGCTACTGAAAACAATACAGTTAAGTGGACATTGTCACATGATTATACACCTTACCCACTTCATACCTACCGTGCACAGAAAATGAAGCGCATGTAGTAATGACAGGAAACATTCTTCTCTCAACATTACCAGTGGGCGAGCTGGGGGAAGGGCAAAAATGCTCGTCTGACGCTCGCCTTGGGAAAATGTCCTTCCATCACCTCACCTCCTCTGATGGAGCGAAATGTTCCCGATGCCTCCAGACCGAACTGATACCTCGGCTTCTCCCCAGCTTCATGTCCACCTTCATGTCCACAGACTTCACATCAGCGTTTCACTCAGTTCCTTCCATCATTCGTCTTCCCCTTTTTTGGAGTTCAGCCTCTACCTGTAAAATGACACACACACAACGAGATGATTATAAGATCACGCAGTGACATTACAAAGAGCCCGGGAAAAGACAAACAAATATGCTACTGAAAACAATACAGTTAAGTGGACATTGTCACATGATTATACACCTTACCCACTTCGTACCTACCGTGCACAGAAAATGAAGCGCATGTAGTAATGACAGGAAACATTCTTCTCTCAACATTACCAGTGGGCGAGCTGGGGGAAGGGCAAAAATGCTCGTCTGACGCTCGCCTTAGGAAAATGTCCTTCCATCACCTCACCTCCTCTGATGGAGCGAAATGTTCCCGATGCCTCCAGACCGAACTGATACCTCAGCTTCTCCCCAGCTTAATGTCCACCTTCATGTCCACAGACTTCACATCAGCGTTTCACTCAGTTCCTTCCATCATTCGTCTTCCCCTTTTTTGGAGTTCAGCCTCTACCTGTAAAATGACACACACACAACGAGATGATTATAAGTTCACGCAGTGACATTACAAAGAGCCCGGGAAAAGACAAACAAATATGCTACTGAAAACAATACAGTTAAGTGGACATTGTCACATGATTATACACCTTACCCACTTCATACCTACCGTGCACAGAAAATGAAGCGCATGTAGTAATGACAGGAAACATTCTTCTCTCAACATTACCAGTGGGCGAGCTGGGGGAAGGGCAAAAATGCTCGTCTGACGCTCGCCTTGGGAAAATGTCCTTCCATCACCTCACCTCCTCTGATGGAGCGAAAGGTTCCCGATGCCTCCAGACCGAACTGATACCTCGGCTTCTCCCCAGCTTCATGTCCACCTTCATGTCCACAGACTTCACATCAGCGTTTGACTCAGTTCCTTCCATCATTCGTCTTCCCCTTTTTTGGAGTTCAGCCTCTACCTGTAAATGACACACACACAACGAGATGATTATAAGTTCACGCAGTGACATTACAAAGAGCCCGGGAAAAGACAAACAAATATGCTACTGAAAACAATACAGTTAAGTGGACATTGTCACATGATTATACACCTTACCCACTTCATACCTACCGTGCACAGAAAATGAAGCGCATGTAGTAATGACAGGAAACATTCTTCTCTCAACATTACCAGTGGGCGAGCTGGGGGAAGGGCAAAAATGCTCGTCTGACGCTCGCCTTGGGAAAATGTCCTTCCATCACCTCACCTCCTCTGATGGAGCGAAATGTTCCCGATGCCTCCAGACCGAACTGATACCTCGGCTTCTCCCCAGCTTCATGTCCACCTTCATGTCCACAGACTTCACATCAGCGTTTCACTCAGTTCCTTCCATCATTCGTCTTCCCCTTTTTTTGAGTTCAGCCTCTACCTGTAAAATGACACACACACAACGAGATGATTATAAGTTCACGCAGTGACATTACAAAGAGCCCGGGAAAAGTCAAACAAATATGCTACTGAAAACAATACAGTTAAGTGGACATTGTCACATGATTATACACCTTACCCACTTCATACCTACCGTGCACAGAAAATGAAGCGCATGTAGTAATGACAGGAAACATTCTTCTCTCAACATTACCAGTGGGCGAGCTGGGGGAAGGGCAAAAATGCTCGTCTGACGCTCGCCTTGGGAAAATGTCCTTCCATCACCTCACCTCCTCTGATGGAGCGAAATGTTCCCGATGCCTCCAGACCGAACTGATACCTCGGCTTCTCCCCAGCTTCATGTCCACCTTCATTTCCACAGACTTCACATCAGCGTTTCACTCAGTTCCTTCCATCATTCGTCTTCCCCTTTTTTTGAGTTCAGCCTCTACCTGTAAAATGACACACACACAACGAGATGATTATAAGTTCACGCAGTGACATTACAAAGAGCCCGGGAAAAGTCAAACAAATATGCTACTGAAAACAATACAGTTAAGTGGACATTGTCACATGATTATACACCTTACCCACTTCATACCTACCGTGCACAGAAAATGAAGCGCATGTAGTAATGACAGGAAACATTCTTCTCTCAACATTACCAGTGGGCGAGCTGGGGGAAGGGCAAAAATGCTCGTCTGACGCTCGCCTTGGGAAAATGTCCTTCCATCACCTCACCTCCTCTGATGGAGCGAAATGTTCCCGATGCCTCCAGACCGAACTGATACCTCGGCTTCTCCCCAGCTTCATGTCCACCTTCATGTCCACAGACTTCACATCAGCGTTTCACTCAGTTCCTTCCATCATTCGTCTTCCCCTTTTTTGGAGTTCAGCCTCTACCTGTAAAATGACACACACACAACGAGATGATTATAAGTTCACGCAGTGACATTACAAAGAGCCCGGGAAAAGACAAACAAATATGCTACTGAAAACAATACAGTTAAGTGGACATTGTCACATGATTATACACCTTACCCACTTCATACCTACCGTGCACAGAAAATGAAGCGCATGTAGTAATGACAGGAAACATTCTTCTCTCAACATTACCAGTGGGCGAGCTGGGGGAAGGGCAAAAATGCTCGTCTGACGCTCGCCTTGGGAAAATGTCCTTCCATCACCTCACCTCCTCTGATGGAGCGAAAGGTTCCCGATGCCTCCAGACCGAACTGATACCTCGGCTTCTCCCCAGCTTCATGTCCACCTTCATGTCCACAGACTTCACATCAGCGTTTCACTCAGTTCCTTCCATCATTCGTCTTCCCCTTTTTTGGAGTTCAGCCTCTACCTGTAAATGACACACACACAACGAGATGATTATAAGTTCACGCAGTGACATTACAAAGAGCCCGGGAAAAGACAAACAAATATGCTACTGAAAACAATACAGTTAAGTGGACATTGTCACATGATTATACACCTTACCCACTTCATACCTACCGTGCACAGAAAATGAAGCGCATGTAGTAATGACAGGAAACATTCTTCTCTCAACATTACCAGTGGGCGAGCTGGGGGAAGGGCAAAAATGCTCGTCTGACGCTCGCCTTGGGAAAATGTCCTTCCATCACCTCACCTCCTCTGATGGAGCGAAATGTTCCCGATGCCTCCAGACCGAACTGATACCTCGGCTTCTCCCCAGCTTCATGTCCACCTTCATGTCCACAGACTTCACATCAGCGTTTCACTCAGTTCCTTCCATCATTCGTCTTCCCCTTTTTTGGAGTTCAGCCTCTACCTGTAAAATGACACACACACAACGAGATGATTATAAGTTCATGCAGTGACATTACAAAGAGCCCGGGAAAAGGCAAACAAATATGCTACTGAAAACAATACAGTTAAGTGGACATTGTCACATGATTATACACCTTACCCACTTCATACCTACCGTGCACAGAAAATGAAGCGCATGTAGTAATGACAGGAAACATTCTTCTCTCAACATTACCAGTGGGCGAGCTGGGGGAAGGGCAAAAATGCTCGCCTTGGGAAAATGTCCTTCCATCACCTCACCTCCTCTGATGGAGCGAAATGTTCCCGATGCCTCCAGACCGAACTGATACCTCGGCTTCTCCCCAGCTTCATGTCCACCTTCATGTCCACAGACTTCACATCAGCGTTTCACTCAGTTCCTTCCATCATTCGTCTTCCCCTTTTTTGGAGTTCAGCCTCTACCTGTAAAATGACACACACACAACGAGATGATTATAAGTTCACGCAGTGACATTACAAAGAGCCCGGGAAAAGACAAACAAATATGCTACTGAAAACAATACAGTTAAGTGGACATTGTCACATGATTATACACCTTACCCACTTCATACCTACCGTGCACAGAAAATGAAGCGCATGTAGTAATGACAGGAAACATTCTTCTCTCAACATTACCAGTGGGCGAGCTGGGGGAAGGGCAAAAATGCTCGTCTGACGCTCGCCTTGGGAAAATGTCCTTCCATCACCTCACCTCCTCTGATGGAGCGAAATGTTCCCGATGCCTCCAGACCGAACTGATACCTCGGCTTCTCCCCAGCTTCATGTCCACCTTCATGTCCACAGACTTCACATCAGCGTTTCACTCAGTTCCTTCCATCATTCGTCTTCCCCTTTTTTTTAGTTCAGCCTCTACCTGTAAAATGACACACACACAACGAGATGATTATAAGTTCACGCAGTGACATTACAAAGAGCCCGGGAAAAGACAAACAAATATGCTACTGAAAACAATACAGTTAAGTGGACATTGTCACATGATTATACACCTTACCCACTTCATACCTACCGTGCACAGAAAATGAAGCGCATGTAGTAATGACAGGAAACATTCTTCTCTCAACATTACCAGTGGGCGAGCTGGGGGAAGGGCAAAAATGCTCGTCTGACGCTCGCCTTGGGAAAATGTCCTTCCATCACCTCACCTCCTCTGATGGAGCGAAATGTTCCCGATGCCTCCAGACCGAACTGATACCTCGGCTTCTCCCCAGCTTCATGTCCACCTTCATGTCCACAGACTTCACATCAGCGTTTCACTCAGTTCCTTCCATCATTCGTCTTCCCCTTTTTTGGAGTTCAGCCTCTACCTGTAAAATGACACACACACAACGAGATGATTATAAGTTCACGCAGTGACATTACAAAGAGCCCGGGAAAAGACAAACAAATATGCTACTGAAAACAATACAGTTAAGTGGACATTGTCACATGATTATACACCTTACCCACTTCATACCTACCGTGCACAGAAAATGAAGCGCATGTAGTAATGACAGGAAACATTCTTCTCTCAACATTACCAGTGGGCGAGCTGGGGGAAGGGCAAAAATGCTCGTCTGACGCTCGCCTTGGGAAAATGTCCTTCCATCACCTCACCTCCTCTGATGGAGCGAAATGTTCCCGATGCCTCCAGACCGAACTGATACCTCGGCTTCTCCCCAGCTTCATGTCCACCTTCATGTCCACAGACTTCACATCAGCGTTTCACTCAGTTCCTTCCATCATTCGTCTTCCCCTTTTTTGGAGTTCAGCCTCTACCTGTAAAATGACACACACACAACGAGATGATTATAAGTTCACGCAGTGACATTACAAAGAGCCCGGGAAAAGACAAACAAATATGCTACTGAAAACAATACAGTTAAGTGGACATTGTCACATGATTATACACCTTACCCACTTCATACCTACCGTGCACAGAAAATGAAGCGCATGTAGTAATGACAGGAAACATTCTTCTCTCAACATTACCAGTGGGCGAGCTGGGGGAAGGGCAAAAATGCTCGTCTGACGCTCGCCTTGGGAAAATGTCCTTCCATCACCTCACCTCCTCTGATGGAGCGAAATGTTCCCGATGCCTCCAGACCGAACTGATACCTCGGCTTCTCCCCAGCTTCATGTCCACCTTCATGTCCACAGACTTCACATCAGCGTTTCACTCAGTTCCTTCCATCATTCGTCTTCCCCTTTTTTGGAGTTCAGCCTCTACCTGTAAAATGACACACACACAACGAGATGATTATAAGATCACGCAGTGACATTACAAAGAGCCCGGGAAAAGACAAACAAATATGCTACTGAAAACAATACAGTTAAGTGGACATTGTCACATGATTATACACCTTACCCACTTCGTACCTACCGTGCACAGAAAATGAAGCGCATGTAGTAATGACAGGAAACATTCTTCTCTCAACATTACCAGTGGGCGAGCTGGGGGAAGGGCAAAAATGCTCGTCTGACGCTCGCCTTAGGAAAATGTCCTTCCATCACCTCACCTCCTCTGATGGAGCGAAATGTTCCCGATGCCTCCAGACCGAACTGATACCTCGGCTTCTCCCCAGCTTCATGTCCACCTTCATGTCCACAGACTTCACATCAGCGTTTCACTCAGTTCCTTCCATCATTCGTCTTCCCCTTTTTTGGAGTTCAGCCTCTACCTGTAAATGACACACACACAACGAGATGATTATAAGTTCACGCAGTGACATTACAAAGAGCCCGGGAAAAGTCAAACAAATATGCTACTGAAAACAATACAGTTAAGTGGACATTGTCACATGATTATACACCTTACCCACTTCATACCTACCGTGCACAGAAAATGAAGCGCATGTAGTAATGACAGGAAACATTCTTCTCTCAACATTACCAGTGGGCGAGCTGGGGGAAGGGCAAAAATGCTCGTCTGACGCTCGCCTTGGGAAAATGTCCTTCCATCACCTCACCTCCTCTGATGGAGCGAAATGTTCCCGATGCCTCCAGACCGAACTGATACCTCGGCTTCTCCCCAGCTTCATGTCCACCTTCATGTCCACAGACTTCACATCAGCGTTTCACTCAGTTCCTTCCATCATTCGTCTTCCCCTTTTTTGGAGTTCAGCCTCTACCTGTAAAATGACACACACACAACGAGATGATTATAAGATCACGCAGTGACATTACAAAGAGCCCGGGAAAAGACAAACAAATATGCTACTGAAAACAATACAGTTAAGTGGACATTGTCACATGATTATACACCTTACCCACTTCGTACCTACCGTGCACAGAAAATGAAGCGCATGTAGTAATGACAGGAAACATTCTTCTCTCAACATTACCAGTGGGCGAGCTGGGGGAAGGGCAAAAATGCTCGTCTGACGCTCGCCTTAGGAAAATGTCCTTCCATCACCTCACCTCCTCTGATGGAGCGAAATGTTCCCGATGCCTCCAGACCGAACTGATACCTCGGCTTCTCCCCAGCTTCATGTCCACCTTCATGTCCACAGACTTCACATCAGCGTTTCACTCAGTTCCTTCCATCATTCGTCTTCCCCTTTTTTGGAGTTCAGCCTCTACCTGTAAAATGACACACACACAACGAGATGATTATAAGTTCACGCAGTGACATTACAAAGAGCCCGGGAAAAGACAAACAAATATGCTACTGAAAACAATACAGTTAAGTGGACATTGTCACATGATTATACACCTTACCCACTTCATACCTACCGTGCACAGAAAATGAAGCGCATGTAGTAATGACAGGAAACATTCTTCTCTCAACATTACCAGTGGGCGAGCTGGGGGAAGGGCAAAAATGCTCGTCTGACGCTCGCCTTGGGAAAATGTCCTTCCATCACCTCACCTCCTCTGATGGAGCGAAAGGTTCCCGATGCCTCCAGACCGAACTGATACCTCGGCTTCTCCCCAGCTTCATGTCCACCTTCATGTCCACAGACTTCACATCAGCGTTTCACTCAGTTCCTTCCATCATTCGTCTTCCCCTTTTTTGGAGTTCAGCCTCTACCTGTAAATGACACACACACAACGAGATGATTATAAGTTCACGCAGTGACATTACAAAGAGCCCGGGAAAAGACAAACAAATATGCTACTGAAAACAATACAGTTAAGTGGACATTGTCACATGATTATACACCTTACCCACTTCATACCTACCGTGCACAGAAAATGAAGCGCATGTAGTAATGACAGGAAACATTCTTCTCTCAACATTACCAGTGGGCGAGCTGGGGGAAGGGCAAAAATGCTCGTCTGACGCTCGCCTTGGGAAAATGTCCTTCCATCACCTCACCTCCTCTGATGGAGCGAAATGTTCCCGATGCCTCCAGACCGAACTGATACCTCGGCTTCTCCCCAGCTTCATGTCCACCTTCATGTCCACAGACTTCACATCAGCGTTTCACTCAGTTCCTTCCATCATTCGTCTTCCCCTTTTTTTGAGTTCAGCCTCTACCTGTAAAATGACACACACACAACGAGATGATTATAAGTTCACGCAGTGACATTACAAAGAGCCCGGGAAAAGTCAAACAAATATGCTACTGAAAACAATACAGTTAAGTGGACATTGTCACATGATTATACACCTTACCCACTTCATACCTACCGTGCACAGAAAATGAAGCGCATGTAGTAATGACAGGAAACATTCTTCTCTCAACATTACCAGTGGGCGAGCTGGGGGAAGGGCAAAAATGCTCGTCTGACGCTCACCTTGGGAAAATGTCCTTCCATCACCTCACCTCCTCTGATGGAGCGAAATGTTCCCGATGCCTCCAGACCGAACTGATACCTCGGCTTCTCCCCAGCTTCATGTCCACCTTCATGTCCACAGACTTCACATCAGCGTTTCACTCAGTTCCTTCCATCATTCGTCTTCCCCTTTTTTGGAGTTCAGCCTCTACCTGTAAAATGACACACACACAACGAGATGATTATAAGATCACGCAGTGACATTACAAAGAGCCCGGGAAAAGACAAACAAATATGCTACTGAAAACAATACAGTTAAGTGGACATTGTCACATGATTATACACCTTACCCACTTCGTACCTACCGTGCACAGAAAATGAAGCGCATGTAGTAATGACAGGAAACATTCTTCTCTCAACATTACCAGTGGGCGAGCTGGGGGAAGGGCAAAAATGCTCGTCTGACGCTCGCCTTAGGAAAATGTCCTTCCATCACCTCACCTCCTCTGATGGAGCGAAATGTTCCCGATGCCTCCAGACCGAACTGATACCTCGGCTTCTCCCCAGCTTCATGTCCACCTTCATGTCCACAGACTTCACATCAGCGTTTCACTCAGTTCCTTCCATCATTCGTCTTCCCCTTTTTTGGAGTTCAGCCTCTACCTGTAAAATGACACACACACAACGAGATGATTATAAGTTCACGCAGTGACATTACAAAGAGCCCGGGAAAAGACAAACAAATATGCTACTGAAAATAATACAGTTAAGTGGACATTGTCACATGATTATACACCTTACCCACTTCATACCTACCGTGCACAGAAAATGAAGCGCATGTAGTAATGACAGGAAACATTCTTCTCTCAACATTACCAGTGGGCGAGCTGGGGGAAGGGCAAAAATGCTCGTCTGACGCTCGCCTTGGGAAAATGTCCTTCCATCACCTCACCTCCTCTGATGGAGCGAAAGGTTCCCGATGCCTCCAGACCGAACTGATACCTCGGCTTCTCCCCAGCTTCATGTCCACCTTCATGTCCACAGACTTCACATCAGCGTTTCACTCAGTTCCTTCCATCATTCGTCTTCCCCTTTTTTGGAGTTCAGCCTCTACCTGTAAATGACACACACACAACGAGATGATTATAAGTTCACGCAGTGACATTACAAAGAGCCCGGGAAAAGACAAACAAATATGCTACTGAAAACAATACAGTTAAGTGGACATTGTCACATGATTATACACCTTACCCACTTCATACCTACCGTGCACAGAAAATGAAGCGCATGTAGTAATGACAGGAAACATTCTTCTCTCAACATTACCAGTGGGCGAGCTGGGGGAAGGGCAAAAATGCTCGTCTGACGCTCGCCTTGGGAAAATGTCCTTCCATCACCTCACCTCCTCTGATGGAGCGAAATGTTCCCGATGCCTCCAGACCGAACTGATACCTCGGCTTCTCCCCAGCTTCATGTCCACCTTCATGTCCACAGACTTCACATCAGCGTTTCACTCAGTTCCTTCCATCATTCGTCTTCCCCTTTTTTTGAGTTCAGCCTCTACCTGTAAAATGACACACACACAACGAGATGATTATAAGTTCACGCAGTGACATTACAAAGAGCCCGGGAAAAGTCAAACAAATATGCTACTGAAAACAATACAGTTAAGTGGACATTGTCACATGATTATACACCTTACCCACTTCATACCTACCGTGCACAGAAAATGAAGCGCATGTAGTAATGACAGGAAACATTCTTCTCTCAACATTACCAGTGGGCGAGCTGGGGGAAGGGCAAAAATGCTCGTCTGACGCTCGCCTTGGGAAAATGTCCTTCCATCACCTCACCTCCTCTGATGGAGCGAAATGTTCCCGATGCCTCCAGACCGAACTGATACCTCGGCTTCTCCCCAGCTTCATGTCCACCTTCATGTCCACAGACTTCACATCAGCGTTTCACTCAGTTCCTTCCATCATTCGTCTTCCCCTTTTTTTGAGTTCAGCCTCTACCTGTAAAATGACACACACACAACGAGATGATTATAAGTTCACTCAGTGACATTACAAAGAGCCCGGGAAAAGTCAAACAAATATGCTACTGAAAACAATACAGTTAAGTGGACATTGTCACATGATTATACACCTTACCCACTTCATACCTACCGTGCACAGAAAATGAAGCGCATGTAGTAATGACAGGAAACATTCTTCTCTCAACATTACCAGTGGGCGAGCTGGGGGAAGGGCAAAAATGCTCGTCTGACGCTCGCCTTGGGAAAATGTCCTTCCATCACCTCACCTCCTCTGATGGAGCGAAATGTTCCCGATGCCTCCAGACCGAACTGATACCTCGGCTTCTCCCCAGCTTCATGTCCACCTTCATGTCCACAGACTTCACATCAGCGTTTCACTCAGTTCCTTCCATCATTCGTCTTCCCCTTTTTTTTAGTTCAGCCTCTACCTGTAAAATGACACACACACAACGAGATGATTATAAGTTCACGCAGTGACATTACAAAGAGCCCGGGAAAAGACAAACAAATATGCTACTGAAAACAATACAGTTAAGTGGACATTGTCACATGATTATACACCTTACCCACTTCATACCTACCGTGCACAGAAAATGAAGCGCATGTAGTAATGACAGGAAACATTCTTCTCTCAACATTACCAGTGGGCGAGCTGGGGGAAGGGCAAAAATGCTCGTCTGACGCTCGCCTTGGGAAAATGTCCTTCCATCACCTCACCTCCTCTGATGGAGCGAAATGTTCCCGATGCCTCCAGACCGAACTGATACCTCGGCTTCTCCCCAGCTTCATGTCCACCTTCATGTCCACAGACTTCACATCAGCGTTTCACTCAGTTCCTTCCATCATTCGTCTTCCCCTTTTTTGGAGTTCAGCCTCTACCTGTAAAATGACACACACACAACGAGATGATTATAAGTTCACGCAGTGACATTACAAAGAGCCCGGGAAAAGACAAACAAATATGCTACTGAAAACAATACAGTTAAGTGGACATTGTCACATGATTATACACCTTACCCACTTCATACCTACCGTGCACAGAAAATGAAGCGCATGTAGTAATGACAGGAAACATTCTTCTCTCAACATTACCAGTGGGCGAGCTGGGGGAAGGGCAAAAATGCTCGTCTGACGCTCGCCTTGGGAAAATGTCCTTCCATCACCTCACCTCCTCTGATGGAGCGAAATGTTCCCGATGCCTCCAGACCGAACTGATACCTCGGCTTCTCCCCAGCTTCATGTCCACCTTCATGTCCACAGACTTCACATCAGCGTTTCACTCAGTTCCTTCCATCATTCGTCTTCCCCTTTTTTGGAGTTCAGCCTCTACCTGTAAAATGACACACACACAACGAGATGATTATAAGTTCACGCAGTGACATTACAAAGAGCCCGGGAAAAGACAAACAAATATGCTACTGAAAACAATACAGTTAAGTGGACATTGTCACATGATTATACACCTTACCCACTTCATACCTACCGTGCACAGAAAATGAAGCGCATGTAGTAATGACAGGAAACATTCTTCTCTCAACATTACCAGTGGGCGAGCTGGGGGAAGGGCAAAAATGCTCGTCTGACGCTCGCCTTGGGAAAATGTCCTTCCATCACCTCACCTCCTCTGATGGAGCGAAATGTTCCCGATGCCTCCAGACCGAACTGATACCTCGGCTTCTCCCCAGCTTCATGTCCACCTTCATGTCCACAGACTTCACATCAGCGTTTCACTCAGTTCCTTCCATCATTCGTCTTCCCCTTTTTTGGAGTTCAGCCTCTACCTGTAAAATGACACACACACAACGAGATGATTATAAGATCACGCAGTGACATTACAAAGAGCCCGGGAAAAGACAAACAAATATGCTACTGAAAACAATACAGTTAAGTGGACATTGTCACATGATTATACACCTTACCCACTTCGTACCTACCGTGCACAGAAAATGAAGCGCATGTAGTAATGACAGGAAACATTCTTCTCTCAACATTACCAGTGGGCGAGCTGGGGGAAGGGCAAAAATGCTCGTCTGACGCTCGCCTTAGGAAAATGTCCTTCCATCACCTCACCTCCTCTGATGGAGCGAAATGTTCCCGATGCCTCCAGACCGAACTGATACCTCGGCTTCTCCCCAGCTTCATGTCCACCTTCATGTCCACAGACTTCACATCAGCGTTTCACTCAGTTCCTTCCATCATTCGTCTTCCCCTTTTTTGGAGTTCAGCCTCTACCTGTAAATGACACACACACAACGAGATGATTATAAGTTCACGCAGTGACATTACAAAGAGCCCGGGAAAAGTCAAACAAATATGCTACTGAAAACAATACAGTTAAGTGGACATTGTCACATGATTATACACCTTACCCACTTCATACCTACCGTGCACAGAAAATGAAGCGCATGTAGTAATGACAGGAAACATTCTTCTCTCAACATTACCAGTGGGCGAGCTGGGGGAAGGGCAAAAATGCTCGTCTGACGCTCGCCTTGGGAAAATGTCCTTCCATCACCTCACCTCCTCTGATGGAGCGAAATGTTCCCGATGCCTCCAGACCGAACTGATACCTCGGCTTCTCCCCAGCTTCATGTCCACCTTCATGTCCACAGACTTCACATCAGCGTTTCACTCAGTTCCTTCCATCATTCGTCTTCCCCTTTTTTGGAGTTCAGCCTCTACCTGTAAAATGACACACACACAACGAGATGATTATAAGATCACGCAGTGACATTACAAAGAGCCCGGGAAAAGACAAACAAATATGCTACTGAAAACAATACAGTTAAGTGGACATTGTCACATGATTATACACCTTACCCACTTCGTACCTACCGTGCACAGAAAATGAAGCGCATGTAGTAATGACAGGAAACATTCTTCTCTCAACATTACCAGTGGGCGAGCTGGGGGAAGGGCAAAAATGCTCGTCTGACGCTCGCCTTAGGAAAATGTCCTTCCATCACCTCACCTCCTCTGATGGAGCGAAATGTTCCCGATGCCTCCAGACCGAACTGATACCTCGGCTTCTCCCCAGCTTCATGTCCACCTTCATGTCCACAGACTTCACATCAGCGTTTCACTCAGTTCCTTCCATCATTCGTCTTCCCCTTTTTTGGAGTTCAGCCTCTACCTGTAAAATGACACACACACAACGAGATGATTATAAGTTCACGCAGTGACATTACAAAGAGCCCGGGAAAAGACAAACAAATATGCTACTGAAAACAATACAGTTAAGTGGACATTGTCACATGATTATACACCTTACCCACTTCATACCTACCGTGCACAGAAAATGAAGCGCATGTAGTAATGACAGGAAACATTCTTCTCTCAACATTACCAGTGGGCGAGCTGGGGGAAGGGCAAAAATGCTCGTCTGACGCTCGCCTTGGGAAAATGTCCTTCCATCACCTCACCTCCTCTGATGGAGCGAAAGGTTCCCGATGCCTCCAGACCGAACTGATACCTCGGCTTCTCCCCAGCTTCATGTCCACCTTCATGTCCACAGACTTCACATCAGCGTTTCACTCAGTTCCTTCCATCATTCGTCTTCCCCTTTTTTGGAGTTCAGCCTCTACCTGTAAATGACACACACACAACGAGATGATTATAAGTTCACGCAGTGACATTACAAAGAGCCCGGGAAAAGACAAACAAATATGCTACTGAAAACAATACAGTTAAGTGGACATTGTCACATGATTATACACCTTACCCACTTCATACCTACCGTGCACAGAAAATGAAGCGCATGTAGTAATGACAGGAAACATTCTTCTCTCAACATTACCAGTGGGCGAGCTGGGGGAAGGGCAAAAATGCTCGTCTGACGCTCGCCTTGGGAAAATGTCCTTCCATCACCTCACCTCCTCTGATGGAGCGAAATGTTCCCGATGCCTCCAGACCGAACTGATACCTCGGCTTCTCCCCAGCTTCATGTCCACCTTCATGTCCACAGACTTCACATCAGCGTTTCACTCAGTTCCTTCCATCATTCGTCTTCCCCTTTTTTTGAGTTCAGCCTCTACCTGTAAAATGACACACACACAACGAGATGATTATAAGTTCACGCAGTGACATTACAAAGAGCCCGGGAAAAGTCAAACAAATATGCTACTGAAAACAATACAGTTAAGTGGACATTGTCACATGATTATACACCTTACCCACTTCATACCTACCGTGCACAGAAAATGAAGCGCATGTAGTAATGACAGGAAACATTCTTCTCTCAACATTACCAGTGGGCGAGCTGGGGGAAGGGCAAAAATGCTCGTCTGACGCTCACCTTGGGAAAATGTCCTTCCATCACCTCACCTCCTCTGATGGAGCGAAATGTTCCCGATGCCTCCAGACCGAACTGATACCTCGGCTTCTCCCCAGCTTCATGTCCACCTTCATGTCCACAGACTTCACATCAGCGTTTCACTCAGTTCCTTCCATCATTCGTCTTCCCCTTTTTTGGAGTTCAGCCTCTACCTGTAAAATGACACACACACAACGAGATGATTATAAGATCACGCAGTGACATTACAAAGAGCCCGGGAAAAGACAAACAAATATGCTACTGAAAACAATACAGTTAAGTGGACATTGTCACATGATTATACACCTTACCCACTTCGTACCTACCGTGCACAGAAAATGAAGCGCATGTAGTAATGACAGGAAACATTCTTCTCTCAACATTACCAGTGGGCGAGCTGGGGGAAGGGCAAAAATGCTCGTCTGACGCTCGCCTTAGGAAAATGTCCTTCCATCACCTCACCTCCTCTGATGGAGCGAAATGTTCCCGATGCCTCCAGACCGAACTGATACCTCGGCTTCTCCCCAGCTTCATGTCCACCTTCATGTCCACAGACTTCACATCAGCGTTTCACTCAGTTCCTTCCATCATTCGTCTTCCCCTTTTTTGGAGTTCAGCCTCTACCTGTAAAATGACACACACACAACGAGATGATTATAAGTTCACGCAGTGACATTACAAAGAGCCCGGGAAAAGACAAACAAATATGCTACTGAAAATAATACAGTTAAGTGGACATTGTCACATGATTATACACCTTACCCACTTCATACCTACCGTGCACAGAAAATGAAGCGCATGTAGTAATGACAGGAAACATTCTTCTCTCAACATTACCAGTGGGCGAGCTGGGGGAAGGGCAAAAATGCTCGTCTGACGCTCGCCTTGGGAAAATGTCCTTCCATCACCTCACCTCCTCTGATGGAGCGAAAGGTTCCCGATGCCTCCAGACCGAACTGATACCTCGGCTTCTCCCCAGCTTCATGTCCACCTTCATGTCCACAGACTTCACATCAGCGTTTCACTCAGTTCCTTCCATCATTCGTCTTCCCCTTTTTTGGAGTTCAGCCTCTACCTGTAAATGACACACACACAACGAGATGATTATAAGTTCACGCAGTGACATTACAAAGAGCCCGGGAAAAGACAAACAAATATGCTACTGAAAACAATACAGTTAAGTGGACATTGTCACATGATTATACACCTTACCCACTTCATACCTACCGTGCACAGAAAATGAAGCGCATGTAGTAATGACAGGAAACATTCTTCTCTCAACATTACCAGTGGGCGAGCTGGGGGAAGGGCAAAAATGCTCGTCTGACGCTCGCCTTGGGAAAATGTCCTTCCATCACCTCACCTCCTCTGATGGAGCGAAATGTTCCCGATGCCTCCAGACCGAACTGATACCTCGGCTTCTCCCCAGCTTCATGTCCACCTTCATGTCCACAGACTTCACATCAGCGTTTCACTCAGTTCCTTCCATCATTCGTCTTCCCCTTTTTTTGAGTTCAGCCTCTACCTGTAAAATGACACACACACAACGAGATGATTATAAGTTCACGCAGTGACATTACAAAGAGCCCGGGAAAAGTCAAACAAATATGCTACTGAAAACAATACAGTTAAGTGGACATTGTCACATGATTATACACCTTACCCACTTCATACCTACCGTGCACAGAAAATGAAGCGCATGTAGTAATGACAGGAAACATTCTTCTCTCAACATTACCAGTGGGCGAGCTGGGGGAAGGGCAAAAATGCTCGTCTGACGCTCGCCTTGGGAAAATGTCCTTCCATCACCTCACCTCCTCTGATGGAGCGAAATGTTCCCGATGCCTCCAGACCGAACTGATACCTCGGCTTCTCCCCAGCTTCATGTCCACCTTCATGTCCACAGACTTCACATCAGCGTTTCACTCAGTTCCTTCCATCATTCGTCTTCCCCTTTTTTTGAGTTCAGCCTCTACCTGTAAAATGACACACACACAACGAGATGATTATAAGTTCACTCAGTGACATTACAAAGAGCCCGGGAAAAGTCAAACAAATATGCTACTGAAAACAATACAGTTAAGTGGACATTGTCACATGATTATACACCTTACCCACTTCATACCTACCGTGCACAGAAAATGAAGCGCATGTAGTAATGACAGGAAACATTCTTCTCTCAACATTACCAGTGGGCGAGCTGGGGGAAGGGCAAAAATGCTCGTCTGACGCTCGCCTTGGGAAAATGTCCTTCCATCACCTCACCTCCTCTGATGGAGCGAAATGTTCCCGATGCCTCCAGACCGAACTGATACCTCGGCTTCTCCCCAGCTTCATGTCCACCTTCATGTCCACAGACTTCACATCAGCGTTTCACTCAGTTCCTTCCATCATTCGTCTTCCCCTTTTTTGGAGTTCAGCCTCTACCTGTAAAATGACACACACACAACGAGATGATTATAAGATCACGCAGTGACATTACAAAGAGCCCGGGAAAAGACAAACAAATATGCTACTGAAAACAATACAGTTAAGTGGACATTGTCACATGATTATACACCTTACCCACTTCGTACCTACCGTGCACAGAAAATGAAGCGCATGTAGTAATGACAGGAAACATTCTTCTCCCAACATTACCAGTGGGCGAGCTGGGGGAAGGGCAAAAATGCTCGTCTGACGCTCGCCTTGGGAAAATGTCCTTCCATCACCTCACCTCCTCTGATGGAGCGAAATGTTCCCGATGCCTCCAGACCGAACTGATACCTCGGCTTCTCCCCAGCTTCATGTCCACCTTCATGTCCACAGACTTCACATCAGCGTTTCACTCAGTTCCTTCCATCATTCGTCTTCCCCTTTTTTGGAGTTCAGCCTCTACCTGTAAAATGACACACACACAACGAGATGATTATAAGTTCACGCAGTGACATTACAAAGAGCCCGGGAAAAGACAAACAAATATGCTACTGAAAACAATACAGTTAAGTGGACATTGTCACATGATTATACACCTTACCCACTTCATACCTACCGTGCACAGAAAATGAAGCGCATGTAGTAATGACAGGAAACATTCTTCTCTCAACATTACCAGTGGGCGAGCTGGGGGAAGGGCAAAAATGCTCGTCTGACGCTCGCCTTGGGAAAATGTCCTTCCATCACCTCACCTCCTCTGATGGAGCGAAATGTTCCCGATGCCTCCAGACCGAACTGATACCTCGGCTTCTCCCCAGCTTCATGTCCACCTTCATGTCCACAGACTTCACATCAGCGTTTCACTCAGTTCCTTCCATCATTCGTCTTCCCCTTTTTTGGAGTTCAGCCTCTACCTGTAAAATGACACACACACAACGAGATGATTATAAGTTCACGCAGTGACATTACAAAGAGCCCGGGAAAAGACAAACAAATATGCTACTGAAAACAATACAGTTAAGTGGACATTGTCACATGATTATACACCTTACCCACTTCATACCTACCGTGCACAGAAAATGAAGCGCATGTAGTAATGACAGGAAACATTCTTCTCTCAACATTACCAGTGGGCGAGCTGGGGGAAGGGCAAAAATGCTCGTCTGACGCTCGCCTTGGGAAAATGTCCTTCCATCACCTCACCTCCTCTGATGGAGCGAAATGTTCCCGATGCCTCCAGACCGAACTGATACCTCGGCTTCTCCCCAGCTTCATGTCCACCTTCATGTCCACAGACTTCACATCAGCGTTTCACTCAGTTCCTTCCATCATTCGTCTTCCCCTTTTTTGGAGTTCAGCCTCTACCTGTAAAATGACACACACACAACGAGATGATTATAAGATCACGCAGTGACATTACAAAGAGCCCGGGAAAAGACAAACAAATATGCTACTGAAAACAATACAGTTAAGTGGACATTGTCACATGATTATACACCTTACCCACTTCGTACCTACCGTGCACAGAAAATGAAGCGCATGTAGTAATGACAGGAAACATTCTTCTCTCAACATTACCAGTGGGCGAGCTGGGGGAAGGGCAAAAATGCTCGTCTGACGCTCGCCTTGGGAAAATGTCCTTCCATCACCTCACCTCCTCTGATGGAGCGAAATGTTCCCGATGCCTCCAGACCGAACTGATACCTCGGCTTCTCCCCAGCTTCATGTCCACCTTCATGTCCACAGACTTCACATCAGCGTTTCACTCAGTTCCTTCCATCATTCGTCTTCCCCTTTTTTGGAGTTCAGCCTCTACCTGTAAAATGACACACACACAACGAGATGATTATAAGTTCATGCAGTGACATTACAAAGAGCCCGGGAAAAGGCAAACAAATATGCTACTGAAAACAATACAGTTAAGTGGACATTGTCACATGATTATACACCTTACCCACTTCATACCTACCGTGCACAGAAAATGAAGCGCATGTAGTAATGACAGGAAACATTCTTCTCTCAACATTACCAGTGGGCGAGCTGGGGGAAGGGCAAAAATGCTCGCCTTGGGAAAATGTCCTTCCATCACCTCACCTCCTCTGATGGAGCGAAATGTTCCCGATGCCTCCAGACCGAACTGATACCTCGGCTTCTCCCCAGCTTCATGTCCACCTTCATGTCCACAGACTTCACATCAGCGTTTCACTCAGTTCCTTCCATCATTCGTCTTCCCCTTTTTTGGAGTTCAGCCTCTACCTGTAAAATGACACACACACAACGAGATGATTATAAGTTCACGCAGTGACATTACAAAGAGCCCGGGAAAAGACAAACAAATATGCTACTGAAAACAATACAGTTAAGTGGACATTGTCACATGATTATACACCTTACCCACTTCATACCTACCGTGCACAGAAAA
Source organism: Protomyctophum parallelum (assembly GCF_964188405.1). Lineage (NCBI taxonomy): Eukaryota > Metazoa > Chordata > Actinopteri > Myctophiformes > Myctophidae > Protomyctophum > Protomyctophum parallelum. Next base: position 60,538,242 of record NC_139699.1, read on the forward strand.
TGAAGCGCATGTAGTAATGACAGGAAACATTCTTCTCTCAACATTACCAGTGGGCGAGCTGGGGGAAGGGCAAAAATGCTCGTCTGACGCTCGCCTTGGGAAAATGTCCTTCCATCACCTCACCTCCTCTGATGGAGCGAAATGTTCCCGATGCCTCCAGACCGAACTGATACCTCGGCTTCTCCCCAGCTTCATGTCCACCTTCATGTCCACAGACTTCACATCAGCGTTTCACTCAGTTCCTTCCATCATTCGTCTTCCCCTTTTTTTTAGTTCAGCCTCTACCTGTAAAATGACACACACACAACGAGATGATTATAAGTTCACGCAGTGACATTACAAAGAGCCCGGGAAAAGTCAAACAAATATGCTACTGAAAACAATACAGTTAAGTGGACATTGTCACATGATTATACACCTTACCCAATTCATACCTACCGTGCACAGAAAATGAAGCGCATGTAGTAATGACAGGAAACATTCTTCTCTCAACATTACCAGTGGGCGAGCTGGGGGAAGGGCAAAAATGCTCGTCTGACGCTCGCCTTGGGAAAATGTCCTTCCATCACCTCACCTCCTCTGATGGAGCGAAATGTTGCCGATGCCTCCAGACCGAACTGATACCTCGGCTTCTCCCCAGCTTCATGTCCACCTTCATGTCCACAGACTTCACATCAGCGTTTGACTCAGTTCCTTCCATCATTCGTCTTCCCCTTTTTTGGAGTTCAGCCTCTACCTGTAAAATGACACACACACAACGAGATGATTATAAGTTCACGCAGTGACATTACAAAGAGCCCGGGAAAAGACAAACAAATATGCTACTGAAAACAATACAGTTAAGTGGACATTGTCACATGATTATACACCTTACCCACTTCATACCTACCGTGCACAGAAAATGAAGCGCATGTAGTAATGACAGGAAACATTCTTCTCTCAACATTACCAGTGGGCGAGCTGGGGGAAGGGCAAAAATGCTCGTCTGACGCTCGCCTTGGGAAAATGTCCTTCCATCACCTCACCTCCTCTGATGGAGCGAAATGTTCCCGATGCCTCCAGACCGAACTGATACCTCGGCTTCTCCCCAGCTTCATGTCCACCTTCATGTCCACAGACTTCACATCAGCGTTTCACTCAGTTCCTTCCATCATTCGTCTTCCCCTTTTTTGGAGTTCAGCCTCTACCTGTAAAATGACACACACACAACGAGATGATTATAAGATCACGCAGTGACATTACAAAGAGCCCGGGAAAAGACAAACAAATATGCTACTGAAAACAATACAGTTAAGTGGACATTGTCACATGATTATACACCTTACCCACTTCGTACCTACCGTGCACAGAAAATGAAGCGCATGTAGTAATGACAGGAAACATTCTTCTCTCAACATTACCAGTGGGCGAGCTGGGGGAAGGGCAAAAATGCTCGTCTGACGCTCGCCTTGGGAAAATGTCCTTCCATCACCTCACCTCCTCTGATGGAGCGAAATGTTCCCGATGCCTCCAGACCGAACTGATACCTCGGCTTCTCCCCAGCTTCATGTCCACCTTCATGTCCACAGACTTCACATCAGAGTTTCACTCAGTTCCTTCCATCATTCGTCTTCCCCTTTTTTGGAGTTCAGCCTCTACCTGTAAAATGACACACACACAACGAGATGATTATAAGTTCACGCAGTGACATTACAAAGAGCCCGGGAAAAGACAAACAAATATGCTACTGAAAACAATACAGTTAAGTGGACATTGTCACATGATTATACACCTTACCCACTTCATACCTACCGTGCACAGAAAATGAAGCGCATGTAGTAATGACAGGAAACATTCTTCTCTCAACATTACCAGTGGGCGAGCTGGGGGAAGGGCAAAAATGCTCGTCTGACGCTCGCCTTGGGAAAATGTCCTTCCATCACCTCACCTCCTCTGATGGAGCGAAATGTTCCCGATGCCTCCAGACCGAACTGATACCTCGGCTTCTCCCCAGCTTCATGTCCACCTTCATGTCCACAGACTTCACATCAGCGTTTCACTCAGTTCCTTCCATCATTCGTCTTCCCCTTTTTTGGAGTTCAGCCTCTACCTGTAAAGTGACACACACACAACGAGATGATTATAAGTTCACGCAGTGACATTACAAAGAGCCCGGGAAAAGACAAACAAATATGCTACTGAAAACAATACAGTTAAGTGGACATTGTCACATGATTATACACCTTACCCACTTCATACCTACCGTGCACAGAAAATGAAGCGCATGTAGTAATGACAGGAAACATTCTTCTCTCAACATTACCAGTGGGCGAGCTGGGGGAAGGGCAAAAATGCTCGTCTGACGCTCGCCTTGGGAAAATGTCCTTCCATCACCTCACCTCCTCTGATGGAGCGAAATGTTCCCGATGCCTCCAGACCGAACTGATACCTCGGCTTCTCCCCAGCTTCATGTCCACCTTCATGTCCACAGACTTCACATCAGCGTTTCACTCAGTTCCTTCCATCATTCGTCTTCCCCTTTTTTGGAGTTCAGCCTCTACCTGTAAAATGACACAAACACACAACGAGATGATTATAAGTTCACGCAGTGACATTACAAAGAGCCCGGGAAAAGACAAACAAATATGCTACTGAAAACAATACAGTTAAGTGGACATTGTCACATGATTATACACCTTACCCACTTCATACCTACCGTGCACAGAAAATGAAGCGCATGTAGTAATGACAGGAAACATTCTTCTCTCAACATTACCAGTGGGCGAGCTGGGGGAAGGGCAAAAATGCTCGTCTGACGCTCGCCTTGGGAAAATGTCCTTCCATCACCTCACCTCCTCTGATGGAGCGAAATGTTCCCGATGCCTCCAGACCGAACTGATACCTCGGCTTCTCCCCAGCTTCATGTCCACCTTCATGTCCACAGACTTCACATCAGCGTTTCACTCAGTTCCTTCCATCCTTCGTCTTCCCCTTTTTTGGAGTTCAGCCTCTACCTGTAAAATGACACACACACAACGAGATGATTATAAGATCACGCAGTGACATTACAAAGAGCCCGGGAAAAGACAAACAAATATGCTACTGAAAACAATACAGTTAAGTGGACATTGTCACATGATTATACACCTTACCCACTTCATACCTACCGTGCACAGAAAATGAAGCGCAAGTAGTAATGACAGGAAACATTCTTCTCTCAACATTACCAGTGGGCGAGCTGGGGGAAGGGCAAAAATGCTCGTCTGACGCTCGCCTTGGGAAAATGTCCTTCCATCACCTCACCTCCTCTGATGGAGCGAAAGGTTCCCGATGCCTCCAGACCGAACTGATACCTCGGCTTCTCCCCAGCTTCATGTCCACCTTCATGTCCACAGACTTCACATCAGCGTTTCACTCAGTTCCTTCCATCATTCGTCTTCCCCTTTTTTGGAGTTCAGCCTCTACCTGTAAATGACACACACACAACGAGATGATTATAAGTTCACGCAGTGACATTACAAAGAGCCCGGGAAAAGACAAACAAATATGCTACTGAAAACAATACAGTTAAGTGGACATTGTCACATGATTATACACCTTACCCACTTCATACCTACCGTGCACAGAAAATGAAGCGCATGTAGTAATGACAGGAAACATTCTTCTCTCAACATTACCAGTGGGCGAGCTGGGGGAAGGGCAAAAATGCTCGTCTGACGCTCGCCTTGGGAAAATGTCCTTCCATCACCTCACCTCCTCTGATGGAGCGAAATGTTCCCGATGCCTCCAGACCGAACTGATACCTCGGCTTCTCCCCAGCTTCATGTCCACCTTCATGTCCACAGACTTCACATCAGCGTTTGACTCAGTTCCTTCCATCATTCGTCTTCCCCTTTTTTGGAGTTCAGCCTCTACCTGTAAAATGACACACACACAACGAGATGATTATAAGTTCACGCAGTGACATTACAAAGAGCCCGGGAAAAGACAAACAAATATGCTACTGAAAACAATACAGTTAAGTGGACATTGTCACATGATTATACACCTTACCCACTTCATACCTACCGTGCACAGAAAATGAAGCGCATGTAGTAATGACAGGAAACATTCTTCTCTCAACATTACCAGTGGGCGAGCTGGGGGAAGGGCAAAAATGCTCGTCTGACGCTCGCCTTGGGAAAATGTCCTTCCATCACCTCACCTCCTCTGATGGAGCGAAATGTTCCCGATGCCTCCAGACCGAACTGATACCTCGGCTTCTCCCCAGCTTCATGTCCACCTTCATGTCCACAGACTTCACATCAGCGTTTCACTCAGTTCCTTCCATCATTCGTCTTCCCCTTTTTTGGAGTTCAGCCTCTACCTGTAAAATGACACACACACAACGAGATGATTATAAGATCACGCAGTGACATTACAAAGAGCCCGGGAAAAGACAAACAAATATGCTACTGAAAACAATACAGTTAAGTGGACATTGTCACATGATTATACACCTTACCCACTTCGTACCTACCGTGCACAGAAAATGAAGCGCATGTAGTAATGACAGGAAACATTCTTCTCTCAACATTACCAGTGGGCGAGCTGGGGGAAGGGCAAAAATGCTCGTCTGACGCTCGCCTTGGGAAAATGTCCTTCCATCACCTCACCTCCTCTGATGGAGCGAAATGTTCCCGATGCCTCCAGACCGAACTGATACCTCGGCTTCTCCCCAGCTTCATGTCCACCTTCATGTCCACAGACTTCACATCAGCGTTTCACTCAGTTCCTTCCATCATTGGTCTTCCCCTTTTCTGGAGTTCAGCCGCTACCTGTAAAATGAGTTAAATGACACACGAGATGATTATAATTAAGATCACACATTACAAACAGCAAGTGCAAAACACAATACGCTACTGAAAACAATGAAACAGCACACAATAATAGTGTTGTCATTGTCAAACAAGTCTATGGAATCTATGGAAAGGTTTAATCTGCAACTATGCAACTTTGAAAACCTGATCTGCACATCTAACACCAGTAACAACCCTAATATAGCCTAATACAAATACAATCGACACATGACAGTAACAGCATATAATACTAGTACAATAACATAAAACATTAATTATGTAGATTAAAAGACACAATTTCAAAAACCGAAATGTTAAATTATGCATAATAAGGGAAATATGACTCATCAATCAAGCCTCAACAACACCTTAACTATGTACAACCAACCTTCAATAAGATTTTAACCAACCACAACGTATTTAACCATGCCAACAGACAACCAACCATTACCGTTATTAGCGTCTTTCTAACAGGACAAATAACACACAAAAATAATGAACTTAAATGTTTCATTTTGCATTACTTTTACAGAACTTTAGCACCCTCCACTGGTAAAACGAGTAGTCCCTGAATCATTAACGTTCACTGTACGAGGAGCGTTGCCAGATTTTGCGGGAGAAATAAGCAACTAGGATATGAAAACAAGTCAGAAACTGCCGAAAGAAAAAGGCCACATCATGACTTTAAAACTATGTGCATGCATTGGATATTTGAAACTAACCGATCTACAAGCTCACAACGTATTGTGTTCGTGAGCAGCAGACCATGACAAACAACCAACGCGAGACTAGCAGAACAGTAGCCTCGGTCCCAGGCTTACTTATCTCCTGCAGAACAGACAGTTGGAAAGTCCTTCCAAGGCAAGGAAAGTCCCGGAAAAGGACTGTTGTGATTGGCCGCCCGTGACGTCATCGCGGAATGAGTCACTCTCATTGGTCGTAAGCGCCAAGTCCCATGTTCAAAAATACTCGGCACCTAATTATAACGTTACAGTTTTAAAATCATTGTGTACTTTTACGTTAGCATTAGGCTACATTACGTTAGCATATTACAACTGACATTAACATAGCCTAATCTCTGTGTTTGAAAAAATATATCAATTCGGACGTTAGTATCGTATTGTATGACATACGCATTCAACATGACAGTTGCTACTAGCATGTTAACAACAGCTAGCAACAACAGCTTGTTAACAACGAGTGCAGTACTTTCATCCGACGGAGCATTGGTCCGAACGACAACCTACCTCCTCCCTCACCCTAACCCTAACCTCCCCCGGGGCAGACACCTAAAGCTAACCGCAACCCTCTCCCGACCCGCAGCGCACCTCGGAGCATTGCTCCTTCGGAGTAGTTAACAACAGCTAGTAGCAACTGTCGTGTTTTGACAAGATCAAAACAGTTTCCCAGACTGAAAAATCGATGGTGCTTTGTGGCCTCATACAGAGCCAGAACCAGGCCAAAATTGCCTGCAGAGCACCCGATATCTAGACATCTGACATACTCATGCTCTGACCAGCACTAACCCTAAACACACAAACACGGACACCACCACACACAGAGAAACCAAGTACAAACGAAACGTAATGATTCTGCCTAATTCTTAAAATAAATCATCTACCTGCATGCAATTGCATGTAACGGTATCCAAGAGTCCCCCGGGCGTAGTGGTGATTGGTTAACGTCGTCGAAACGAGCCGTTGCTCTTTCACCGTCCAGTTAAAGTTGACGGTCACGGTGCATGTCCTCGGTCAGTTGCCAATCTGAGAGCCCATGCCCGTCAAAAAAGAAAGGAAAAACAGCGCCGAGACAGACTAGTACATAGTACATACATAAAAACAACTTCAAAAAACCAAAACGTAGGTATCCAACTATCCAAAAGAGTCCCCGGACCTAGTGGTGAACCGCCGTCGCCAAGCTTGGAGGGCCATCTGCTGGCGAAACGAGCCGTTGCGAGTGACTGCTCCAGTGCTCCTTGCTCTTTCGTCCAGTTAAAGTTGACCACGGTGCGTGTCGTCGATCAGTTGCCAATCTGAGAAGCCATGTCGTCAAAAAATAAAGGAAAAACAGCGCCGGGACAGACTAGTCAACGGCCTGTCTCAAGAAACGAGTCAGTTGCGGACAGGTGTTGCAGGTGCTGCTTGTCAGGATGGTGGCGCGACGTCTTCTGAAATTGTGGACAAGTCTGGACACTGTGCGTTCGGACCTGACTATTTGCTCCTCCCCCTTCCGCACCCAAGCTCGTGATAGGTTGACAGGCGCCCGTGCAGAGCGAATCAAGTGTGCGTGGCTGGCACATGGCTGGCACATGAGTCCCGCTCATTGGTCCAAACTGTTGTCAACACAGGTGCTGTGTGCGTGGCCAATGTTGAACTGCACTGTAGCCTAGCAACCGAGCAGCCAACCGCTAAAACAATTTGAAACTTTGAAAGTATAACATTTTAACATATGGACGAGTGAAATTAACATGTAGATTAAGTCTACCATCTGTGTTGTTTAAGAGTGAGGTTTCTTTTTTTTTTTCTTTTTTTTTCAGGGTTATTCTTTCTGTACGCCAAAATTAAATTAAGATCAGCAAATATAGCAGAATAAGGCCGCAATCGTGGAATCGCCCTCATTGACTTACATGCATTGTCCAGCAGGGGGAGTGGTTTCACCAGTCTACCCTCCTGAGCCTATTTTGAATCTCACTGACTAAATCCCCGCCCCCTCACCTCAGAGGCCAACCAAGATGGCGGCGCCCGTTCAGGACTGGGAGGAGGACTGGGAATGTATGCAATTTTAATTCATTATAGGTCTGGTGAGCAAATTCTGACGGTCTGTTGGTGCTTGATATGCCAATATAACGTTCCGATTTTAGGTGTTGTGTTTTTTAAGACATTTTGGGCACGAGTTTTATATCCTATCTCCACCGTTATGTGTGAAATAAGTGCAGGATGCAGGCAGTTGCAATGGAGCGAGCACAGCAGACCTTCACCACAGAGGTACGGCGCCTTGTTGTTGGAACATGTAACATTATAAACTAATGTAACATTGTGTGTTTAGATTGCCTGCTTTTTATTTGGTCCTCTTTGAGCCAAGGGAGGCCGTGCTAACGACGTTAGCGTGATGCTAACGCAGCTCACACCGTGAGCCTCACTGTACAGTGACAAGTTGTGGTGAGTTGGTGATCACACAGTGACAGGACTGATTTGTTAGATCAACCTGGGATTTTATAATAGGTACTAAGTTGTGTGCTATGTGTCCATCCATGCTAGCATAATAATATCCTAAGGATTGATTGTTAGATCACATCACCCTGGGATTTTATATTAGGCACTAAGTTATGTGATTGTCCATGCTAGCCTAATAATCAAATCTACAAACTTGTAGATCGGCTATTTTCAAAACATTTTAATATAGCTGGGATTGCAGTCCCAGAGAGAGATGAAATGTTATGAAATGCCATGTTCTTATTTGCTGTTAATTCTAGGGTGTTCTGATTGTGTGTATTCATATTATTTGAGACATGTGTAGGTGCCTTTATGTGTAGTGTACATGATTGTGGATGCTGTGTGTTCATATTGTCATATTTAGAGTTGAGGCTTTGGAGTTTGGACGGTTCGTTATCAACCACTACAACACATCCCTATTTTAATTTATTTAGTCACATGCAAGTAGTGATGGTAAGTAGCAATGACATAGCAAACAAAGCCCTGGTAGGTAGTACATGCCAGCTATATGTTGGGATTTGGGTGCAACTCCCAGGAGGGCTGTCAAATGCTGTCTCACTGCTGTCCACTGTCCAGTTGTATGTTTACAGAAAATGTTCAATTCATTGTCACGCTGTCCAGTTAACAAATTAAGACCGGCTCATCTGAATTCTGAAACCCACTTATGTTTTCTTGTAGACACTGTCCTACGACCAGATAGCTCTGTGATTACACCTACACATGGTGGCTTTACTCTGCAGCCACACTAGCCTCGGAAACCCAGACATTATATCCAGGAAGAAAAAATAACCACACTGACCACTTTTTTTTTTACACATTGTGGGGAAAAAATTACCACTTAGGCCCTATTAAATAGTATAAAAAAAGAAGTGAGGGGTGCTCTCTACATCGTTATGATGTATAATAGACACTATGCCTATTTGCTCAGACACTGATGTAAAATTGTCCATTTATTGTCAATGGGAATTTAATGTTTGTGTAAGACAGCGCCCCTCAAAATAGAGCAGGCAGTTTATAAAATAGTGAAAATGGCCAAGCTCAGCTTGTAGATATTTTCAGAAGAAATCTATTTTTGAGGGGTGCTAGCCTCTCACTCTGAGGGTTTGTGTACTATTGATGACGAAGGTGAGGACGCAAATTGTGATTGGCCGGAATGAGATGATGAATGATAAGAGCGACCCTCATTTCACACAGGTATCTATTCTGCCTATGACTACACGTCACATATTACCAATTACCAGTGTACAACAGTTCACGAAGTGAAACGGGCAAAACGCAGCATACAGTATATAGCAGTTTCACCGAGGCATTGTGAGCTTGTAGATCAGCTATTTTAACTATTTTAAAAGGTTGTGTATTGAAGAGTAGTTAACCTTTCGACTTTTGTGTGAAGTTCAAGGCCTTCTGTCTTGAACTTGACAGCCATAGGGAATCTGAGGGGGGTTCAGGGGAGTCCCTGCTAAATGTGATTACTAATACTACAGCATCAAAATCAGTACTTTAACCACTTTAACCCTATAGGCTAGAGGACGAATTTAACCTATGTACTGTAGCCTATATAAATGGTAAATGGTGCATTTATATAGCGCCTATATCCAAGGCGCTTTACATAGATTGTGCATTACATTCACCCATTCACACTGTACACACACATTCATACACCGATGGCGGAGAAAAGCATGCAAGGCACCAACCTGCTCATTGGAAGCAATTTAACCTTGCGTCACCAGGCTTTCCACCTCGGAGGAAAAGTCCAAATAGACTAGTTCGCATAGGATGGATTTGACTTCCGTCCGTGGCTACAGGCCAATGAGCGAGCCAGAGGCGTGTTCGCAGGTGTATTAGAATATTTGGGAAATCATGGTTTACTTTAGTATATACATTTGAAATTGTAATGCAACACATAGAATAGGCTCCTGGTCTCTCGATCATTAATACTGCAGTTGGCAAAGAATCTGAATTATGTTTTATTTGCATTTTTCTGTATGCCTTTGTATGTCCCTTTCTTGAATGAAATAAAGAATGTATGAAAAAAAAAGAAATACTGCAGAGAGAGGAGGCTAGGTCTTCTGGATGGGAATTTGTGGTATGTGTCCTTAAACTACTCGGCTATTTGGTTTCGAAACGGAAATGAACTAGACCGAGCTTTTGCTTCATAAGTGGTCCTACACTCTACTACTTCAGACATGTGCAAAGTCCGGCCAGGGGGCTAATCATGGGACGAGGGCCTGTGGCTTCCTTCCTATAAATGGGTTATTTAAGGCCCACCAACCATGTTAAATATGTGCATTGGAAGTTCCTAATCCTGAGCGTTTGGAAATTAACCTGGGAAAAGAAAGGCTATCTTTTATCTTTTTCCACACCTGCAGGTTAAATTTGACTACACTGCCATTTGATTAAGATTTATGCAATTTATTAATAAAGGCAGAAGAAAGACCCCCCAAAAAATATATAGAATACATGTGAAAGGCTGAATTATTTTTGTTTTGTTCACACCCGACGAGGGTGGCCGAGTCATTTGCATGTGCCATTTTAGCCTGGTTAATAAACCAGACTGATATCGCACGGATCCGCGGGATATTAGTCTGGGGAGGCTCAGCTTGGATTTCATTTCCAGGGAAACATTTTCTCTTTGACGCAATTGGTCAGAGCTACTGTCAGTCAAAGGTCTCAAGCATTGAACGTCACTGTACCAAAGCCCGCCCATATTGCATACCGTGTCCCTATTGGGCGCACACGTTTTCGTGTGTAGAAAATGGGCGTACAATTGAGCCTCTCCAGACCGAAATCCGCCGGTAGGCAATTTCTTTTTGCCAACGGCTGATTCGGTCTGGTTTATTAACCAGGCTAGTGCCATTTGGCCCAGAGGTATACTAGGGTTCATCATAGATTTTAAAAACAAATGTCACAGGAGACATGGGCAAGGCAGGCAGAAGTATAAACTATATAGCGGCATTAGCGGGTAGCTTAATCGGAGAGCACTTGCCTTTCGACCACAAGGTAATGGTTACGATCTTGTTCTGCGTATGAGTTGCACAGCTTGGGCGTGTGCGTGTGTGTGTGTGAGAGAGAGAGAGAGAGAGCACGGAATGTGATTATTTGATTGGCTGAGCACGGAATGTGATGGATGATGATGTTAAGAGCGACCCTCACTTCACACAAGTGTGATTTTTGTCTCCACCAGGCCGAAGGCATGGGGAGAGTATGTTTTGCACTCTGTCCATGTGTGTGTCCGTGTGTCCGTGTGTGTGTGTGTGTGTGTGTGTGTGTGTGTGTGTGTCTGTGTGTGTACAGCTAATCTCCGGCACCGTTGGCCTGGTCGATGCCAAACAGTGTGCACACACACTCTCTGGACGCCAACACGAAACCTCTGCCCCAATTTTTCCACAATGGCCTGTTATAGGTTATAGCACCACCATGAGGCTGATTTTTGCAAAACTAATTTATTTATATTACACATTTTATCCATACATCACGCAACTCTATATATCTCTATGTTATGAACACGCTTCCCCATATGCCATCCCCATTGGCTAAGATTGCCTTCCTAAGTTTGCAGGATTGGTCCGTTTCAAGCAAAATGCCTCAAATCATGAACGCAGAGTGCGAAAACAAACATGTTGATGACAGCGACGATACACACTTTCTACTTTTTCCACCACAAGCTGGTTTATCCAAACAAGAGGACCAACAATTATCTTCTTTCAATCATCTGATAATTACATTTAATGAGCTATTATCTTGTTATCTTTTACATCTTTAAGCTCTCTTTTTTTTCATACAAAACATCAGTTCACAAAAACTAATTGTGTGTGTGTGTGTGTGTGTGTGTGGTGCATTTCTTTTTTGTGAAGTCAGAAACTTCAAACTACACAGTGAACAGAGAAGCATCACTCAAGAAATACACATTGCATATATACAATATATTCTACTAGGTTTCAACAGTGCCAAAATATAGGCAGAAAATGAAACTTGCATTCATAGGTTTATATCGTACTGTATAATTGAATAATATACAGTATACAGCATGTATACAATAGCATATCATTATAAAAAATAATTGTGGCTAGTTATTGGATGTGAATTTATGTGACATGCACTGCAAGCCAAATATTAATATAACATTCATATGGACCAAGATTGATGGAACGGTATTAACCTTGGTCCGCATGCATGGTTATTTTTATTATTTTCTCATATCCAGTGGATGTACAGTAAATGTAATGCTTCGTTGAGAACTAATTTGAACTTGATCTTTCGAGGTGGCAGACTGGACAAGGCCGCATGTATTCAGCTCTCTTGGTCACGTGTACAAACTGCACATTGTGCTGGTGAATGGAGGGTTGCTAGTTTGAAACCAAGCAGAAAGTAAAATGCTCAACTTCACGCAGCAGCAGTTTACAGGTCAACAGGTTTTGTAGAAAAGATCACACACACACACAGTAATACATGGTGTAGTTTTGAACCACACAGAACGGATGAGAAATGTATTCTAACAAGAGTCTGCTGGTGACAAGTCTCATCCACCCCCATTTGACAACATGTCTACATTGAGTCTAATGCTAGGAATGTCAAAATCTCAACGTCAACCTCTATTCCACATCCCTGGACCCTGGTCCATCCACTGCTATAGTCCCTACTCCCTTACCTAACATCTAGTCCCTCAACCCCTAATTCCAAGCCTTATAGTCAGGGTTCTATTCCTGATACCCAGCCTCCTCAGCCCTAGCTAGTGAAACATCTGTGTCCAAGGCACACCAAAGGGCAGGTTGAAATAGGTATACATACAGTATCCATGGAAAATAATCACGGTGGTGTTTTTTTTTTAAATATTTTTTACTAATGGCAAATAAAAAGTGGGGAAATTCAAGAATATCATTTGTGAATTGAGTACACACAAAGTACTGATAGTGAATTAACCCATTCTGACCGGGCACCCATTTTGGTGTCAGCATCATGTTATGCTTTAGCTATTTAAAAATAGCAGATCTACAAGCTCATATCGCGCCACCGAGTGGCGCGATACGAGCTTGTAGGTCTGCTATTTTTGAAAAATCAAAGAGCGACTGACATTTTTTTAATCTGATCTCAGGTCAGAATGGGTTAATCAGACCAGTGTGTGTCCGGCGGAAACCTCGTATGAATCTGATCTCAGGTCAGAATGGGTTAAACAGAAGTATGCATTAATAATGGGTAATAAAAAGGCACACCTGGACTTGTTTGTCAACCACTGCACTAGCTCTTCCACCTCAACTCCTAGTGGTACCTCCGGCTCCTAGCTAGATCCTCTCCACTCCTAGTGATACCTCCTAGCTAGCTCCTCTTCCATAGACACTATTCCCTCTCTACTCCAACATGCAAACAGGATCTCCTAGCTAGCTCGTCTCCATAGACACTATTCCCTCTCTACGCCAACATGAAAACAGGATCTCCTAGCTAGCTCGTCTCCATAGACACTATTCCCTCTCTACGCCAACATGCAAACAGGATCTCCTAGCTAGCTCGTCTCCATAGACACTATTCCCTCTCTACGCCAACATGCAAACAGTAGCTCCTCTCCGTAGACACTATTCCCTCTCGACTCCAACATGCAAACAAAACAGGATCTCCTAGCCAGCTCATCTCCATAGACACTATTCCCTCTCTACTCCAACATGCAAACAAAACAGGATCTCCTATAGCCAGCTCATCTCCATAGACACTATTCCCTCTCTACGCCAACATGCAAACAGCATCTGTGGGCATTTGAACAAGTGTTTGTGTGTATGACGAGTGTGTATGTATGGTTTATTTTCACAAGGACAAATACTAGCAACATTACACTGCTACACAGGGGTAAGTGCCCTGGCTCAGGGGTAGCCCAGCTGCACATTACTGGGTACTGGGCATTGTCTGCACTGGCAATCAAACCGGGAGCCCTTCACCTGCTCAGCAGCCTCTCTAGCCTTCATCCCACTGCACCAGAAACTCTATCTATCCATACTGCAGTGGGTTCTCAGAGTGGGGTCTGGGGGACCCCCCAGTGGTCCTTGAGAGGGTTCCCCAGTTAAATTATTGGCAACTTCGTGGTGGCGTGGCCTATATAATGCTTAGTGAACTGTGGACTGACCTTGAAATGAATGGTTTAAGAATCACTGAATCTACTTTATCCATCTAGGGCTAGAGGTTGCATAGCTACAGGGTACGAGTCCTCCCGTTCCAGTGTCACTAGCGCTACTGCTTCAATTCATTACAGCGCCATCAGTCTGGACCCTTACAGAATGTCTGCATAGTCAACAGGCATAATACTATACAGTCAATACACATTATGTATGTAGAAAAATATTCAATGTTTCTTATCACTCCCCCAATGTTACCTTGAATTCCTGGAGATTTGTTTTTTCTTCTCACATGCCTTATGGTGAACGGAGAATCCCAAAACAGCTAGTTTGACATGATGAACTGAAGTTAGCAGGCGCCAAGTTGAACAATATCAATATCATTTGTTTCTAAACTCTCACACAATTTTTAAAGTATAATCTAAGAGTCTCATATGCATCCAGTCATTTGTTCAGTATTTGCAAAACACATGTATTTTCACTCTGTTTTTGTTTTTTGATTGATGCTTTTATTGACAAACATGCATACAGTATATGACCATATCTTATGTACATATCTGTCAAAACAAAAAAGCTAGAGAGCTTATTTCCATTGTGCCCCTTACGGTTTCTCCGGATACAATTCTGGATAAAGAGTCTCACGCACAAACAAGCATAGTTTGCCTGGGATGTTTGATATTCGTTTTCTGTAACTTCAATTCATCAAGCATTTTCTCTGTTTTGTGGATTCTTCGTTCACCGTGGAAGTTTTGCGCGAAAAGAAAATGTCTCCTGCAATCCAAGGCAACACGTACAGGGTGACTTTTAGATATCAAATGTTTCATTTTTGGGGGTGAAAATGTCCTTTGAAGAAGGACAGCACTATTTATTGTGGCAATAAATTTACTCTACATTTACTATTATTGTGGCAATAAATAGTAAATTTAGAGTGAGGTCCTTTTGCCTTCTTCATTATTCTTTATCTTTTATCATTATGTATACTGTTGTATACACAGTATATAAACATTTGATTATTGCTGTGAAGCTTAGAGTCTGCCTGTGTATTGGTGCGTTCACACGGGCAGATGAAACGAGGCAGACTCGTTGCGAGTTGATGTGGAGCAGCCGCATGCAGCATTGCATCTCTGCAACGTCATGTCGCTGGCTTCCATTGACAAGGAATGGTAGGTAGACTGCATCATTTCATCAGCCCGTGTGAACGCAACATAAGACAGATGCTGCACAATATACAGTTCTGACTTGACGTGTGTCTTTTGTTAAACAGCTTATTGTTTAGAACCAGCGAGAACACAAACAGTAGTTATGTTAGATTGTAATATTGCTAAGGCAGGCGAGGGAAGTATAGATATATGCTGCTGCCAGCTCAGCCGGCCAGTAAAGAACATATATATTATTATATTCATGTCACCAGATTGATCAGCGACAGACTGACAGCAGACCTGATGCTGTCAGTGGCAGGACTTAGTGAGTCGTTAAATAGATGTTAAGTTCTGCCAAAACAATAAATAAAAAAAACGAGCTGCACATGTTAGACTTGTTACACCAGTGGTTCTCAAAGTGGGGTCCGTCGACCCCTAGGGGTCCTCGAGGGAGTTCCTGGGGGTCCCCAGCTAAATGATAGTTAGGAACCCAAATGGACCCTTATTGGTCTGTACTGTAACTCAAGAGTGTACAAATGTACAAATTAGAGTGAACCAAATCAAAACTCTCAGAGTTAAATTAACATTGATTTACATGGGGGGTCCTAGAGATGGAAATGCCATTAAATGGGGGTCCGTAGCCTAATGCATGTCAAACTGGGGGGGGGGGGCGTTGAGATGAAAGGGGTTGAGAATGACTGCTAGAGCCATAAACATCTTCTCTTATGGGGGTCCTTGGTGTATATTTTGGGGTCCGCAGGCTAATAAGTGTCAATTTGGGGGTCCTCGACATGAAAACGTTTTAGGACCACTGTGTTACACCATCCGACATAGCCCCCCCACACGCCCTGATCCCAACAATAACACACAGCAACATACACTTCACATTAGCGGCGCAACAGTTACTCACACTAATCGACTTAATCGATTATTTAAAATGCTTTTGATTTGATTAAAATAATCAATTCTGTGTGTATGTGTGTGGGGGGGGCGGCCCTGGGGGGGGGGTTTCTTTCTTTTCTCTTTTCAAAACGTATCAAGTTTTGCGCGAGCACCGTCGTATGATGGTGGTTATTCAGACTAATCGATTTAGTCAATTAGTTAAAAATCTATTGCAATTTCTTTCAAGTCGATTCATTGGTGTAAAAAAAATAAAAATAAAACTGTGCTTCTCGATTAGATTAATTGTAAAAGTAACTAACTCTAATTCTTAGAGAATAATCACCAAGAAAATAATATACAGTTGCATCGCTACTTCACAACACACGGGAGGGCAATAAGGCACAAAGATTTAGCTAAATTATAAAGAATAAACTGAAAAGATTATTGTTAATCGAGAGAAGACACATGAAAAGGTGCATATCACAGAGAACAGAAGAAGACCAACAAGCAACACATGTGACGTGGCTGAGGGTCTGTGACCCATAATAATGTCTCAAATATGGACAGATCAGTTCCTTCAGACTGAGGTCTTGGATCTCAGCACCGCAGGGAGTAAAAATGACCCAAAAATAAAGCAGTTTTCCACATGATGCTGCACTCTGCAGTGGTTAATAAAGCACTCCTGTCGCTGGAGCCTTGTCTGGTGCTTGTCTGGTCGTTGTAGCCTGTCCAATGTTTCAATAGTTTGAAACATAAATGTTAAAAAAAAAAAAAAACTGACTGTCTTGTCAAAAATAACAACAACTACGGGTGTGTACTGCCCACACAAAAAAAAAACAAGCAGACCTCCCAGGGTAAATGGCAAATAGATGAAACGATCAGTCGTGTTTGGTGTCGGTCAGCCGCTCCGTTTCTGAATCTGACGGGTCCTCCTCCTGAGGGAAAACTACATAACACAACTTCTGTCCAACGTACGTCCCCAACTCTGAAACACAACAAGAGGAGAGAGGGGGGTTCATTCTGGGCTGTCAAACAGATGAATAGAGTGCCCAAGTCCTCATCCCCTGGTTCGCGGATGTTTTTGAATGACATTGGGTCATCTTAAAATCGTCTCGTATAAGAATTGTGGTCCAAAAATAAACAAACTGTCTCTGCGATATTGTCGGGGAGGTGTCTCTGTATCGTTTACGACAGTCACTCATGTCTGTTTCTAGCGAAAATGTTACTAATTCGGCGACAGTAACTATTAGCGTTTTCTCTCAGTCAGTTGATTCTTCATTATGCATATGAGTGAAACCACCGGGATGATTGGTTTATCTTTCAAACACAGTTCTTATATGAGGTAAAAATAAAAATAAAAAAGTGCACGCACCTCTATAGCAAAAAATAATTAAGGATTTGAGGTTCATGCCACAAATCCGTCAAGTGTCAACCCATTTAGACCTGAGGCTGATTCTACAAAAATGGTTTCTAAATCCATAAACAGTTTTCTGAAAAACCTATGTTTCTATGTCAGTGGTGCTCAACCTTTTTCATGTCAAGGACCCCCAGAATTATCTGCATTTGGTCGCGGACCCCCATCTGAAAATATGTATATATAATCATGAGCTTGTTGATCTGCTATTTTTCAATAGCTAAAGTATAACATAATGCTTAAAACACCAAATGGTGTCCAGAATGGGTAAAAAAACAACTTCAAATAAAATGCCGCTCGCAGTGTGGCGACGAGTAACGAGTTTGTACGTCTGCTATTTTTGAATAGACAATGCTAAAGTGACACTCCAAGGTCCTGCAATTTTTGTTTAGGTTTTTGGTTCACCTGGTATTCTTGTGTTAACGGGTTAAATTATAGGGAAAGAATCCAATTCTAGAAAAACTATTCTGTGATATTCAAATGATCTTTTGATTACATGTATAACATTGAATCCCTTACTTACTCCATTCGTTTAAAGCTATGGTTGTAAAAATAAGAAAGTGTCGTAGTGAGCTTCTGATGCAAAAATATTTATTTCGAAAGAAAATATATATCTTTGAACTCGGTAAAACAATAGTTACCCAGCACGCAGAAATGGAGCTACAGGCACTTATAGGTGGCCACAAAAAGTGCAAAGCATAGCCTTTAAAAAATATATTATTTATTTGAATTTATTATATTTATATATAATTTATTTATTGTTTTTGTTTAGTTTTTTGGATTGATAATGAAGATTTACTCACCGACCACCCTGTAGACCCATTTGGGTTTGTTTTGCCAATATACTCCCAGGAAATAGACGGGTACCCCAGTCAGCATGATGACCATACCCAGGCCGCACACCACAGGCTCAGAGTACAAACTGAAGCCCAGCAGGACGGCCCAGAACAGCATGTAGCTGATGGGAATCAACAGGTTCACCTTTAAAACAAAAAGGAGGAGGAGGAGGATGGGGCTTTATCAACGGTTGCTGTCGGGCAGAAGCTCCCGTATTCTCCACATGATTGTTGTTTTTTTTTCCTTTTCGTAAATTAACGCCCTACTTCATCATACCAAACAGAAGCATCAAAAGTAGCAATAAAGTGAAAAGTGACGAAATGTGGGAAAATACACGCGCATGAGCTTACCTTGATGGGTCGCATCATGTCGGGTTTCTTGTAACGGAGGTAGAGCAGGCCAGCGATGGTGACTCCGTATGACAGGTAGTTGATAAAAGACACATAGTTGATCAGGTTGTGAGTTTCTCCTATACACAGGATCAGTATAGTCGCCGAGCACTGTGTGGAGACAGAGAGACGACAAAAAGGTTTAAAAAACATCCACATAGACGGCATGGCGCCAAAACCCATTTGTGTCCGTGACTCCGTGTTGCCTGTCCTATCTAACAAAAAGTCCCTGAAGGACATTCTGTGAGCACTGGCATTATTACAGTAGACTTTTGGTTGAAAACGTTGGAGCACGTGCATTCAGCAAGTCGCTTATATTGTTCACAGAGCTGTGCTCGCTTTCTTAGAAAATGGAACCATACTAGTTTGTATGTATAGCCAGGGAGCCACAGGCTCAAAAGCTCAACGGTTAAGGATTAACCTGTGATGTCATGACAAACTTTTTATTTGTGTTTTATGGCTTTAATGTTTGTTTTTCCAACGATGTTTGTTTAAGAAAACGCCATAGACAATAAAGAGAAATCGTCAAAATTTGTTTTGAGGACTTAAACAAACATTAGCACCCGTTGCTTAAACAAACATTATGTTGTAATTAATGTTGTAAAATGATAAGAGCGCCCCTCTATTCTATTCACTTGGTCATTAAGGTCCACATAACGAGACGTCTGCTCTGCCGGAAACATCGCGAAAAAAGTTATGGCCATTTTTGTATACCACACCATAAATGTCATCATAATTTAAGTAGCATGTGACATGTCAAGGGGGTTTTCATGATTCTGAATCCATTCCAAGCATTAGTTTTGCACGAAAAACACTCCTTGGCCTAAATTTTGCCATATCCACTCATCACATTTGTGATGACGGCTATAGCCGCTTTTAGGCCAAGAAGTGTTTTTCGTGCAGAATCATGAAAACCCCCTAGTTTGACATGTCACATGCTACTTAAATTATGATGAGATTGTGCCTTATATTGGTCGTCGATGGTGTGGTATACAAAAATAGCCATAACCTTTTTTCGCGATATTTCCGGGAGAGCAGACTTGACAGTCTTGACATCACAGGTCCTCTTTTTGGTGCTGGCTCCCCCCGGCTCTATGGAAGGGTAAGTGTCCCTCTCGCCCCCATCAGGGAAGTACACCCATCAACATGATACCCCCAACCCCAGTCAGGACTGTGCAGACCCACTCTCCTTCTTGAGATGAGATCACTTTAGTTGCCTGGATGGCGCAGTACTCACACAGACCAGCAGGGCGGGGATAGGGGTGCAGTTCTTCAAATGGATCATGGCCAACAGGTGGGGCAAGTGTCCTTCTCTAGCCCCCGAAAAACACAACCTGGCAACCAGTGTTGGAAAGTTACAAAAACGGGAATATATTACCTATTACAGTTAAAAGTAAAAAAAAAAAGAAAAAAAAATGGTAATATTATTACTTTACTTATTACTCCCTGCCAAAAGTAACTACTGTAGTTACTTATTACTTTACTTTTTTTTTCTCAACCCCAGCATATTTTGTCCCCAAAAGTATTACATTACCATTGACTAATGCACTCAAGCCCACAGTACCACCAAGGCTCGCGTAAATGGCACTAGTAGCATATTAGTAGTATTATTACTCAAAAGTAACTGGAAAAAGGTAATAATATTACTTTAAGTAATACGTTACTTTAGTTACTTTCCAACAATGCTGACAACATGTCATACATGGTATAGGGTTAAATACTGTGTAATATATTAGATGTGTACAGTATCTGTGTGTTTGGGGGACCGCATGTAATTCAGACAGGGCATTAGTCTGCTCCCGTGCTTGTGGCTATGGTTAGGTTAGGAGATGAGGTGGGTTGTCATTTGTCAGACCAATGACTAGTCTGAACAACGTACTGCACCCGTGTGTTTGTGCGTGTGTGTACTGTGTGTGTGTGTGTGTGTGTGTGTGTGTGTGTGTGTGTGTGTGTGTGTGTGTGTGTGTGCGCGTGCGTGACCGACCTGGAGGAGGTGAACAGGTATCCATTGATGCCTCCGAAGGTAGATAGAGCCACTGAGATGGGCATGATCCACTTGAACATTCCAAGCAACTTCTCTCCAAATGTCTGTAACAAATAATAGGAGACTGAGACCCCGTTTAGACAGAGACGTTTAAAAAACATATATCACGGATTCGGTGTCAAAAAGTTTACCGTATACCCTTCATCGAATCAATTAATCTATCTGTCCCACACTACAGACCGAAACGACATGCACACCCTGAAGACGCCTGTAGTACATATGGCCAGTCTGTAGGTGGTGCTGTAGCATTAGCTGGCACAAAGCCAGTTAAGTGTATAGTTGATTATTTGGTCTTGTTTCCTATGATATTTTGATTTGATTTAGCACATTATAAAAACGAAATAATTAAACAAAAGGGAAAGTGCCTGGATGAGACAAGTAGCCCAATGTGCTACCTATAGAGGCTACAAGATAGCTAGGCTACAATAAAACATTTAGGTGAAGTGAAGATGTGTAGCCTGTGCCCTGTGACTGCCTGTCTAGCGTTGTGTTTGTGTGGCCTATTTGAGAATTTGTTGAAAGTAATTACTAAAAGGCTTGGGAATGGAGTTGGGGGCATTTTCAGCTTGCAAATAAAATTGCAAAAGTGTTGATCTGAAAAACAGTAGGCCTATAAGTAATTTTAGCTTTTTGAAAAGTGGAGCAGTGAGTTGAAAAGCAATAGTTCTAACAAACCTCTTTTGGACTAAATAAATGACTCAGATCATATTACAATATGTTAAATATATATATATATATATATATTTAAATAGTAGCTCAACAAGCTCACAGCGTGTCGCATCATGACACAAACTTGTAGATCTGCTATTAATTCTCAAATAACCTGGTGTCGCTTTTGGGCTTGTTTTTATAGACCTGGTTGCTTATTTCTCTCACACAATCCGACAACACTGCAGCCGATCCGATGAAAACAAAAACAGACAGGAGAATGCTATTCTCCATGTCCACTTGTTGCCGAAGGTGGTGGTGTGTAGGAGCAGTACATTTACCAGTAAAAGCCCTAACTATTAACTATTTTCTCCAGGACAAATGCAATGAATACAACGCAAGGGTGCTGCCATCTTTGTTTATTATTGTTCGGGGGTGGCGCGTGCGTCTTAAAACACATGTGGGCTCTTGCGTCAGGAAATATGCGGATTCGGACGTCCACACAGTGGCGCAAAAGTTAGGGTTTCATATTTATCCACTTTGGGACCCGGTTTAAAAAAAATGAACGGATTCATTCAACGTTTTGGTCGGCAGTGTGTAGATGAAAGGGCAAAACGATTAAAACGGTTTGACTGCGGATCGTCTCTGTCTAAACGGGCTCTGAGAGACAGACAGACAGAGACAGACAGACAGACAGACAGACAGACAGACAGACAGACAGACAGACAGACAGACAGACAGACAGACCACAGCTACTGCGTTGGATGCCAGCAGTTCCTCGGGACTCATGGCGGAGAAGTAGGCGATGTTGGTCAGAGTATAGACCAGCGTTACCAAGGGGATGGAGATGTAGATGGCACGAGGTAGGTTCCTGGACAAAAACAAACATCACACCACATTATATAACATACAGTATAATATCATAATAACAGTGGTTCTCAAACGTTTTCATGTCAAGGAACCCCCATCTGAAAATATGTCGTGCCAGGGACCCCCCATACAAGATTTGAGTTCCAAACTTTTAAGTACACAACTTGCTGTTGCATCGGGACACGTTGTGAGCTTAGTGTAGATCGGCTATTTTCAAATAACCGACGTATATAGGGTTAAAGTTGTTAATATGGCATGAACTTCAGTTTAACACATTTAGCAAGGGACCCCATGGAATCCCCTCAGGGACCCCTGGGGATCCCCAGACCCAACTTTGACTACTACTGATATAAGATAACATTATGTGTTTGTAATGTACAGTATATCTTTAGAGAGTGTGTGTGTGTGTGTGTGTGTGTGTGTGTGTGTGTGTGTGTGTGTGTGTGTGTGTGTGTGTGTTCTTACTTCCTGGGTTCTACCACCTCCTCTGTAACGTAGTTTAAGAAGTTCCAGCCGCTGAAGGCGAAGGAGGCCTGCAGGAAGGCCAGAGCGATCTCTGGTACCGACGGGTCAGTACTGAACTGGAACGCTACACTGGGACGCAATGATTCATAGGAACCTGGACGGACACAGACAGACAGACAGACAGACAGTATAAACCATGTTAATTTTAATTAAACATAGTAACAAAACCCGTAGTAGACAGTGGTGGAAAAACGACTCTTTTTTTTTACTTAAGTAAAAGTATCAATACTGCAATATAGAAGTAAAAGTCCCGTATTCAAAATGTATCTGAGTAAATGTACAAAAGTATTGTCATCAAAATGTACTTGAAGCACTAAAAGTAAAAGTAGTCATTGTGCAGAATGTCCCATATTTAAAGTTTTTACGTAAGGAAAGGAAAGGTACTATGTTTACCCAGGGTAACTGGACTAAGCTCAAGAACTTGCTTACAGCCAGGCCCTGCTCATAGAACATTTCATGGTAGGGGTTCAATGCCTTGTCCAAGGGCACTTCAGCGGTGGTCATTTTAACATGCCAGTCCGGGGATAATAATAATAATAAACGTGAGGCCTTGGACAGGATAAGTCTGTAAGTTTGTGTGTTTTTTGTTAAACTTTATGGCTCTTTAAGCATATCTTGGCTCTTAAAGCAATATTCTTGTAAGTTGTTGAGTACAACATGTTATTTTTGTAATCTTGTATGATGCATACAAATAACTATGTTTGGTTTATGATTTTACAGTATATGACACCAATGTTGTGTTTTCTATTTTTTCTGTATTGCAGTTTTACAAATTGAGGTTATCACCAGTAAAGAACCTAAACCAAGTCACTGCCTTTTGGAGCTTTATTGTGAACTTTGTTAGCTGTCTGCCAAGCCATACAGACTGTACACCAACGTATAGTAAGGGCAGAACACTTAATGCATTATTAAACATTTTCCATGTAAATTTCCATTGACACTGTAACAGGGGGGGGGGGGGATGTTGGGACATTATATTACATGTAATGAAAAATATGGTATCAAATTTGTGAACACAGTAAGATTTTAATATATTTATCAACCATATTTTCAAAATTATGAATATGTATCAATTTCCTCTATAATTAAGCGTAACAGTTGGGACATCTATGCTTGACCTTATCAGTAATGCAACCTAAAACATTGGAAAAAGGCAAATTAAACAGTGATACTTATTCTTGTGTAGTGTTTCCTATTAAAAATATAATTATGCTACTTTCTGAAGTCATTTGGCCAGAGAAATAGTCTGGGGACATTTACCGGTGGATTAACATCAGCGTAACAGGGAGTAAATTGAGGAACAAAATTGATTTCAAGATTGATTTCAAGATTGATTTCAAGATTGATTTCAAGTAGTAAGTAGTACTAGTAGTAGTAGTAAAATTACATTTATCGCATTAATAACATTTGGTGAGAAGCATTAGAACTATACTAATAAGATTTCAAAATTTAGATTTAGTTTGAATTTGATTAGATATATTTGTAACTGAAGCTGAGAAAACGTGCGGGGGACATGGCATTTTAGCATACCTCTACTCAAATCAAAAGGGATTATTTTATATTTATTTCACTCTGAGGTTCTATGGTGGAAAACCTTTAAAAGTATAACATAAACTCTTTGGAATTAGTGTATTTTACACAAGATATGCTGTATTATGCCGTGTGGAGACAAGTAAAGTACAAATACCTCAAAATTGTACTTAAGTACAGTACTTAAGTAAATGTAAGTACAGTACTTAAGTAAATGTACTTAGTTACTTTCCACACTGATCATTGTGAACTAATGATCGGTACTTGACCCCCAGGTTTAACCTTTGTGTAACGACAACTAATGGCCAGCAGGTGGCAACATTGTGAATGAATACGTTGCAACTTCAGTGTATATTGAACAATACTGTATTTGACAAATGTACAGAGCATTCTTTAGATTTGTTATATGACATGACACACATTCCCCATGCAAACCAACTACACCCAACAATGCCATGGAGTAATTACTGTCTGATATAAAATATCTTTGTTCTTCTCCCGTTCCACCATTATCCATTATAATTCAACTATTCAATAATTAAATTATTCTGTTATTATTCGGCCGTAATCGTCTTCCGAAGTTAGTGGGAGGGGCCTATTTTACAAAAAAAGCCACAATTCACGCACGGAATGTCCGATCCATCCCAAATCTGAATCACATGTCGAGGGTGGCTTAATCAACGCAGAGCCAAAAGCAATTCCATTTTCGACAGGTGCAATGTAGGCAACCACACTTTGCAATTTCCCAGAATTGCCTCTTTCTAGTTGCCATTGGTAATGTAAAATGTACACCACCATTCCAACTGTAAGTGCTTTCTGGCACTAGGCGATCACCCCAGCAACTAAGTCATCATATATTATGCCCACTAAAGGTTGCCACCCCTTGGGATACAGGCCTAATACCAAGTTGGCTTTAGGATTTATATATGAATGACTTATTGCACTATACAGCGGCTATATAGCCTGTTGTACTTTGACACAGCAGGACAAAAGACATTTTGAACGTTTTTAGCTGCTGGTGTGAGATCCCCCAGCACCAGTTGGTATTACCAACTTTACTTTACTCAGGACTGCGTTTGTGTGTGTGTGTGTGTGTGTGTGTGTACGTGTGCGCGTGTGTGAGAGTGAGTGAGTGTTTATGCGTGTACGCATGTGTGTGTGCGTGTGTGTGTGTGTGTGTGTGAGAGAGAGAGAGTGAGTGTGTATGCGCGTGGGTGCGCAAACTGCGCATGTGTGTATGCGCGTGCGCTTTACCTCTACAGATCTGGACCAGTCCCACCATTATGATGAGACACAGAGCCAGCAGCTTCGCCACGGTGAACACGTCCTGAATCCTGGTGGCCCAGCGCACACTGGAACAGTTCACCCAGGTCAGAAACACTGAGACACAGACACACACACACACACACACACACACACAGACACAGACACACACACGTCAGAATTTGTCTTGACTTCTTGGCTAACCCTTAACATGTGTTTTCTCTGCATAACATTACTCATTACCTCAAAATATAAACAATTTTCATCTATAAATGATAAATGCAAACATGCCAGGATGACAACATTGAACAAAATGCTGATAATGCTCAGATCAAAGCCTCAGCATATGGACTTGCTGGTGGTGTTAATTGAATTCACATAGCTAGAGCAACAGGTAGGATGTGTGACTGTATATGTTGAGTTGTGAATGCGATGGCAGTTGAAAGTTCACAGTTTCTATGATGTATATATACTGTAGTCATAATTATACAATCATACAGTAAGTGTACAGCGAGGAGAGAGATAGAAAGAGCCTGCCTGGGTCATGTCCATAACTAGCATTGAAGACATTACATTGTAGGGGCCCTGGGGGACTATGGAGGTGTGATTTGGCCTCTGCTTAATTGTTTGGCAGGTGGTTCCATTAGTCTTAATTCATTTCTCCTCTTTATAGTAGAATGGGATGTCTCACACACACACACACACACACACACACACACACACACACACACACACACACACACACACACACACACACACACACACACACACACACACACACACACACACACACACACACACACACACACACACACACACACACACACACACACACACAATGTTATATAGAGTCTGGAACTACACCTCCTGAATGTTATATAGAGTCTGGAACTACACCTCCTGAATGCTATATAGAGTCTGGAACTACACCTCCTGAATGTTATATAGAGTCTGGAACTACACCTCCTGAATGCTATATAGAGTCTGGAACTACACCTCCTGAATGCTATATAGTCACTCTGGAACTACACCTCCTGAATGCTATATAGAGTCTGGAACTACACTTCCTGAATGCTATATAGAGTCTGGAACTACACCTCCTGAATGCTATATAGTCACTCTGGAACTACACCTCCTGAATGCTATATAGAGTCTGGAACTACACCTCCTGAATGCTATATAGAGTCTGGAACTACACCTCCTGAATGTTATATAGAGTCTGGAACTACACCTCCTGAATGCTATATAGAGTCTGGAACTACACCTCCTGAATGCTATATAGAGTCTGGAACTACACCTCCTGAATGTTATATAGAGTCTGGAACTACACCTCCTGAATGCTATATAGAGTCTGGAACTACACCTCCTGAATGCTATATAGAGTCTGGAACTACACCTCCTGAATGCTATATAGTCACTCTGGAACTACACCTCCGAGCAAGGAAGCTGCCATTTCCGTTCATGAAAATAAATTATAAAATATCTTTACATTACTTTTTTAAATATCCATTTATGGCAACAGTCTGCCCGCTTGGCTTCTCCTATCACTGTGGAACTTCTCAACCATTCATGGCCACCGGCACAATTAAGGACTGACCCAGTCCGTCAGTACTGGAAGGACGAAGCTGTGTCAGCCATGATGATATGGACACCAGGCAGCTTGTCATCATTGTGCTCAGCTCCACACCCACACCATCCTGTTTAGACTTGTCCCCTACTTACCTTTATCTATAGGCTGCATACTGCTAGGTGCTGCAGATGCAAATAAGCTCTACACAGTAGGCCCAACGGTTATGTTCTGCATGACGCAAAAAAACAATAATGATAATAATAACTAGAAAAGTGCGGTTAATATTAATAATAATAATAGACAACTATTTGTAAGTAAACGCTCATTAGTTGTATGCTTTAGGCTAGGCTAGTTATTATCCTAGGACTCCTGCGTGTAGCAGCTTTGAGAGAAAGGTGTGGTGGGGGCTGGTTAGTTATGACCCCCAGTATTTTTAAACCCTGGCTGGTCAAGCCCCTAATCACTACAACATGTACAGTACGCTCTGGCAGCAAGCCAGTTGGACCATGGGTCTCTCATACTAACACTAACACACACACACACACACACACACACACACACACACACACACACACACACACACACACACACACACACACACACACACACACACACACACACACACACACACACACACACACACACACACACACACACACACACACACACACACACACACACACACACACACACACACACACACACACACACTTTATTCATGTCCACATAAGAGATACAATACAAGGACAAAAATATTGACAAGGTGCTGTACAGAATGCAATCGGACAAATTCCCATACACCCTTCAGGGGTACAAGTAACAGCCTCTTCTCCATATTTGGCGGCTACCGATAGTAGAACAGATTGCACAATTCTTTGCAAGCCGTTTAGCTGCTTTTTTTTGGCATCCCAAGTTTTTTTACATTGGTCATAAAAGGTTTCTTCTAAGCTGGAATCAAAAGGTGCAGTGAGGCCACTTCAAGGATGAAAACTGATCTGTTCTCCTCATTGACCACAACAACAAACATCTGGTGTGTTAGCAGAGAGATGTGCAGACATTTCAGGGTTTTCAGTACAGAGTTGAAACGTGGAAGGTTTGACACAGACAGTGCAAAATGTTTCGATATGTCCTTTGTTATGAGATCAACTATTCGGTCGTGGCGTGCTACTGTATGTGAAGCCCTTCTATAGGCATAACAGCCATTCAGAATGTGTGGCATACTTACTGTGACAAGCCCTGTGGTGTTATGCAAGCAATGACACACACACACACACACACACACACACACACACACACACACACACACACACACACACACACCTCGGAGGGTAAACTAAATATCTCAATGTGATTGTGACCATAAAGGGGTAGGGCCGAGGGGAGAGACGGGATTGGTCCAAAGTAGTGTTGTGTCTGCTGGGATGGCCATGTGCTCGCTGTGTGAAAACGGCACACAGCTGCACACACTTCCACATAGCGAGTCTATAAGTCATGAGACCGAGCTCGGACGGAGTCTCGGAAAAGGAACAGTGTTGCACAGAGAGGTATACCGCGGATCTTATAATCCAACGTTTCCTGCCGTCCGTCACTGTAGTAGTACAGAGGAGGCTGTTGTCACTCTCTCCATCCATCTGTCCTATATATGACTGACAGACAGGTTTATGATAGAGCGCATATGCCGTCTCCTATTCATGTGTGAATGCGTGTTGTCATGTGTAATTTATGCATGTCTGGTGTGTGTGTGTGTGTGTGTGTGTGTGTGTGTGTGTGTGCGTGTGCGTGCACGTCACATGTGTGCGTCTGTGTCAAGTCATGTGTCGCATACAGTACATGTCATGGGTCCTGTGGTCTATTATGCAACTGCAGCCTAATTTAGCTCTGGTCCATAGCGCTAGAAGGACGTCACTGTTGGACGGGTGTCCGAACTGCCCCTCCTATGAGACACAGACTGAGTAGGAAAAAATGGTGGCGTTTTATCATGAACATTAGTTGAGGACCAATTATATGAAGAGATGTTGAAAAGTGGTGAAGTGGTCCTTTAACGCTATGGGACTTTCAAGCCTCTGCGCATCACAGGCTCATCTTCAGTAAAACAAATAACTGATAATCACCAAAACAAACAGGCGGTTTAGTGGAGTTGAATGCCTTCTTTCCTTAGTGGGAGCACTCTGACAGTAGCATGAGGTGACCTGTGGCCGTTTCTAAAATGTCTTCTGAATCAGTAAAGTTTTCTGAAAAAGCTAACTTTGATCCATGTCAAGGACCCCCCAAATTATATGTATTCAAGATTTTCTACATTTTTCAAGAAATGCCAGATCTACAAGCTCATAGCTCACATGCGGGGAAACGCTAAACTGAATAGCCAAAGCAATAATGGGTTAAAACGATGATGCTATATTAACTATACTTTTTAACTAAAATGACACAAAATGCTTACCCATACCCGGTTTTAACTGAGCCACATATTCCGACGGACAGACCTTCCCTCCTTTAGGAGACCCAGAGGAGGAGGAAGGAAACGGCTACTGAACTTTTGCCAAAAAGGGTTTTGGTGGCACCGACCGGGCACAGCTCTGTGACCAACCCCCAATCCCCCCCACGCCTGCCACCCTCTCCCGCCGCCACACGCACGCACGCACCACTCCCACACACTGTTTTATAGTAGTAGCCTGGCTGAGAGGGTGTAATGTGCATTTCCGTTCCCTCTTTTTCTTGAACCCCCCCCTCCATCCACTCTCTCTCTGTCAGGACAGGACAGGACAGGACAGGAAGGGAGGAGGTGTGTCCATTGTCTTTGAGGCCGTTGACAGCAGCAGGTAAATCAGGGAGAGGGACATGAGGGCCCCTGGCATGTAAGGGCCACTCCACACTAGAATACTAAACTAAATCGCTGCCTTTGGAGGCTCAACAACACAATTCACCAGAGACGTACTGATCTGAGAGAGAGAGCTGCAAAGTGAAGCCCCTTTAGCTGCTCTCACCGTACGGGACACTGGTTCTGGACTGGGTCAAAGTGAAGCCCTATAGCTTCTCTCACCGTACGGGACACTGGTTCTGGACTGGGTCAAAGTGAAGCCCTACAGCTGCTCTCACCGTACGGGGCACTGGTTCTGGACTGGGTCAAAGTGAAGCCCTACAGCTGCTCTCACCGTACGGGACACTGGTTCTGGACTGGGTCAAAGTGAAGCCCTACAGCTGCTCTCACCGTACAGGGCACTGGTTCTGGACTGGGTCAAAGTGAAGCCCTATATAGCTGCTCTCACCGTACGGGACACTGGTTCTGGACTGGGTCAAAGTGAAGCCCTATAGCTGCTCTCACCGTACGGGACACTGGTTCTGGACTGGGTCAAAGTGAAGCCCTATAGCTGCTCTTCACCGTACGGGACACTGGTTCTGGACTGGGTCAAAAATGGTGTCCCTGACATTTGGCCCAGACCGGCCTACCACAACCGGCACACAGATACTCGCCCCACTGCGTCGAGGCACAAACAAACAATAATAATAATAATAATACCACCACTTTCTTTCTTTTCTGATATTAACCCATTCTGACCTGAGATCAGATTCATACGAGGTTTCCACTGGACACACACTGGTCTGATTTTTCAAAAATAGCAGACCTACAAGCTCGTAGCGCGCCACTCGGTGGCGCGCTATGAGCTTGTAGATCTGCTATTTTTCTATAGCTAAAGCATAACATGATGCTAACACCAAAATGGGTGCCCGGTCAGAATGGGTTAAAACAGAGATTTCAAATATAAAAATAAAAAAAAACGTGTAAATAGCAGATCTATAAACAGACACTCAAACTGAAACTGATTGGGAACCCCTGCAGCAGGACAGCTAACAGTGTTAGATATAAGACTTAGACGGATGAAATAAATTCTTAGCAATGGAAAGCATAAATTCCTGTGACTGAAAAGTGTTTTACAGGGAAGCTTGACATATAGAACATAGAACATAGTCACTCACACCCCTGCTTAATATTGATACAGTTACACACACATGTACAGTACTGTACACCTGAGAGCTGCCCAGTGCAAACACAGGCTTTTATGAGTGGCGTTTCCTGACTTTCTTTGATTGGTCTGACCCACTTGGGGCACTGATTTACTTTAAGTACAATTTAGACATGATGCCAGTGTGCAAGTATTGATAATATGTAACCAGATTTGACTGGGGGCCTGCCATCGCGCAACCGCCAGCTTTTCACTTTATTTTTATTTTTATGAGTTAACATCACACGCAGACTCTTCACATACTAGAGCATGTCTGAAATAAGTGTCAGAGGCTCAGAGCTTAAAATAAGAGTCAGAGGCTCAGAGCTGGAATCGACATGTAAATATGAAATAAATGCTTAAAAATTTAGCTATAGGTGTAATGTTAGAGACCACAGAATTGAACCTTTCAAGCCTGTTTTCTCAACTCGCTGTTTCTCTGCAAGACATTACTCTATAAACCATGTCTCCAAAACTGGTGGGTCAAACTGAACAACCAATGTCAATTTGAAGTTATGATTCCCGGGTTTTCATGTGACATGAATCTAAAAGTCAAATTTGGTCACATACTGTATGTGATTGGTATGATCACATTGGAATAGTCCTGCCCTCCATTTAGTTATGTACAGCAGGGTTCCCCAATAGGCGGCCCGCGGGCCATTTGCGGCCCGCGGAGCGCCCCCTTGTGGCCCATGGAAGAATTTCAAAAAATAAAAAAATTAAATGTTTTTTTTTTTTATATATATATATATTTATTTTAAGGGTCCCAGATATAAATGGCATTAAATGGGGGCCAGTAGCCTATGCATGTCAAACATCCTTGGGCATCCTTTTCAAATGGGGTCTTGCCCTGAAAATGAATTTTCAGGGCAAGACCTCGACCTCGCGCGTGCAGACTCGGCCCCCAGCCTGGTACGCTAGTCAAAATATGGCCCTTGAGGAAAATTAATTTGGGAACCCTGATGTACAGTGTAGCACTTTGTTCTCTCCTTGTGTTTGTACTACACAGCTCTTTTCTCAATTAAATAAACATGACTCACACACGTTCCGCACACAGTCTGGGGGTTCACCCACCGTTCCACAGAGTTAAGTCAAACGGATGTTTTCTCCAACCTTATAGTGGACACTGGCCCCAGTAAAGTGCCAGTACAAAGGTCCACAGGCCAGGCCCAGTGCCAACTGGAACACACATCATTCAGATTTACTGCCAACAGGCAGGTGATTCTTACTTTGTTGGAAGCATAGTGTGGACAACAATGGCTCATGGTGTAGTAGTGCATGCGTGCATGGGTCTTTAATGTTTTTCAGGCCAAGGACCGCCGTAGCTGGGAGAGAGATTCAGGGACCCCCACTACATATTGTATACAATTATGTATTTATTTTGCAAATTAAACTTTTTCATAGATTTCACAAATAGCTTCATATACTTGTTTGTTTGACAGTGTCGTTTGGCATGTAACCACTTCAACCCTCAATTTCTCCTCAAACTAAATCTGTTCAACAAAAAATAATGGTTGATCTAGAAGCTCACAATAGCCTGGCTCCATGCAGCCTTGAATAGTTATCCATGCCCATTAAAAAAAAGAAAAGTATGCACACACACACACACACACACACACACACACACACACACACACTCTCTCTCTCTCTCTTCTGGAATAATGAAGCGAAATTAAAATTCTGACCGAGTTTCAGCTCACAACACATCGCCGACTCACGACTTGTTGTGAACTTGTAGATCTGTTTGGCAAATGTTCCCCCCAGAATTGTAGATACAAGTGGTTAATGGAGGGGAGAAAAAAAAGGGGGAAAAAAGATGTTCCAATATCCCAAAGAAAGCGAGGACCCCCTAGGGGTCCCAGAACCTCTTGTTGAAGACCCATGGTTTAGTGGTTAAGACCTCCACCTCCCACGTGGTGTAATAGTGGTTAAGACCCTATTTTTCTGCAAGATCAAACCCAACCTTAATCTTCTCTCTCTACCGTCTCGCACTCAGCTTTTTGTCAGTTTGCTTACTGTATATATGTTCTCCTTCATTCCTTCAACCCATTTTGAGGTAAATTCAGTTGACCTACAATACACTAAAGTTTGTAAGCAACTTGAACACACTTGAGAAAAGGGAAGTCCTGAGAGACCGTTATATAACATCAAAGCTATGAGTCATCTCTCTCTCTGTATATAAATATAGTCAGTATATGACTCAGTGCCAGAGGGAGAAAGTGGTAGTAATCGCTGTGACAGAATACTATTGAGGAATTCCAGCTTCAAAGCCACAAGCATGAACATGATTATAAAACCCACGTGTTCCAGAGGGCAGCTCAGAAGGAAAGGGCTTCAGGCCAAACCGTTCTCATGGGAATCCTCAAAGTCCATATTATGCTCTTTCCCTCTCTTTTTAAAGGCAAACGGGCAAAGCGGTAAATGTCTTTGTTGAGACAGACATTATATTTTGGAAAGCTGAGAGGGAGACATTGCATGGCAATTCGTAGACAGTTCAAAACAACAATGGTGGCAGTAACATTAGCAGATACTGTATAATTGATGTTGCTATTGAAGCCGTTTTGAAAAGACTCGAAGGAATAATGAGGTGAAACAGAATTGAAATTCAGGCCGAGTGTTTGGCTATTTAAACCCCAAAGTCTCCTGAAATAGGAAATACATCACAGAGTTCAGTGTTACACCAAAAATCAGTGACTTTTCTAATACTTTTACTGGCTAGTTAGTCAATTAGCAGGTTAGCTGACCAGTGGCTTGACAACGATTTAAAAATGCTTTACTATTGCTATTGGTTAGGGGAACCAATCGTTCCCCTATAACTCTTGTCTTTGGCAACGGCCATCTTGGAAAGTGGCTGCAATGGGAGCACTTTCAGACTGATTAATGAAGTGAAACAACATGTAAATTCAGGCTGAGTGTCAGTTTAAGGGAGACACAGTGTATGGCAGACACACAAGTAGAGTCTCTGATGCAATTTGATCCTATTCCTGGGTGTCCAGTCCAGGCCTTGCATGGTTTCCTCCTCCGTCGATGTGTGAATGTAATGCACAATCTAGAACAGTCATTAGTCCTACAACTACAACCTATCTCAAACCCTCACCTCCCACGGGGGCAGCACACCTAAACCTAACCTTAACACATGTCTAACCACTGACTAGTCTAAACTAAGTATGCACCCCATGTAAAGCACCTTGGACACACACACACACACACACACACACACACACACACACACACACACACACACACACACACACACACACACACACACACACACACACACACACACACACACACACACACACACACACACACACACACACACACACACACACACACACACACACACACACACACACACACACACACACAGTGGGTGTGTTCAGTCATGTGACTGAACCGGTGCTCTTGGGTCACACTGGTCCTATTCTTAGAAATATACATGTGCACTATAAACGGATTCAGACCGCTGTGCACACACTGGTCAGCGGGAACTGGACAGAACAGGCCTCGTCCACTCACACACACACACACACACACACGAGCACGGGTGTGCGCACGCACGGGCAAACTGTGTCATGTTTTTGGGGGTCATTTCAGGGGACGCTCATAAAAGTACATGCAGCAGGGGACGTTCTCAGGCCGAGGAAAACATTAAGCCATATAATCACAGTCTAGCCAATTCCTAGAGTGAATGAGAAGTCACACAGCTGCTGTGTGTGTGTGTGTGTGTGTGTGTGTGTGTGTGTGTGTGTCAGACAGACAGACAGACAGACAGACAGACAGACAGACAGACAGACAGACAGACAGACAGACAGACAGACAGGACAATTTTTTACCAATATTTTTATCCCATGATTTTGTAACCCATGCAGTGCAAAATACTTTGTTTTGAAATGGTTTAAGCTGAAATACTAATAGTATTATTTATTTATTTCCATTGTGGTCCTCTGTCTAGAAGAATGAGGAGGGGGCAAGATTGGCAAAATCGGACAAGATGGAGCAAAACACAGACAGCTTCCTATATGTTCACTCCAGAGAGCAGTCTGCATTACACCTCGCAGCACTTTGTAAGTCACTCAGGATCAGCACGTGTGATTCGTACCAGTTAAAGGCCCAGTGCAGGACCTCAGAGGAATGTTCCCCATTAATTAATCAATCCCCCTCGTTCAACACTTATTCTGAAGAGCCAAAACCCGCGACCGGATGTTACAAAATGCTACTTCCACTGTGTGTGTTGTCGGACCAGTGGGGACCACATCCGGATCAACCGCTCGGCGATCAGAGCGGCTGACCGCGACCATCACAGCGTTGGCTGTGTAGACCGTCGAATAAAGCTTGTTTTGACCAGAAATGCCACCTGGGACAAGGAATTGGAGATAAAGGCGATCGAAAGAAACACAAGAGTGCGCGCGGCGTGCAAGATGACACGCTCCATTGCTGTTGACATCATCACCTAGCAACCCCAGTCAGTAGCATCACAACTCCATCGATCATAAGCACTATAAAAGACCAATTGGCGTAGAGCTAGGCTGATGGTCAGATAAATTCAATTGGTTAAAGTGAATTCCATAGAATCAGTACCAGGTAACATTCATTCTTAGGTCTATTTTGATCAGATGGACATTTCCCTCGAGAATAAAAGAGGGGAGAAATGTTGCCTAATTATAGCGCTCTAGGGCTTGTAGTTTGCTACAGGAGGGGCGTATAGCGCTCTAGGGTTTGTAGTTTGCTACAGGAGGGGCGTATAGCGCTCTAGGGCTTGTAGTTTGCTACAGGAGGGGCGTATAGATAGGGCTTGTAGTTTGGTACAAGAGCGGGCGTCTGTCTCAGGGGTGGCTCGGTTGCATTCAGCTATAAGTGTCCTCTAAAGTTTTTACAGTAACTACTTTTTCCATTGTGTGCAAATCTTTTCAGCTTGAGACCCAAATTTGTAAAAAAAAAATAGCAGATCTACAAGCTCACAAACGCGTCTGCGTCGAGTGGGAAATTGCCGGGGTGGTCCCGCCCTCTTCCCCATCCCTGGCGACAGCGGGCGTCACGGGCAACCGTTGTGAAAACAATACACAAAGGAGACACGCCCTCTCATTAGCGGCAGGCACAAAGGCTGGCACCATTATGTAGTCTGACACACACACACACACACACACACACACAGTGATGTGTTCCAATTCCGTCCTGATATCTGCATTATGAAAATTCACGCACACACACACACACACACACTCATCAGACGATCTCCTATCATCAAATATTGTGCATAAATGTTGGACATAACAACAACGATGCCGTTTATGGTCCTATGAATGCACCAAACTGTCATGAGCACACCTTAAATTAACTCGATCAACTCTGATCCGTTTTTACAGCTCTGTCCCAGATACTTTATGGGCTTATCGTGATCTGGGTATTGTTGCGTAGGCCAGGGGGGTACGGGTAGAACATGTTTTCACAGACATACACAGACATACACACATTAAAACCTGGAAGCTGACCAACTGGCAGCTTATACAGCCCGAGGTGTGGGTTAAATACCTTGGTCAGTGGCGTGCGTGCGTGCGTGCGTGCGTGCGACTCACAGATACAGATGGTAGCGAGGAGTCTGGTGGCCACGTATGGAGGTAAGCAGTTCTGGAAGGCGGGCTGGAGGACGTAGTTCGAGAAGGTCAGAGCGATGACAGCCAGCGTGGTCGGATACATGATCAGCACAGCACTCCATAGCAGCAGAAACCTGCGACACATACAGACAGAACACCATTCAGATTCACCAAAGTGGGGTCCATTGATTGAACCCCCAGGGGTCCTTGAGGGAGTTCCAGGGACTATTATGGGTCTGTAACTCTGAGAGTGTACAAATTCCATTTAGTACACTCTCAAGAGTTAAATTAACATTGATTTTACAATATAAATTGGGGGTCCCAGAGATAGAAATGCCATTAAATGGGGGGGTCCGCCGGTCCGTAGACTAATGCATGTCAAACTGGGGGGGTCCTTGAAATTAAACGGGTTGAGAATCACTGCTAGAGCCGTTAAAATATTTTCTCATGGGGATCCCTGGCATATCTTTTCAAATGGGGGTCCGTGGGATAATTAGTGTCAATTTGGGGGGTCCTTGACATGAAAATGTTTGGGAACCACTGCAGTACACAGTCAAATGAACACTGGCCATCTTAATGTGTACCATTTATATGATTATTATACAAATTATAATTAAATTAAACCACATGAAACCTATAGCACACATACTGTACTATTCTGTAATAGGCACACTTTCTGCAAAAAAATATAGCCAATCTACAAGCTCACGACATGTTACGTTGTGATGCACCATGAGCTTGTATAGATCTGCCATTTTTGGTAAAGTGTGGGATTGCAAATATATTCACAGCGCAAACCAGAGTGGAAGGGAGGATTTTCAAACCTCCATAAGTCCGACTCTAGAATCACTGTCTGTGCCTTTGTACCGTGCTGCTGCCGCCATGTAAAAGCTTCTGACGAAAGGTAAAGAGTGTGTGCGTGTTCCAATGCTGCTAGAGTGTGTGGCGAGTGTGTGTGTGTGTGTGTGTGTGTGGGGGGGGGGGGGGGGGATGTCGGGGAGGGGCGGGCAAACAGCGTCTTTTAAAGTGAACGTGTATGCTGGCACTGGGAACAAGGTTTTATGCCAACAGCTAGCGGTAGAGATATAGAGTAACGGCCAAGCTACACCAGGCAACTTTGCGCGCGTGCGTATGCGTTTACAGTGCGTTTGGATAGGACCAATATATGTCAATGATACCAGCTACACCAGACCTACGCGTGCTCTAAGAATAGGATCGGTTCTAAATTTTTTACATGCGTATGCCCCCATGCGCGCGTATCTATATATCCTCTCGGAAGGTCCCGCACAAACCTGCCGCGCCACAGATCTGGTGTATAGCCGTGGGGCATTTTGCACGCATACTTTGTGCGCACAGTGCGCTTACGTCAAACGCACACATGCCCGGTGTAGCTTGGCCGTTAAGTACGTAGGAATTAAGTGGTTAATTCAATGTGAAGCACACTGAATATTACTGATTTAATGACCACCACCTCATTCATACTTTAGCAGCCTAATAATAGTCTGTTGTAGCTAATTCTGTTTTATGCAGTAGTATGCAAGGGGGGGGGGCATCAAGGCCGGAGAGCCCAACAAGCTCAATAAGATAATTAACCCATTTAGGCCTGACGTCAAAATAAATAAAAAAAGTCTTCTAAATCCTGACAGTTTTCTGAAATACCTCATGTTTCTATGTCAGTGGTGCTCAATATGTCATGTCAAGGACCCCAAAACGTAATAGGCCACCGACCCCCATCTGAAAATATGTAGTTCCAGCCAGGGATCCCCCAGAAGCAAAGATTTGAGTTATAAAAACGTTGGCTCTGAAAGAATATATATTCAAAGATCTGTGCTGCATTGTCACGATCTACAAGCTCATCGCGGCACCGAGTGCCGCGCTGAGCTTGTAGATCATAACATAATGCTTGAAACACCAAAGGGGTTCCCGCCCCAGAATGGGTTAAGAAGGCCAGCTCGTTGTACAGACTCTCTTTCATGCCAACGTCCATCAGACTCTATAATGCTTAAGAACCGTCTCCCCAATGCATGCTGTCCTATGATGGCCCTGGTCACGTGTTTTTGTCCACCCGTGTCTGTTGGGGTTTTTTTTTTATTTACTATGAAAACCTGCATTTCCATGTGTCACATCACAACTCCATATATGGTAACGCCTCGTGACATCACAGCTCCATATATGGTCACGCTTCGTGACGTCACGCCTCCATCTCCATATGGAGCCGACCTGTTCCGACATTCCATATGTTGATCTGACCTCATCAAACCCTGTAGACTCAAGACACGCTCCATATATGGCCAGTACAGAATTCATTCCATATGTTGATCTTCAGCCCCACACCCCCCATGCCAAAGCGCCAGCGCTCGCCCAGCAGTCTGCCGTCACCCAGGCGGATCCATGCACGCGACCTCGCTTCTCGCCCTCAGGGTGTGTTACTGATCTGTTTGTCCAGTATAAGCTTTAGTTTTATTCATGGGTTTCACACTATGCTGTTGTAACGCTTCAATTTCCCTTCGGGGATTAATAAAGTATATCTAGTTTATCTCATCTCATCTCATCTCTCTCTCTCATGCCAGGTGTTTTCTCCCTCACGTCTTGGATGTCACCCGACCGTCTCTGTGACAGTAGCCGATGCTGCCAAAAAAATGTCCTTGGCACCAAAAGGTTTGAGAACTACTGATTTAGAAGGCATTTGTAGAATCCGCCTCGGGTCTTAAGCCAGGTCTTAGGCCTGACGTCAAAATTTTAAAAATGTCTTCTAAATCCTGACAGTTTTCTGAATCATGTTTCTGTATCAGTGGTGCTCCATATTTCATGTGAAGGACCCCAAAAATTATATGTAATTGGCCACCGACCCCCCTCTGAAAATATGTTGTTCCAGGGACCCCCCAAGAAGCAAAGATTTGAGTTAAAAACGTTCGCTCTGAAAGAATATATATTCAAAGATTTGCGCCACATTTGTGATTAATTAATTCCACAGTCAAACTGTTAAGGTGAGTGTTCTTGGGTAGGCTATATTATACAAATGTCTATTTTTTTCCCCTTATTCCGTGTTCTTATTTAAATGTATTTTAAAGGTTTTATGACATTCATTTTCATTTCTTTTTCTTTTTTCTTTTAGGTTTTATGACCTCAATTACACCCAAAAAACCTGAACTTTGAACATTCACTGGATTTTCTGTGGTCTGAAGTTTTCTTTGCGGTTTGGAAGCCTTTTGAGCTACAATGAAAACAGGCAACACAGTGAAAACAGTGACATCTGCTGGCAAATCCCATTGACATATATGGGATTTGCAGGGTCTTACATCACTTACTGCCGGCAAATCAGAGCACCTGTTTGAGCCAGAAAACCCCAGATCACAGAAAATCTACTGAATGTTAAAAGTTCATGTTTTTTGGGTGCAATTGAGATTAGAAAACCTAAAAAAAATAAGAACAATTCCAAAACCTTTTTTTTAATGTCACAATCCCTTTAATTATTACGTTTTGCCTCCACGGGAGGATGGGAGGGAGAACGGGAGGGTAGGCTGGGCAAGCGTGACCACTCTTGGTCATTCAGCCCAACCTAAGGGTTGCACACAAAAAGGGGGGAATGTCACCAATAATAGTAACAATGTAAACCTAACTCTCCCTGAATAAAGAAATAAAAAGGTGAGTGTTCTTTGTAGCAGTTCCATGGGCACATGGCTGCTGGCAGAGTCACTGCTATGAACCTGTGACCTTATGATTAATGGCCCGAGTTGCAATGTGGATTATGTTATCTGGTTAATAATAATAATAATAAACTTTATTTGTATAGCACCTTTCATACATAAATGTAGCTCAAAGTGCTTTACAGAGCAGAAAAGATAATAAAAGCAAAACAAAACAGCATTAAAACAGGCAAGCAGTTAAAACAATAGGACAATGGTACAAAGATAAGAAGAGATACAATAAGGCAACGACATTAAAAACAAGCAGAATAAAAATAATAAAAAAATAAAGATCACTTAAAAGCAATGTTGTAGAGGTGGGTCTTGAGCTGAGCTTTAAAAATGTCTACAGAGGCTGCCTGACGAAGGTACAGTGGGAGCTTGTTCCATGCCGACGGCCCGTAGAAGCAAAAAGCTGCTTCCCCGTATTTTTTAGTTGCCATTTTTTTAGGCAAAGCGAGCAGGCCAGCAGTGGAGGACCTTAGGGGCCGGTTTGGGACATATTTAGGCAGGCAGTCAAGTAGGTAGGGAGGTGCGAGACCATTGAGAGCTTTATAGACAAGTAAAATAATTTTAAAATCAATCCTAAAAACAACAGGAAGCCAGTGCAGTGATGCCAAAACTGGAGTAATATGTTCTCTCATCTTAGTTCTAGGTTAAGGCCTCTACATAGTCCGTTTTGTTCCTTGTGTGGGGGGGGTCAAACGGACACAAAAAAACGTACTGGGTTAGTCTTCATTCTGTGTTTTATCAATCTTTGTGCTAATAGATAAACGGATTGTGGTTCTTAAAGCAGGGCCTGTTTAATCAATCTTGTGAGACCATAAGGATTGTGCCTCATGTATTCATGATATGACTTCATAAGCCTGCCAGAGTTAACTGGTTCTCTTATGAGTCATACTGTACAGTCAGAGCATGGTCCTAATCTAGAGTTATTATAATTATTATAATAATAATAATAATAATAATAATAATTAATAATAATAATAACAGAAGGAGTTGCTCACCCAGCGCTCACCCCTCCGATTTGGGGCCAATGCGACATGTTTTGCATGTCGTCTCACATGCGCAGTAGTGTCACCCCCGTGCGCAAGCTTGCCCCCCAGCTGCAGTACCTATGATCGGCCAGCATGCTGAGTGCCAAGCAGGGACTGACCCCACCAATCCAACCTATTGATGCCGAGTGCCAAGCAGGGACTGACCCCCCAATCCAATCCTTGATGCCGAGTGCCAAGCAGGGAGGCATTGGGTCCCAATTGGTATGACCCGGCTGGGGATCAAACCCCCGACCTCCCAGTCTCAAGGCGGACACTCTAACCACAAGGCCACTGACAGAGAGCGCCCTGGATAAGTAGTTGTCATTGATTTTGAGGGGAAGATATTGAATGGGGTCTTAACTACTTTACACTTCATCACACACACACACACACACACACACACACACACACACACACACACACACACACACACACACACACACACACACACACACACACTTGGGGGCCCACTTGCAAAGTCCTCACAGCCCTAGTCTAGTGGTTAGACAGGCTGTCATGATCAGAATGTCACAGGGTTGAGTTTCACTTTGTGTGT
Source organism: Protomyctophum parallelum (assembly GCF_964188405.1). Taxonomy (NCBI): domain Eukaryota; kingdom Metazoa; phylum Chordata; class Actinopteri; order Myctophiformes; family Myctophidae; genus Protomyctophum; species Protomyctophum parallelum. Next base: position 60,580,351 of record NC_139699.1, read on the forward strand.
CTAAGCTTACGGTCCTATTCTATACAGTGGGTTTGGATTTTTCATTTCATATAAAAAAAAAGAAAAAACAATTCACACATTTTCAACTCAAATTTTCAAACATCTTTCAAAATAATTTCATAAATGAAATGTAAAATAAAATCAAAGAAATTCCATAATAGGAAACAAAAAAAAAACGTTTTTAAGAAGTAGTGAAAATAGCTGATCCACTCATTGCATCGTGACTCGTGAGCTACAGTACAAGATTGTATTTCCAGTAGTTTGGATCCTGGGGACAGATTTCTCATTTGGGTCTTTCTTGAGCAAAAACGTTTGGGAACCATATGTGGAAAAAGTGTATTACTTTACTTTACTTTTAAGGATTCAAATTCAAAAATAGAAAAAGCAGGAGATCAAAACGTGATGCGAAGCATCTTGTCAACAAAACCAAGTACCTACACTATACTACAGTATTACTATTTTATTTATTTATTATATTTGTACATTGTGTACATTGGTGACTATAATCTAGCATTCTAGCTGATCTTGAGGCCTACAAAAACGGGGAGATTTTTTTTATTTCTTTTCTTATCAATTAGTCAACTAGTACCAGCAACGACTAGTTGCAACTAGTGGATTTACTAGTTGAATAGTCGACTAGTTGCTTAAAGCCCTAGCAACAGCAACGATTATGATTGATGATGTGAATTGGTATAGTAGTACAGTTAGTACTTACCCCACCAGGCCTCCAAAGATCTCAGTGACGTAGGAATAATCTCCCCCTGACTTGGGGATGGTGACTCCCAGCTCAGCGTAGCACATGGAGCCCAGGGCGCAGATGCCACCGCCCAGAACCCACACCACCAGAGACAGGCCCACAGAGCCAGCATGCTCCAGGACTCCCTTAGGGGAGATGAAGATCCCGGAGCCAATGATGTTCCCTGGAGAGACAGAGAGCCGCGGTTAAGACGTTAATGTGCACAAAAGCATTTATAATCTTTCATGTTTTTTTGTAAAGCACTGTTTTTATTATTATTATTATTATGAATTAGTATCATTATCGTTCTGCATCCTGATGGTTAAGCCAGGGCACTAAATAGGGACTGAGCTTATCATATTATCAAATGTTTAAAACTGGCACAAGCCCAGAGGGTGACTTGTGTCACTCGTCACCCTCCTCTAGCTCTCTCTCCTCTCTTTGCTCGTCTGTCTGCGGCCGTTATCTCTTAGCAAAAAGCAAACACGTTTTAAAAATGACCTTATCTTTAAGGTTAGCTTTATTTGCATGCAAACGATAAAAGCCCGATGGAGCATTTCACATAGATGATAGATACAATCCGTCTGGAGTGTACTTTTTTTTCCAGCATCGCGTAATTTTAATTTATGATACTGTTGTATGTTGTAAAAGATAAAATCAGACCTGTGTGAGCAGTGCAGGCTGTGTGTGTGTGCGTGTGCGTGTGTGTGTGTGTGTGGCTGTGACCCGAATGCAAGGGGTCAATAAGTAAGTCGTACTCTACTCGACAAACATACATAGGGAGGCACACAGCCCTTTATTGGAGTGGTGTGCACTGCTAAAAAAAAGAAAAGCACCCGACATTCCAAAACAAAACCAGTATGAGTTTATGTTTTCAACAGACATTATGATAAGAAGTGGGACTAGACTACTACACCGAATACATGTGTACTGTTACTACTGTAATGTAGGTTCTAGAAGCCGGCTGACCGTCCTGGTCAGCCTAGTAGTCTATGGGGAAACTATAGGCTTAGCTTGGTATTCTGTCCGAAGACGCGGCACCTGTGAAAACAGCAGTCTCCCACGGGACTCTGGTGGCTCCCACTTTACAAACGTCTGCTTTCTCCCATGAACTGTATCATGACATTTGTCCTGTCGCTTTTTTTTATCCGTGTCATATCCCGTTTCTCTCTAATGTCTCTGTCCTGACTCTCTCCGTGTATACCCCCCGGCCCTCTATTCTCCCTCCATACCATCTCTGTCCTCTCTCTCTCTCTACTCATGTCATGGAGCGTGTAGCACTTTTAACCCATTCTGACCTGAATATGAGGTTTCCACTGGACACACACTGGTCTGATTAACCCATTCTGACCTGAGATCAGATTTTTTTAAATGTCAGTCGTTCTTCGATTTTTCAAAAATAGCAGACCTACAAGCTCGTATCGCGCCTCTCGGTGGCGCGATATGAGCTTGTAGATCTGCTATTTTTCAATAGCTAAAGCATAACATGATGCTGACACCAAAATGGGTGCCCGGTCAGAATGGGTTAAATGGTAAAAGACACACAAGAAAATATGGACATGAAAAAAATAATTTGGAATATGGAAACCGCGAACGTCTTAAGAAACGGTTGCAACAAGTTTGGATAAGTTGAGATAACGTGACATAAGATCAATTTTTACTGACCCCGTCGGGCCATGGTCATTTCACTGTAAAATTACAACAAGCACTGGACACGGCATCATTGTTTACCGTCATAATTATGCACAGAGAGATGCATGTAGAGAGAGAGAGAGAGCGAGAGAGAGAGCGAGAGCGGGGGAGGCCCTGGATAGTAGTTGTCAGTACTGATTTTGGGGGCTTGGTTGAAGAGATGAGCGGTTACATAAAGGCCTGTGCTGTGTGCTCGTGTTGTGTTCATGTTGTTTTGTGCGTGTATGTACTGTCATGTTTGTGCTGTGTAACAAACTGAACTGAAGCATCATCATGACTGATCCTGACCCAACTCACTACTGTAGGCTGCCTGGGCCTTCCCACATCACTGTATCATCGACGTACTCACATTACATTACACATTACAATCATTACAGTAGAATATAATAGAAACCTTTTTGTGCCTGTTGATTAACATATGATGACTAGAAGATATTTAATGTTTGTGGCTTTCGCCTTTATTTTTTTATAGAGGGATAGACAGTAGGCTGACAGGATGGGGAAGAGAGATAGGGGGGGGGGGGGATATGCAGTAAAGGTCGTCGGGATCGGGATTCAAACCCGCAGCACACTGCCGTGGCCGCTGAGCCACGGCACCAGGCCAACTAGAAGATATTTAATATGAAGACAAGGGTGATACTTGAATCCACACCCAGATTATTTATAGTCTTATTTTTAGTGTTGGATTTTGCCAAACCTCATCCAGACATTTCAGCCTTCATTTGTTTTACCCCACCTCTCCAAGAAAGACTTTCACTATAGCGCTGTACATTACATAATCGTTGTATAATGCTTGATATAAATTACTACAAGTCACTATCAAATCAATTTGGTAATTGTAAATAGGTACTCTGTATTTCTCAGATCGTATCACTTAGCATGGCTTAGATGTTGTTGCGGAGGGTGATATTACTACAGTCTATAGTGTGTGAGCACTGAGCAGCAGCGGTCAGTGCTGAGACTGTGAGAACTTGACCTTGACTCGTCTCCGAGGTAAACTGGTGAAAAAGATAAGGTCATGATTACAGTCTGGGACGTGTTGTAACCTCACAGGGAAGCCTTATTGAAGCCCCTTGCCTTGTAATGCTTTACAAAAATGACACAAAACAAGGACATCTTTAGAAAAATACAAATGGATATAAATATTCCCCCCCCCCCCCCCCCCCCCCCCCCCCCCCCAAGAAGCGAAGATTTGAGTTTAAAACGTTCGCTCTGAAAGAAGAATCGTGCCACATTCTCACGATTTTTCAAAAATAGCAGACCTACAAACTCATACCACAGCACTCGGTGCCGAACCAAAAGGGGTTCCTGTTCTGAATGGGTTAAAGGTTGCAGTTGTTCAGAAATAGTGTTTGTTCATAAGCTGGTCCACTTGGCTCTCATTGATTCCAACATATTACACGGCTGCAGTTTGCCTCTCAGTGCGACGAAACTGCCAGCTGGAATTGCTGGATAGCGAAAATGACAGATGTCAAATGTTTTTTGTTGTTGTGGCTTTCCCCTTTATTTTATTATTTTTGCAGAGTGATAGATTGAAAGTAGGCAGACAGGAAATGGGGAGAGAGATGGGGGGAGTGACATGCAGTATAAGGGCCGTCGGGATCGGGAGTCGAACCCGCGGCACACTGCCAGACTGGATTACCAGCCAAGGTGACGTCTGGACCGCTGAGGCACGGCCCAGGCCAGGAAATGACATAGAAGACCGTACCTTATTTTCAATTACCTTGAATGCTAATGCATTTCCTGTTGGCATGGCACTTTATCCTTAATAAGGGTTTTGGTTTAGGGTCATAATTGTCCCAGCGGCTCCAGTGTCTTATCCCATTCTGACCGGGCACCCATTTTGGTGTCAGCATCATGTTATGCTTTAGCTATTGAAAAATAGCAGATCTACAAGCTCATATCGCGCCACCGAGTGGCGCGATACGAGCTTGTAGGTCTGCTATTTTTGAAAAATCGAAGAGCGACTGACATTTTTAGAATCTGATCTCAGGTCAGAATGGGTTCATCAGACCAGTGTGTGTCCGGCGGAAACCTCGTATGAATCTGATCTCAGGTCAGAATGGGTTATTTATGATGCCTGTCCCCACTGAGCTGAGGCGTGGAAAAACTCTCCTTCGCCTCTAAAATGTCATCAAGTAATCTAGGGATAACCGCTGACCTTTCTTGACAGAGCCATGTCTTTCCATGCAGCCATTTTCTTCAAAAATGGCCAACAAACACATAAGGGCCGTGTTGTTTTGGGGAAAAAGGCAAACTGGCATGAAGTTCAGTTAATGATTTGGCGGGTGAGGGGGTGGCGACAGACTTTTGTAATTTTCCAGACCTGAGAAGGGCGTATAGCGGACAAAGAAAATGAAGTGATGTTTTGAAATTGGGCTGAATATATGATCAGTGGGGGCGTGTTGCAGGTGGATTCAATGACGAATCAAATTTCATTACCTCGTTATGCTGGATTTTTACAGTGTCATGGAAGACATGCAGCCGTCTGTCACTACCCCTAGGCTGTAGAACTTTCTATTTGGCGAGAATCTCGTCAAAGTCAATGTTTGCGGATTAATTTGTGTAAGATTGCATCAGTCTAGCCCATTCTGACCGGGCACCCATTTTGGTGTTGGCATCATGTTATGCTTTAGCTATTTAAAAATAGCAGATCTACAAGCTCATATCGCGCCACCGAGTGGCGCGATACGAGCTTGTAGGTCTGCTATTTTTGAAAAATCTAAGACACTTTTAGAATCTGATCTCAGGTCAGAATGGGTTAATAATGAAACTGTCAGGATGTAATAGACATTTTTAGAATCTGATCTCAGGTCAGAATGGGCTAGAGGAGAGGATAATGCACTGATCGAATGAACAGCATGATGCATAGAGAGAGAGAACAAACAGAGTATACTGCATTTCTCTCTGGGGATGATGATCCCTGTGTGAAAAGGAAAAAAAAGGCATGGTGCCACAGCATGTTACGGCCTGTCGCTGTCCAATGGCGGTGGTGCTGAACCATTCACCAATCCATGCTTGTGTGCCGTCCTTGGTTTGTATCTACTCTATTGTATCATGACTGGCAACCTGTATTGTTGCATTGTCCTTTAGAACAAGCTTCTCATAGTTGTTGAAATATTGTGTTAATGAATTGATAAAATGGCCATTCAAGCCGCAAGCGGAACCTTGCGGCACCACCTTTTTCCTGGCTTCATCGTCATGTCATTCCGTGCAGGCATGTTCCCGTGACATTTTCAACAAACGCAAATAGGGCCATGTTTTGGGAAAAGGCAAACGGGCATGAAGATCAGTTAATGATTTAGTGGGCGAGACATATTTCCCAGACTCAAGGGCACGTCGGCCAAAGCAAGAGCACCTTTAGTTTTGAAATAGCTTGCATATAAGGAGGATTCAGTCATCGTGACCAATCATAATATTGTTTTTAATTACCTTAAGAGCAGGTCACTGGCACTGCTCTTAACCCATTCAACAAACGCAAATAGGGCCATGTTTTGGGAAAAGGCAAACGGGCATGAAGATCAGTTAATGATTTAGTGGGCGAGACATATTTCCCAGACTCAAGGGCACGTCGGCCAAAGCAAGAGCACCTTTAGTTTTGAAATAGCTTGCATATAAGGAGGATTCAGTCATCGTGACCAATCATAATATTGTTTTTAATTACCTTAAGAGCAGGTCACTGGCACTGCTCTTAAAAATCAAGAACAATATTTTTCCACATTCCAACACATTTTCAGTGTCATGGAAGAAATGTAATTTCTCCCAAGGGCGAACTAATGTTGCAGAGTCAAATCTACAGCACAGGAAACGATGAAATGTTGAACACTGCAACATTGCAACAAAAATTGCACATTTTTGTATACGATAACAAGCTGCGGAAGCCTTTGGACAAGCGGTCATATCTACCAAGAAATGTCCTTGCATCAATATCACTACAAGAGACTACCGTATATCCCAAGCTATGTATTTTTGGAACTTTTATAACATGCTTTGAATAAATAGACATAAATCTAAAGCAAAAACTAAATGTAAAGCAAAAACTAAATGCTGTATTAATTATTTTAATCCACTGAGTTACTATGATTCATTACAGAGATAACCATTTCATCAATGAACTCGGGCATCAGCTGAAATCACCAAAGTATGCATCATGGCCAACCTGCTGCACTTTGATCCGGTCTCAGTAGCATTGACCCGTTTGTCTTTGTTCTGCTGCCCGGCAGCCACCTCGCATCTGATCAGCATTTTGTTTATTTGTATAATGACCGACTGTCTCAGTGTCCACGGACGTGTCTCTCTTTATTCATCGTGCTGTTCATTCCATCAGTGCATTACACAAATTAACCCCAAAACATTGTATTTGACGAGACATCTTGCAATGTGTGAGATTTTATGTACTGCCATTTGTATGGGGGATAGCTGTACAAATATTCTTATCAATTGAGAAAATCAGAAAGTTATCTTTTCTCACTGCGAGACATATGACTCATCTTTCACAAGACTACTAGTACAGTCACTGGAGGGGGGTCTCCTGCACCCCCCGGGAATACACTTCTAATCAGTGTTTTCTTATTGGTGTCTATGTTTTGAGGGTCAAGGATCTCAGTGAAACTATTCTTAAAGTGACCACATGTGCCCGTGGCATGCTGGTGTACAAATCAGTGCAGATTAAATATATATCTCGTCGGCTTCTTGCCTATGCTCTCCAGACAGTGTCAAGGAGATCAACCAGTGAGGTTGGTAGGACTGCACCGCAGGACACACTGGATTAAAAAACTCAACCACCCCTGTCCTTCATCATAGGGTTTTGTTTTTTCCAAAAAAGCTTCATCAGCTCGCTTGTATAAGGCAACACGGTGGTTCTCTTCAGAGCAGAGTAGCATGGAGCAAGACGAGCCAGGTCAACTTTAGATTTAGAAATGAGTTTGTCATCTGCCCCCACCACTCTTTCACTGAAGACTCACAATTCAAATAGCTCTAGCCAAGCCATGTGGCTCATAGGGCAGGAGCCTAACAAGTACACTCCCTGGCATGACTAGTATGTCGCAGGGACCCTTTGGTATTACCCAGCTGGGGATCGAACCCCTGACCATCCAGTCTCAGGGTGGACGCTCTAACTACAAGGCCACTGAGCTGTTGATGATATCCAGGGCCTCTTACGGGTGTGTAACTCTAGAGTGTACAAAATGGAACCAAATGGACCTGTAAGCCTTGCGGAGCCATGAGGCCCATAGGGCAGGAGCCTATCTCCCGTTTCTGTAGTAGGAGGCAGCTTGATGTACAAGTGTCAAGCCTGGACATGACACTAGTATGTAGCAGGGACTTACCCCAATCCGACCCTTGATGCTGAGTACCAAGCAGGGACAAGCAGGGAGGTACTGGGTTCCATTTTTCGGAGTCTTTGGTATGACCCGGCCGGGGATCGAACCCTGACCTCCCAGGCTCAAGGCAAATGCTCTGACCACAAGGCCACTGAGCTGTTGATATCCAGGTCCCCTTACGGGTGTGCAACTCTGAATGTACAAATGGAACCGTAAGGGTTATGGGGGTCCTTGATATGTGCCTTGTGCTACACTATATAGAACAGATCCTTAATTAGTATAGTTGGAGCAATTAATCTGTCTGCTGTATGGACAGAGTTGCGAGTCTTCAGTATGGTAAATGGTGGATTTATAAAGCGCTTTTATCCAAGGCGCTTTACATAGATTGTGCATTACATTCACCCATTCACACACACATTCATACACTGATGGCAGCGGAAACCATGCAAGGCACCAAACTGCACACCAGGAGCCGTTAGGGGTTCAGTGTCTTGCTCAAGGACACTTCGACACTAACTCTGGGGGAGCCCGGGTTTGAACTGGCAACCTTTTGGTTACCATCCAGCCACTCTATACCCCTGATCCACCGCCGCCCCAGTGGCCATACTGGAACTGCCTCCGTCTGTGGAAATTGACAATCCACCTGCCCGCTGCACACCACACCGGCGGCGGGCGGAACTGGAATTGACAATCCACCTGCCCGCTGCACACCACACCACGCGGCAGTAGTTCATGCCCCAGAATAGGACACACAATGTGAATAAATCTTTACACCACATAGAGCTCAAATCATGTGTAAACGATAGCAGGTGTACAAGCCAACAACAGCCATTCAACAAACCCTAGAACTATAGACTGTGTTGCTATAGTAGGTTAGAATACATGCATTTGTGGCATTTATGGCAGGAGCTATAATATGCAATGAGATTTAAAACCTTCATTGGTCAGGAGCCAGGGTCCCTCATGATGTTATACAATATACAGGAGCCTTTCCCCCAGTGGGTTATAGCCTGGTAAGAAATTAAATTATGCCCTATTAAATCCCCACATAGGAAATACATGAGAATGGATACTAGACTATCTAGAGATGACTGCAGTTGTTTTCACCTATGGTTTCTATTCTGATGCCATAATAATAATAACCCTATACTGTATAAAACATAGTGCAGCACTTTAGCACATTTAGTTTACAATCACTTAACCCATTCTGACCTGAGATCAGATTCATACGAGGTTTCCGCCGGACACACACTAGTCTGATGAAACCATTCTGACCTGAGATCAGATTCTAAAAATGTCAGTCGCTCTTCGATTTTTCAAAAATAGCAGACCTACAAGCTCGTATCGCGCCACTCGGTGGCGCGATATGAGCTTGTAGATCTGCTATTTTTAAATAGCTAAAGCATAACATGATGCTGACACCAAAATGGGTGCCCGGTCAGAATGGAATTGAAGTTGATCAAAGGAACTTTTGGTCACTATAGTGGTAATCGTCGGGTTCACCTGTGAGCCAAGTCCAGGTGTGCATTGGGATTTTGCAATAACCACACAATATTATTGCAATATAGAACAAAACGCATGATTTATTTACTATATCAGTACTTTACGTGCACAATAGAGAAGCATTTCCCATATATGGCCAGACCTCATCAAACCCTGTACACTCAAGACACTGCCCCCGCTGCCACCCTTGGATCTCCATATACATCTACGGAGCCGACCTGTTCCGACATTCCATATGTTGATCTGACCTCATCAAACCCTATACACTCAAGACACGCTCCTTATATGGCCAGTACAGAACTCATTCCATATGTAGATCTGACCCCCCCCCCCCCATGCCAAAGCACCAAAACGCTCACCCAGCAGTCTGCTTTCACCCGGGCGGATACGTGCACGCAACCTCGTCGGTAGTTACTGGTAGTTAATCATTAATCGATTAATCGCTGTTAAATCAATTAAACAGTTAATAATTAATTATTCAAAAATCCTGCGGTTCTATCATCGGGTGGTTTTCTGTGAGAGTAATGCCGTCTGCGCGCACGGGGCCCGAGGAATGCACATGTGGCCCCGTGTTGTGGTCCTACCCAGCCTGGGCTGTGGGTCAGCGGTCCAGGCACCTTGGCTGGTAATCCAGTCTGGCAGTGTGCCGCGGGTTCGACTCCCGATCCCGACAGCCTTTACTGCATGTCACCCCCCCCCCCCCCCCATATCTCTCCCATTTCCTATCAGCCTACTGTCTGTTCCCCCAGAAAAAATAAAGGCAAAAGCCACACAAAAAAAGGTCCACCCACCATGGTAGTTGGTAGCCACAGAAACGTCTCTGCTTTTGCATGTGATGTGACAGCCAGACAAGACAGTGCACTTTTCATTTCAGTTTATTCCTCATACAAAGATGCCACTGCCTGGCTCTGTTATTATCTATCACAAAATGGTCAAATAAATATTTGATGAAGGAATATTATATGGCTTTTGTATTATTTCTGTATAAGCAAATATAGATTTTTATGTTAGACATTGAGGGAAATTAAGATTCTAGGATTAATAATAAATAAAAACGGTGCTTATCAATTAACCGGTTAATCAAAGTCGCTCGGGAATCATTAGTTGATTTGACCCCCAATCCAACCCTTGATGCTGAGTGCCAAGCAGGAAGAGAGATTTTTTTCCCTAGGATGGCTGCGGGATTCGAGGAATTTAGAGCGCTGTGATTGGTTGTCAGTGGAGTAGGAAGCGCTGGGTTGTGTTTTGGACTGCACACAAGTGTTTATGCCTACTAGTAATCTAACCGTAACTCTAACCCTAACCCTAACCCTAACTCTAACCCTAACCCTAACCTAAACATAACCGCAAGCAGGGGAGCAACGCATCCTTCACCAACCTTAATCCAGTTTTTTTAATGCAACCTTAATCCAAAAACTATTAAAAAGCCTGCGGCTGTAAAAACTATGGCGGTAGTGGGGCGCGAACCAGCGAAGTATTATTACAAGTCGGCGGAGTAGTCCACTAGGCTAGCGAGGCAGCTGGCAGAATGGGGTTTATGTTTATATTATAAGGTGAGGTTCCGCCCGCGCGGGTGGTGCTTTCCTTGACTACTAGTAGTAGGGCGGGGCGTACTAGTAGCCGGCGTGGTAAAACGAGCGCTCCTTCCCTGAGCTATCCTAGGAAAAATAATATAGCAAGCAGCGAGGCATTGGGTCCCATTTTTACAGTCTTTGGTATGACCCGGCCGGGGATCGAACCCCGACCTCCCAGGGCGGACACTCTAACCACAAGGTCAGACGCAGGGCAGTGCCACACACAAATCCACAGAATGGATGTACTGTAGCAATGTAAACATTGAAACGTATGAATTTATTTTCATAGGGGTCCAACAATACTGCGCATATTTGAGTGAGATTTTGACGGTAAACAAAACGTTTAAGTTTGTCTGTGAAATTTGCATGGAATGTGTGGGATATGGGACGTCACGTAACACTTCCAAGTTGTATATGATTTATCATCTATATATATTCAACCTTAACAACCAGCCAGCCTGCTCGAAATTAATTCATTAAATAACCAACCAACCAATCACATGAACCCTAGCATCCCTATTCTGGGCATGTCAATGATAGGTGAACATTCACAGTGGTACTAGTACCACTGGTGGTACTAGTACCACTGGTGGTACTTGAGCCTAGGGATGCACTGATCCGGCTTTTTGGCATTCGATACCGATTTCGATACATGGGGGTCCAGTATCTGCCGATACAGAGTACCGATCCGATACCCCCCACAAAGAAACATAATAACCTATTAAGCTGTATGCCTCCCTGTGTGGAGTCTGGAATCATTATTTTGTGTAAGGCAACATCAAGGCTTGACTTAAACATTACTTTCCCAACTTTGTAAAACAAAATGTAACAAACACAGATATAAATGCACTGAATTATTTATTAAATAACTGTGCAACAATGAGACCAGGTTAATGTGTGAGCAGGCCAGCCTGGCTGCATTCCACATGTTATACTGTCAATACTACACTGCTGTGTCACAGAGGAGGTAGAGTTGTTTTCATACTGTAATTACACGTAATTATCGGATCGGATCGGATAATGGATCGGCCCATTTGCCACCGATACCCGGTCTAGAATTTTAGCCTGGATCGGCGCCGATCTCCGATACGAGTATCGGATCGGTGCATCCCTACTTGAGCCCCCCTCTGGTGGAGTCGCCCCAAAAAAGGAGAGAAAAGACAAAAGTGGAATGAAATATTTATATTACTGTATACAGGTACGTTCTTCTGAGCAATTGGTTGAAATAGGCTCACCAGCCGTTAATTAATAGAAGATTCGAGAACGGATTAATCACATTAGAAATATCATCAGTTGTGCTGATTAGCGAGTAGACATGAGTTTTGTCAGAGCAGCAGCATTATTGGCTTAGAAATGGAACAAAAAGGCCAGGTAGACGCTCCTGTATTTTAACATCAGATATTATGTTTGTACGTAGAGAGCCAAATATTTTCTTGCTGGTACTTTAGTATAAAAAGGTTAGGAACCAATGTATTAGATCGAGTTTGTATGTAGCTCAACAACATTTGGTGTATCAGAAGGAGAAAAAGGAGACCAAATAGACGCCTGCATGATCATAAACATATTGACCTGCATAACACATTACATTACAGGCTACAGACCTCAGTAACCAGTGAACAATGTTCCTACAAGTTGGAAGGCATGCAAAGCATGTGCCTTCGGAATGCCACCCTGTTCCATGACTATTGGGGTTGGTTGTGTATACATACATGATACAACAGTCTACTTTTATTCTTCGTTAACAACTTTCTTAAAGCAAGGCTAAAACCGTGTAAACCACATGAACCCTGTAGCCTCCTTACTCTAATAAAGTGTATAGTTAGTGTGTGTGTGTGTGTGTGTGTGTGTGTGTGTGTGTGTGTGTGTGTGTGTTGGATAATATAAAAATGCTATCATTTTATTTGTATCCATCTCCAAGCACCACAATGTGCAGCCACGTCTACGGCATTGCCTACATTCATACTGTAATCAGAACTCCCCCCTTGCTTGAAAATGATGCAACTCAGCCAGGGGTTTTCATTTTCATCCACATGTACATACTGTAGGATTTAGCTACGTCATCAGCTATGGCAGACCACATGTAGCCTACTGTAGATGAACTTCAATCATAACTTAAAATAATTAAGCAGCTAGCCTATAGTATAGACCATGCTTCAATGCTTGCTTCAATGAGTCGTTGTCAAAACTGTCCGAGGCATTATAAACAATAATACATGTTGCTATCGTGTTTTAGGATGTTGTCTCCTCATAACGTCTAATGACAAAGTCAGGGCTATTTTTAAAACGTAGTAGGCTAGAATAAAACTAATGACTCTGTGTGCATGCTCTTTATCACGCGCGACACCGACAGACAGGACAGACTACAGTATAGCATAGACATTCACCTACTATATAAACTCCTATAGGATATAAACTTTATACATTCTCCACTGCACTCGCCTGCATGTGCAGGAGGCTACATATGGCTGTACAGTCGAGACCCAGGCATGCAGGCGGGGTTGTTGATAAAAGTTACAAGTTTTCTTCACTGAACTGGAGTGATAAGGAAATAAATCGTCCTCATAACATTATTTAATATCTACAACACCTAAACAAAACACCTTTAATGATCTTCAAATCATACTTGGTAATAAAGTGCGCATTCTGATCAAAGTTCTGATCAAATCATTCCTCTGACTGTACAGTATATAATATAGTTAATAGATCGTCATTCTGGACAAATAGAAAAGCTCACCGATGATGATAGCGCAGGCGCTCATCAGCCCTATTTCCTTTTTTAACGCGACTCTGTCGTTCTTCGGTGAAGAGGACGGCTTTTTGGGCTCGTTTTCCGCCGTGGCCGTCATGGTTGTTGCTTGGTGCGTGGCTCTCCTTCTCCTCTTGTTGCTGTTAGTCCATCTGACACATGACTGGAGTGGATCTCTCTCTCTCTCTCTCTGACTTTGTGCCTCTCTCTTTCTCTCTCCCACACACACTCACTCTAGACTGTTTCCCCCCCCGCTTTTTCTCTCTCTTCCTCTCTTTCCTTCTTTCACGCACGCACGCGCGCGCACACACACGCACACACACACACACACACACACACACACACACACACACACACTTCCCTGCTTCTCCTCCTCCATCCCCGATTCCCCGCCCCCCGCCCCCCTCACTCTCTAGTTCAAATGTCCAGCTATATTGGTTTACAAATAACACCCAACTGTAGTAGTTCTCTTAGAACAGTAACCTTGTTGGCTCTAAGTGTACACCAATAATGGTACTGGAATACATTCAACTTGTTCATAGTCACATGTCAACATTGCATGCAGCAAAACTCTTGCACTATATTATATATTATTTATTTTGAAGAAAATGTGTAGAAAAATGCCTCGCTTTGGCAACCCTAGCCTACTGAGCCTATTCTCCATATGGAGACCACAGCCATTACATGTTTCCGTCAGAGTTTGGAAGCACTCGTTTTCAGTAAAGCAATGTCCTGCTGCCTCTTGCATTATGTGCTAATTCAAAACAGGTGGTACACATGTAGGGCAGTTGAGTGATATTTAACAAGCACTTCCAAACCCCAGCACTTAGAAAAATAATCACCTACAAGGACACAAAGTAGCTCATAACATTTCTACAGTGGAATGTTTATGAAACAAACACTTTGAGGATAGAAAGAGAATAATTCAAGCTTTCCGTACACAGCTGCAATGTTGGTGAGTTTGACGTTGTGTAATACAATCAGATAGGACTTTTATATCTGGATGAATGGGCTGCCATTAGAAGTTGCACCTAGGTAGCACCTTGCCATTAACTTATATGGTTAGATGGCCGCGGCCTGCATAGGAGAATAGGCTTGATTAGGGGGAATTCCAATTCCCCACACCTGCTAAAAATGATGCTGCAACACACATGCCTTTGATTAGTCCCACTCTCAACAGTAATTCTCCACAGTCAGAAGGTTTCCACTTCTCAAATGACCAACTCTTCTACATCTCTAGTACTACCCTCCCAGCTGCTGCAAATACTGTAACGTTTCTGTAACTTTTGACTGCTGTGAATTCTGGTGAAAATACAATAGTGGTCATTAATGCTGTATGTCCTTAAGGTCAGAGTGTTAGTTATTTCATCCAAACCAGTGTTGTTTTTGGCAGCAACATTTGATTTTAGTTTTAGTCATAGTCTTTGATAGTTTTAATATAGTTTTGGTCACATTTTAGTCACCCGGAATGATTTAGTGTTAGTCTAGTTTTAGTCGACTAAATATCATAAGATTACTGACCCTTTGAAGTGTAAGGCTTGATATTACATCGCTTTCCACAAACAAACACATGCCTGCACATAAGCAGGGCTTACACATGCCTTATTAGATTCTTCTCACACACACACTCAAAGTGTTAAAAACATCATGTATGTAGGCCATGTAAGTGAATTAAATGCAGTGGTTCCCAAACCTTTTCATGTCAAGGACCCCCAACTTGACTCTAATTAGCCCCGCGGACCCCCATTTGAAAAGATATGCCAGGGACCCCATAAGAGAATATTTTTACGACTCTAGCAGTGATTCTCAACCTGTTTAATTTCAAGGACCCCCAGTTTGACATGCATTAGTAGTCTACAGACCCCCATTTAATGGCATTTCTATCTCTGGGACCCCCATTTATATTGTAAAATCAATGCTAATTTAACTCTAAGGGCGTACACATGTACACACATGGAACCATTTGGTTCCATGTGTGTACACTCTGAGTTACCGACCCATAAGGGTCCATTTGGTTCCAAATTATCATTTAGCTGGGTCCCCCCTGGAACTCCCTCAGGTACCCCTGGGGGTCCCCAGACCCCACTTTGGGAACCACTGATATAGGCCATTCTTTATTTAATGTAGTTTGGGGAATTAAAACAGACAAAGGGAAAACAAAATATAATTACAAATGAATGCCTGCCTGCAGAGCACAATCCGTGCACGACAGTGCACACATGCACGTGGTGCTAGTTCAGCACCACGGACAGCGATCATGTCATTTTTGGAACCCTCTTCAACCAATCACGCTGGCTAGTGCATCATGGGCAGACATATTGCATCATGTGATTGGCCCGCCCGATGTGCCGATGTGCCCCGTGCAGTCCTGATTGAAGATATAAGGTCCATGTGACGGGCCTCCGGTATAGTCATCGCACCCCCCCCCCCCCCCCACTCCCCACCGGAAGCTCCGCCCCTGCACTTTTTCTGCTGTGGCACTCTGGGTGAGAATGTTGGTAAGTAAAGGAAGTATACTGTCCGAGGAAGTGATGTTGATGCCTTGTATTCCCCGGGAAAGGATAAACGTGTTGTGATTGGTCTGGGGGGGGGGGGGGGGGGGGGGGGAAACTGCTTCTTGGGCAATACATTATTGAAGTCGCGCTGTAGAGACACTTTCTGTGTAAGGTCCTGACAGGCTTTTCTCCTCGTAAGATGAGAAAATATGCATGTGAACGAGGTTACTGGTGTGACATTACCACTCTGGTCTTGAAACACATAATTATGTCTCTGACCACTGCATAAAATAGTCTGTCAATCCCTGCCCTACAAAGCCAAAGTTCAACAACTACATTTTTGGACACACCGACTTATTTGTGCATCCCAAAGGTCAAATTAGCCTTTGTAATTTTGGGGAATAAACTATACTATAGACACAGTATAGTTCCCGGTCACGGATGTGTGATCGGTCCCGAAGCAGGAACCTGTGTCCATGTGGTAGACATGCTTCACAGGCAGCCAACAGCTCTTCTCGGGTCAGCAGTTGTAGTATACGACGACTACTCACTCTGCCCCTTCACGGATAGCATTGGGCCCAGGCCAGTGAGGCCACTGGTATTACTGCCGTTTGGTTGTGCAATCTAACTCCAACTACAGAGCTAGCCTTCCTCACCAGTTTGTTCAGTTTGTTTATGTTGCTGGGTGTTGATGTTACCCCTCCTCAACATACCAAGAAGAAGACACTCTTGTAAAGATCCTTGATGCTGTCAGTCCAGTCCAGGCAGTTTCTTCTTCTGTTTTTGTGATGGCATGTTTGTTCATATCAGGGGGGCAGTCAGACAGATATTTCGTGAAGCCACTAAGGAAATCGGGATTTCCTGAAAGTTCATATAATGGCCTGTTGTGGCGCTGTCATTGGGCCCAAAAAAACCCATAGCCCCATAGAAGTCCATGTATTTGGGCCCAACTTCACCTAGACTGTATTACCTTAATAAACATGGCCATGAATACTTTCTGCTTCCAGTCACTAGTTTAAAGTCTCATTTCTAATGTCATAATATTCTTTTTGGAAAATGATGGTCCCATTTATTAAAAGAATGACCATAAAGTCGTGTATGTTCTGAGGGGCGTGGCTACCGTTACAGTCTATGATCGGGATTCCCCACCCACTCGAGTCAAAATAAAAACCAACTAAGAAGAAGGGGGGGAGTCCCGCCTCGTTGTCTGGGCCAGCCAATGGGCCAGCTGGGCCCAAACGGATCTAGAAAGATGGCCATTTACAATACAAGGACTGACAGGCTTCATTTTACGTTCATGTTAGACACGGGGAACGCTTTGTCCATATTTTTTTACAGTATATGGTTCATATTATAATATGGCTGATTGTAAAGGGGCCCCTGTTGACACACATACTCACCGAGGCTCTGTCCTTCTCATTGTCATCTCTGATGCATTGATTTGATTACAACAACCCCAGATATCAAGCATGTGTGTCCTTTGAGTGTATGCTGTGTGGTCTATTAAAGTTGACCTTAATGCTTCCCATTCATGCAGTTACTGTATTCACCTTTACATGAGCAGCCAAACAACACCTTGTGGCCACTGGGGGAGCTGCAGTGTGACCACTATGATTTCTACTTTTTTTTAAATTAAATATATATTTTTTATCCCACAATTTTGCAACCCATTTTTTTTCACCCAGTGTCAATTATCTATAATGTAATCCTGGGCACCACACTTCCTCTGCCAACCTGGAGGGGCAGCAGACTGACCTCATGCTTACTTCTATGCATGAGGAGTCCAAACTGCTTCTTTTCACCTGATGGGGCGGGGGGGGGGGGGGGAGTTTCCCCGGCCGGACGTAGCGCGTGGAAGGAACACGTCATTCCGACCAGTTCCTTTCCCCTCCATCAGGCCACTATGGTTTCTACTGTCACTTCCGGCCACTGGGAGCTGACCAGCATGACCACTGACTTTTACTCACGTTGGCCACGGTGAGCAGGCCAGTGCAGTGAATCATAATATTATTACAGTGATCATATGAACAGGTTCACCTGGTTCTGATTACCCAGCAACCCTCCTCCCTCCCTCCCTCCCTCCCTCCCTCCCTCATAGGAGAACAACAGTCATGTCACTCGTCCCAAGGGGGAACGAACGTGAGTACACCTGTTCTCTCCTTTCATGGTCCCTCCACCTCTCCTAATTGTAATGGTGTTAGGTCTCAGGTCAAACAGAGGCAACATCAGGTTAGCTCAACCGTCTGAGCACTTATAGGCTGCCAAGAAGAAAGCCGGACGGCGTGCACTGGATTCGACTCCCGAGCCTGAGATGGCCTTTGCCGCGTGTCACTCCCCATCTCTCTCCCCCTTTCCTGTCTATATACTGTTCCATATCAATAAAGCCCCAAAACAAATC
>NC_139699.1:60606315-60748815 GCF_964188405.1 Protomyctophum parallelum
GGCCTATTGTGTTTCTCAATGTGCTTTTAGTACAGGATTCTGAATCTTTTAAGCCCCATTTAGAATGTTTTGAGTAGAAGTGTGATTTAGAAGCATAATAAGTCATCTGGTATCTGGCATGACTAATAACGTGTAAACAATAGTGCTATTTGGCACCTCATTTTCCAATATTGGTCTCCGCCAATTAGGACTCCTAATTCCACTGCATCCATCCATGATGGGTAGGCCTACATCTGCTATGGGCATTCCTTTTGCTTCCAAGTCCCTCCTTATCTTTCCGCGCTTTAGAAGAGCTCAACTTGGGTGTTTCCAATAAATGGACATCAATGCTTTGATTGTTCTTAATATTTCTCGAGCCTTCACTTTCCTGCAGGTATAGCCTATGCTCTAAGGCCCGACTCACACCTTTCGATCTAGCATACAACATTGATGCATGCTACGGCTTTCGGCTGTGTTTCGACTTTCGACTACCCCCCACCCCCTCATACAACACAAATGTTGTGTCAAACCATGTGACTCCCATTGGAAATGCATTGGGGCAAGATGTATCACACCCTTTGTATAGCATGCATCAATGTTTCAAACTGTTTGTATGGACCTTGCACATATGCAGGTACACTACACACTGTCTTTCTTTTATCTGTATTGTACTGTGTTTTTGTATGGACATAGTTGGGTGCCTACACTCTGTCTTTCTTTTATCATTCATTTTTTAAGAGCCTGCCCAGGGACTATAATAATAATAATAATAATAATAATAATAATAATAATAATAAAACTTTATTTGTATAGCACCTTTCATGGCATGAAATGCAGCTCAAAGTGCTTTACAGAACAATGGAGAATAAAAGAAAAGCAAGGCAACGACATAAAAAAAAACAAGCAGTAATGCAATACAGTGAGGACATGAATAACAAAAAATAAAAAATAAATGATCAATTAAAAGCAATGTTGTAGAAGTGGGTCTTGAGCTGAGCTTTAAAAATGTCTACAGAGGCTGCCTGACGAAGGTACAGTGGGAGCTTGTTCCATGCCGACGGCCCGTAGAAGCAAAAAGCTGCTTCACCGTATTTTTTTGTTGCCATTTCTTTAGGCAAAGCAAGCAGGCCTGCAGTGGAAGACCTTAGGGGGCGGTTTGGGACATATTTAGGCAGGCAGTCATGTAGGTAGGAAGGTGCAAGACCATTGAGAGCTTTATAGACAAGTAAAATAATTTTAAAATCAATCCTAAAAACAACCGGAAGCCAGTGCAGTGATGCCAAAACTGGAGTAATATGTTCTCTCATCTTAGTTCTAGTTAAAACTCTGGCTGCTGCATTTTGGACAAGTTGTAATCTGTCAGTTATTTTCTTAGGCAGTCCTGAAAAAAGTGCATTGCAGTAATCAAGCCGAGAAAAAACAAAGGCGTGGATTAGCGTTTTTGCATCGTCCAAGGACAAATAGGCTCTGATTCGTGCAATATTTCTAAGGTGAAAAAAGGCAATCTTGGTAACATGATTAATGTGTGAATTAAAATTCAATTCAGAATCAATAATAACCCCCAGGTTCTTTACTGTACTGCTACTTTCTACAGTCAGGTTGCCAAGTCTGCTTATTATTGATTATTTCTGCTCACTAGAACCGATTATGAGAACTTCTGTCTTATCCTCATTTAGCTTGAGAACGTTCTCACTCATCCAACATTTGATGCTAGATAGACAGGTCAACAGCGGGTCTAAAGCACAGGGATCATCAGGAGCCACAGAGAGATATAGTTGGGTATCATCAGCATAGAAATGAAAATTGACTCCGTGATTGGTAATGAGTTCGCCCAATGGCAGTATGTACAAGGAGAAAAGCAGAGGGCCAAGAATCGAGCCCTGTGGAATACCAGAACTGATGTCGTGTTTGTCTGAGTCAAACTCGGCTAGATTGACAAAGTAACTTCTGTTTGATAGGTAGGAGGAAAACCAGGACAGGGCCATACCAGACAGGCCTATCCAGTGCTCCAGACGCTGTATTAAAATTGAATGATCAATCGTGTCAAATGCAGCCGTTAGATCTAGAAGTAAGAGAACAGATACATGTTTCTTGTCAGCAGACACCCTAAGATCATTCATTACTTTTACAAGTGCTGTTTCTGTGCTGTGACCTTTCCTAAAGCCAGATTGGAATTTGTTGTGGACATTCTGTAGAAACACATCCAATTGATGGAAGATGCATTTTTCTAAAACCTTGCCCAGAAAGGGTAGATTTGAAATGGGTCGATAGTTACCCAAAACAGCGGGATCAAGATTGTGTTTCTTGAGTAGGGGCCTAACTACAGCAGTCTTCAGTGAGTCTGGGAAGACGCCTGATTGTAGAGAGCTGTTTACAATTTTTAGGATATCTCCAATCACACTGTCTAAGACCTCTTTGAGAAATTTAGCTTTGGCTAACTCTGGCCCATTTACATTGATGTGAAAACTGACATGTTGATTAATGAGCTTTGTCCCTGTCAAATAAATAAATAAATAAAAGGTGTGAGTCGGTCGGACCTAAGGTCTGTAGCTATAGGCTACTTAAGTAAAATTTGAGGAATTTGTGCTATACTTTATAATTCCAATTTCCAATACTAATCCACTGCATTTCCGATCTAAATATTGTACTTTTACTCCACTACATTTACTTTGTAGATTTTGAATCTTATTATTACAAAGCAAAAGCATACATGAACCCCTTCAACCTTTTGAAGTAGTTTAATGTTAGTGGTGCTTGTGGTTAGTGGAGCTTGTAGATCTGCTATTTAAAAACAAAATGAAATTTGAAAGATTTAAATGTGAATGTATAAACATGAGTACTTTCTACTTTTGGTACTTTTTAAAGTATTGATACCAATACTTTTGTACTTTTACTCAAGTAATTTTTTTAATTTGAATTTTCTTTTACTTGTAACGGAGTAGTTCTATGTTGCAGTATCTTTTTTTTGTTATCAAATGTTTTTTATTTTAAGACAAAAATCACAATAAGACACGTTAACACCATGAATACTATGTTGCAGTATTGATACTTTTACTTAAGTTAAACATTTGAGTACTTTTTCCACCACTCTATCTATTCTAGAACAACAGCTTCTCCTTTATTTCCTTATTCTACACCCACCAAATTCAAATTCCCCCCTCTGAGTTTCATAAGAGGCATTTATGAGATTTAGTAGGGTTCAGTCTCAGTATGAGTATGAGGCAGACCGCCATTTGAAAAGATTTTGCCCCCCAGGGACCCCCATAAGAGAAGATTATTGTTGTTAGATCAGATTTAGTACATTTATTTAGTACATTTAGTACATAATTCTAAAAGTGTCTGTACTGTAGGAGGGGAGATATAACAGTGGAGAGGAGAAACCTGATCTGAAAAGTCGTTATTTTGCAGTCTCTCATTGGGTAATTTCCTCTGAAGGGGCCCTGTGGGTCTCAGGAAAAAAACACTGATTTACAGTATGTGAGTACTGAGTACTTACAGTAGGAGCATGGTGCCTCACTTGGACTTGAGGACATGACAACAACAACAGGGATTTAACCAATTATAGAATACAACGGCTTCTATTTCCCCCACAACATTTATAATGATGGACACTTCATGTCCTTTGTTGTATCTTTTCTGTTTAATGCAGCAGAAATATCTTAACAGACTGACAGTCAAGTCTTTAGCTCCATCCAGTGGTTAATGCAGCCTTGTACAACTGTACAGTTTGTGTGTGTGTGTGTGTGTGTGTGTGTGTGTGTGTGTGTGTGTGTGTGTGTGTGTGTGCGTGTGTGCGCGTGCGTGCGTGTGTGCGTGCGTGCGTGCGTGCGTAGCTTCATGAACTTCATTTCCAATTCCAACAGCAGTAAGAACTGGATTGCCCAACTAGAGCAAACTGACTCCACCCAGCTGGCAAGTATAGTCGAAGCCAAAACAAACAGTGTGACTGAATGGGTAGAGATCTGTTCATAAATACCATGTGTTAACATTAACAATGGGATTAAGCTCCTTCTGCTACAACAAAAGTGATATACTTTATCACCTTAATACAATAAATACATAGCCTAATACATGAATGCAATAGAAGAGGAGAAGAGAAAGTCTGTATCAGTCCTGGTTACCAAGGTTAGCGTGTCCTTGGCACAGCGAAACAAAGAGTACAGGACACGGCAACACACTGGGACACAACAAGGAATAGAATGTACACACACACACACACACACACACACACACACACACACACACACACACACACACACACACACACACACACACACACACACACACACACACACACACACACACACACACACACACAGGACTCGAGGAAATGTATACAAAGTTGCTTTCCACCACTGAGTGCAGCAACAGCAGGGCACGCCAGCAGTCATACATACTGTATACAGGCCTATATACACATAAAGATAATCCTGTGTGTCGTCAGGACGACAGGGCGACAGCCTGACGGGCTTAGCGTAGTTTGTTCAACAGTCTGATGGCACACTGAACTGAAAGACAGGACAGTGACACAGAAACAGAATGTTGACCAACCCAGCCTGTTTGATTAGCTATAGCTATTCTACACAGTCTGTTAGTTGGCAGCTGTACAGACTTTCACAAGATAAGGTCAGTGCTCTGTTTATACCAAATATGAACAATTTGGTTGTAGCTATGCAATAAAATCATAAAACAATGCACAGCACAGTGAGCACACTCATAAAAACATCTTAATTTTTTATAGTAGGCCGAGTGCAGAAATTCACCAAGGAAGCAACTACCTGTGCCAATATTTGATGGATTTGAAACTCAGTACCGGTATTATGGCTTTCTCTTCCTCACCTCCATCAACAAGTGCCATGAATGTGCCTTTTAACACAAGCCTTAATCCTAATTAGTTCCAGAGGAGCTGTGCTGTGGCGGTATTGGCCAGCTCCCTGTGACCCAACTGCATGTGGTCCCTTTCCCATAAACAGGCTCAGGACTGCCAGACAAGTACTGGAACTATAAACAATCAAATAATAATAATGATATGAAAAAGAAGCATTTACACACATATTGCGTGTGTGCCTTAAACACGATAGTTTCATGATGTGTGTTTTTCAACATATAATAATTCTGCCTCATCCGGTTCCAGTAACACACAATCTAAACCACATAAGTATTTGACTGACAGGTTGGGAAATAACCCACATTGCCAGCAAAGACTCACCCTACAATTAACACAATCACAGAGCAGGCATCAGCATCACAATATCACATGCAATAAGAACACAACAAAGCTGCAGCAGTCCTGAAACAGCCCCTCAGCTCTTGACATTACACACTCGTTGCCAGGCAACCAGAGACACTTGTGGCCAGGACAGGAGTATCCTTTAATTAGCAGGCCATGCACCAACCAGACCGCTACGTTACGGCTAATCTATCTTTAATTTACACACGATGCAGAGTGACTTTCAAGTCCAACAGTGGGAAAAGTTTTAGTACTGAGTTCAGCAACTTTGCAATCAACCAGTAGTACATGGTGCAAGCATCAGAGCCACAGTGGACAGTCAATTCCAGTGTTATGATAAGGAACAGTATCACTACAGACATTTAATTTGTTTGTGCGTGCGTGCGTGCGTGCATGCGTGGGGGTGTGGGTGTGTCTGCGTGTGTGTGTGTGCTTGCGTGAGCTGCCAGATAGAGAGATCTGCTGTCATACTTGATGATGACTACAAGGTTAGCTGAGTTGAGCGGCGTTATGCACATAGTCCAACAACTTTAGCATGTGTCCTGTCAACTTTTGAGCAAGGCACTGAAGCCGTCTCGGCTCATCCGTGAGTCTCTCTGGATAAAAGCACCAGTCCAGACAGTCACAGATATCATGTGTTTGACTTCTACCTGAGGGTTTTGTTAACCTGTTTAGACCTGAGAACTGATTCTACAAATGTCTTCTAAATCCTAACAGTTTTCTGAAAAACCTCATGTTTCTATGTTGGTGGTGATCAACCTTTTTCATGTCAAGGACCCCCAGAATTATCTCATCTGTATTTGGCTGTGGACCCCCATCTGAAAATATGATGCTCCAGGGACCCCCCCAGAAGCTAATATTTGAGTTAAAAACGGTCACTGTGAAAGAATATATATTCAAATATTTGCGCCACATTTTCACGATTTTTCAAAAAATAGCAGATCTACAAGCTGCTATTTTTCAATAGCTAAAGTATAACATGATGCTTGAAACACCAAAAGGGGTTCCCGTCCTGAATGGGTCAAGACCAGCCGATGATACTGTGTTGTTTAAAATTATGATTGTGCAAATGTGTGTGTGCAACATACGTAGTGATTACGTGTGATACTGTGTATATACAGAGTATCGGTATGTGTGTGGATTTGCCTCTGAGGGTGTGTGCCTGTGAATGTCTATTAAATATTAACTGGATCTGCTGAAAGAGCAGCAAAAATATGACAATGCATTGAGTTTACATATTTGAGGTTTATTGGTTTTATGGTATAAATATGGTATTACTTACTGAGAATTGTGGAAAAACATACTCATTGTCTATATGTTAACTGACAGGGGTTCTCAACGCCACGCTCCATACTGTATATGGCCAGTACAGAATTCATTCCATATGTTGATCTGAGACCCCATGCCAAAGCACCAGCGCTCGCCCAGCAGTATGCTGTCATGCACTCCCAGACAGATGCGTGCACGCGACCTCGCCCTTTGGGGTACAAGGTCAGGGTGTCGTACTTGCCTGGTAACTATAGTAACAAGTTCTTAAATAATTTAGTGGAGTAAAAGTACAATATTTGTCTCTGTAGTGGCCGTGGAGTATTGGACATTGGAATTACTCAAGTAAATTACAAATACCTCAAAATTGTACAAGTTACTGTGAGAGAGAGAGAGAGAGAGAGAGAGAGAGAGAGAGAGAGAGAGAGAGAGAGAGAGAGAGAGAGAGAGAGAGAGAGAGAGAGAGAGAGAGAGAGACACCCCTAAACATTACAGCGCCAGTGAAATGGGAGGGGCTTAACACTGAGCTGAGCCTCTCTCTCTCAGTCTCATCTCAGAATCAGATGTGTTTCAGACCACAGAGAGGAGAGGTTCGACACACCACGGTCCTTCCACCACACACACCTGTTGAAGAACAACAGCAGGGACCATTATCAAAGTTCGTATTCGGAAGGAATTCGCTCCGGCTTTTTTTCCTCTGAGATTCACTAGAAAAACTTCTAGACTTTTGGAGTTTTTCGCCGTGGGCAGCAGAACAGGCAGCAATATGACGGACACCCTGTTACCAAACAGTGTCAAAGACCGAGGCGGAGAGAAGTACTTCAAAAAGGTGAGTTGGAGTATATTATACATTCAATGGAATGTACCGGTAATATCCTCCATGCTGGAAATAATAAGTACTAGGAAGTGTGTGTGTGTGTGTGTATTCCTGAAATACAGAAGAAAAGTTGGTTAAATATGTTTCAGTTTTACTTTTTTACCTGTAGCCGTGCATGAGTCATGAGAGCAATACAAAAGCGTTCCCAGTAGTAATAGGCCTACTAAACGGCTCTTTACTTTATTCACAATTTCACATGCATATAATTTACTGTACATGCGACCGTGCGTAAACTTGAACACAGTAGGCCTAGTAGATCTATTCATAAATAGCCTACTTGTTGAACATTTCATTTCGTGAATACTGTGTGTGTGTGTGTGTGTGTGCGTGTGTGTGTTGTGAGAGATGACGTACTACGTCTCTGATAGCGACATAGGCCTATCAGTGATATTAACGTTGAAAGTATTTAATATCCATCCCTTCATTCACTGTTAGGCTATCCTCAAACGTGTTATTTTTTATTTAACAGCGTCTTCGATGCCTTATCAGCGTGTTTTGATATTAGCGTGTGAAAGAACCGATTCTCTCTTTGGGAAACCTGTTCTTCCACTTTGTTTTAAGTTGTTTTGGTGATCAGCTGCCAACAAAACTCAAAGAGTTTTTCTTTTTGCCAGTTGATTTTATATAACCTACCTACATAGTAAGTTAGTAACGACTAATCAACTTGTTGCAAATATCATAAAGCTTTTTGCAAATATTTAATTATGATATTAATTGACTTTAAAAAAAAATGTTTTATGATTCAATTACGACATTTGAACACAATGCCATGTTATCCTGTAATGTGTAATTTCAAAAATATATCTGTTCTTTTTTTTTTTAATGCTTTATAAAGATACTCCATGTGTGACAGTGTAATTGGATTAACCGCAAAGGAAAGGAATCCAAAGGCATTGAGTTACTATTGCCAACATTAGGAATAGGATGCCTTTGTCGACTCTTGCCCAGCCCTGGCCTGCACTGCTTCTGACTAACTATGGCACTACAATGCTACGTAGCCATTGATTCTTGTCTGCATTTTTAATGCTGTATGTATTCTTTGTAACTTTTTTCTGTCTGCCTGCTGATGCTGTTCTTTTGGACAGTTTTACTGTCTGCAGCATGACCAGCTGGTTAGACAGTTAGGTAATGTAATGCTCTAGTAGCCTAGTCGACACACACAGAGTATATACATTTATGTTCTTAGAGGCTCAGAGGATGAGATGCAATAAGTTGAGCTTGAATGGTAGACTTGTCTTGGGCTGCTTCTCAATTCAATTTCAATTCAAATGAGCTTTATTGGTATGAGAAAACATACGTTTACATTGCCAAAGCAAAAGTGGAACAAAAAATCAAGGATCTCTCTCTCTCTCTCTCACACACACACACACACACACACACACACACACACACACACACACACACGGTGAGAGAGTATACTACTTATGTGTCATTTCAACGACAGGGAAAGAGGAAATCATTAAGGAGAAAGAGAAGGCAGGGCTGTCGGTACCAGATGCCGGTGTGTGTGTGTGTGTGTGCAGTGGTCGGGGGGTCGTGTCAGGCCATTAATAGGGCCCCGCAAAATATCCCAAAAGGGGCATATTTTGTCCCTTCCAGCCCGCATCCTTGTTGTGGGGCAAGTAGGACCCTAGGAGAGACAGATCAATCACTTTGCTAGAGTGACATGGTGAGCTTGTAGCCTAAACAGTTACTTTACCATGCTATTATACTACTTTAATGATGCAGATTTGCTCGGTTTACTTGGGCCATAACAGAAGGAAAGATTTTATTGTCTGGACTTTCTATCAAACAATCAAGTTTCAAGCATGTGCACTGACGGCGCACAGAACCATGGATGCATAACAGCCAAGCAAGGTAATTTAATTAAGCCACATACGCATTTATACAATCAATGAGGTTTCTATTTTAATTGGGTGTCTAGCTGGCCATGTCATGATTTTATTTATATATTTATATATCACTATTAGTATAATAGATCAGAGATCTATGACGAGTCGTTGCTGGAAACTATATAGCATCATGTCAGTCAGTATCAGTGGACAAGTGTATCAGATAAGCTATTTAGAGAATGTTGTCCTACTACCGGTACTAAACATGACATTGTATGTACTGTATGTCTGACATTGGTAACACATCTTATCTTTGGGTGTTGTGGAAGTTAGCCAATTAACCCCCCCCCCACGGTCTCACCCCACGCCCCCCCTCAATCTCCTCTCATTCTTTGGGTGGATGCATGTGTGCATTTTTGAGTTGGTTTGTAATATGCATTTCCACTTGCGTGGGACAGGCTTGACTTGACAGACTCGACTAGCTTTGCTTTCCCACTAGCAGATAGTAGGCCTACCCCTCTGACTGAGTGGTCACTCCAACCCTCTGCGTAGGAGAGTGCTAAACAATGCTTTAGTCCAGTGTTGATTTGAGTGAATAGTTTTCACATAGTTTTAGTCACATTTTAGTCACCTGGAATGTTTTAGTGTTAGTTTAGTTTTAGTCGACTAAATGTCATAAGATTTTAGTAGACAACATTTACAGGTGATTTAGTCGACTAAAATGTATTTTGGTGGGCCTCGATGGTGTAATGACTGATTTTACACTTCAGCATGCAACCAAGTGTAAAATGTCTTATACTGGATCTCTTGTCCACTAGTCCCTTCCTAACATTTTAGTCTAGTTTTTATTTGTTGACGAAATTGTCAGTATATTTAGTCTCAGTTTTAGTCATCATAGCTTAGTTTTCATTTAGTTTCCATTTAGTTTCGTCAGTGAAAAAAGGTAGTCGACGGACATTTTTCATCTTAGTTTTAGTCGACGAAATCAACACTGTAGGAGAGTGCTAAACAATGCTTTAGTCAAAGCTCTGACCAATCATTAGTTTTCATGTCACCTTTTTGGAACCAAGAAGATCAGTGACATTCCTATATTTTTTTAACGCACAAACAGAACATTAATAGCAGAAATCTTCAGATGACTCAAAACTTTAATGGTTAACCGGGTGGTTGAGCCTGGTTCATGATGCCAGTCGTTTCCACAGAGAAGCTTGGGTTTGTTCAGTGGAAAGTTCCTCTCGGTTCACCTTCCTTTACGAGAAGACGGGGTTAATTTATGTTGCTTTTATTTGTTTTATGGAATATGACGCCTATAGGCATATTCATTATGCAAATTGTGCGGTGCAGTGGTCAATTTGCGTATTCCCCTCATGGCACAGCCTGGACTATAAGAGAGAGACCAAACCACTTCTATAAAAGTGGCCTTGACAGCTCTACTGGTGACTTGAAGTTGATTTCCTGTCATGTCGAATGTACTGCTGGTGTGGATGCAGGCAGATCATATTGATGTAATTTTCGTTGACATGACAAAGAAAAAACATTCTTGAGCCAAAAAGAGTTCATGTTTGACTTGGCAGACTTTGGTATCTGGATGCCATTATTGTTTGGTTTTGTTGACCGTAAGTAACCATGCATCTGTTGAATGCTACGGGTGTTCTCTAAAACAAATGCTCTTTCATCGTAGCCACAACCTCCTGCTTCACATTCTCACCTGGGATCAAAAAGTCAAAGTCATACGATTTGCATTTGTCACACGTGTTACCGCAGTGAAATTTGTTCTCCGCATTTGACCCATCTCTCTCTTGGGCCGCAGCCAGATTAGTAGATTTGACTCCCCAATCCAACCCTTTGATGCCGAGTGTCAAGCAGGGAGGCATTGGGTCCCATTTTTACAGTCTTTGGTATGACCCGGCTGGGTATCGAACCCCGACCTCCCAGTTTTATAGCTGATCTGCCTTTATAGCTGAATACCACAGTCTTGCACGAGGGCTCACACTGACAGTAGTACCTCTGTGAAAAAGAGACGGATGCGATGGAGGTTGGTTTTCGCAGCTGATCTAGGGAAGTTAGAGATTTGAAATGGCAACCTTCTCAACCTAAGCCTGGTGGGGAAATAGCTGTTATCTAATGATTGTACCGTCACCGTGTGTGTGTGTGTGTGTGTGTGTGTGTGTGTGTGTGTGTGTGTGTGTGTGTGTGTGTGTACTGTCAATACTGTGTTCATTCACGGCTTGTGTGGGACTGCAGCAGAGCACTGTGCTGTCAGTTCGTGCTTGTGTGTGTGTGTTGTAGATGAGTCTGGAGTTTAAAGGGTCTCTGTTTTGTTAGGCCAAGCCCACCCCTCCCCAGCCCCAGGACAGGTTTACCATTCTGAACCCTGTCTGGATCCATGCTTTTGTCTCCATTTCCTGTCTGTATAAACACTGCAGCTACATATGCCAGACACACAGAGATCTACAGAGAGCCAACGAGAGAGTGAGGCCAAAGTTCAGCACCTCCATCACCCCGTTTCCTATCTCTCTCACACACACACACACACACACACACACACACACACACACACACACACACACACACACACACACACACACACACACACACACACACACACACACACACACACACACATACTTTCTCTAATATTCATTTTGTCCATGGATGAAAAGCGAGTCAGTATCCACCCTATTCTTTCTTTCTGTCTTCTCGCCATCTCTCCCTCTCTAGTATTCTTTTTAAGCCACAGGGTCAATGAGTACGATGCTCTCATGATTTTCTAAATGTTAAACAGATTTGTGATCTGGAAACTGTTTTGTCAATTTTTAAGCCAAATGGAACCAAGGACCTTTCCCCCTTCCTCTCCCTCCCTGTCTCACTGCCAGTGAAAAAGAATTGCAGCGGTTTGGCGTGGTTAAAGCTGCAGTACGGGAATAACGATTAACATTTAATTCTTAAACAATACGTATGGTAGTTAATATAAAATATAACTAGCATCTGCAGTGGCTGGAGGTGGTCTCCCTCCCCACTATTGGCCCTGCCTGAAGCTCATAAGGCGAATATCTCCGATGGCCAAGGGAGGATTCCCTCTTTGATGAGTGTTAGATATTTGGTTTCCCGCACCGGAGACCCAGGTTCGAATCCCAGGTGTTACAGTTGCAATTAGCCCTCTTTGTTGAGAGGACATAAAAGGACAATAGGACATACAACAATTTATGGATTGAGGCTTTAAGCAGAGTCTGTGAATAATTAACTTTACTTAGAGGGGCTGTGCTGTCCTGTAACTGAGTCACACATTTGATTCTCGCTACAGTCATCCTTCCTGTCCTTTCTTGAGCTACCGCCCACCTGCTCTCTCAGTAGAAATAATGTCCATCGTTTAAGTAAGGGTGCCAAATGCCAAAACGTTTAAATGTTAACTGTCTCACATGAGCTTTACAGTACAAGTCTGACCAAAGTCCAAAGTGATATCACAATTCTATGAACACATTTATGAACCAATGAATCAAATGCCAATAAACCTCTAAACCTCCCGCCTCCTTAATTCAGCATATTTGGGAATTTGGTTTCATCCTAATAAACCACCAGGTGCACATCCCTCTAGTGAAGTCGTAAAACAAATTGTGTGGGTTGAATCCAGCGAGATTCATCTCTTTATCCTCGTCTCTTTCTCTCTCTGTTTCTCTCACTTTACTTCTCTGCATTGTGCTGTAAGCCTGCATACAACATATTTCAAATAAAGAAAATGTCCAGAAAGCACATTTGAAATTACGTTTGAGCCCTGGAAGTATATTTTCCACACATTATACTTACAGTAGATACATTTTGCCCCTGTCAAAAAAAATCTATTTCTTAGTTTATTTCTGAAATGTATGGCCCATAATCCCATATTTATTTTTGGTATGGGGTAAAGCCAGCGTCCTGGTGTCCAGATGAAGCAGGGATCGGCCCCCTTGACAACCCCCCCCTTCCCAAACGGGTCTCTGCCAGCCCCTGGCTCACTACCACACGGAAAAACCACAGCAGGAAAACAGCCGAATCGGCATGTTTCTCTTCTTCTCGTGCTCCAGCCGTTGGTCTCAGGGAGCCCATTGACGTAGTAGAAATCAGCCCCAAAGCCTGTCCTTCACCCAAACCAAACCACACAGACAAATCAACAGCATGTGCTCTGGACTACTGACAACCTCTCTCTCTCTCTCTCTCTCTCTCTCTCTCTCTCTCTCGCTCTCTGCTGCTATAGTAACACAGAGGCAAGAGGTCACCAACAAACTGTCTGTCTCATTTCTTTCTTTGGGTTTTAAATGGGAGCAGTCCTCTTCACCTTGCTTGACTGTTTCTTTGTATAGACACTAGTCTGGGAGAGTTGAGAGGGAGACATGAACTAGCAGAGCAAAGAAACTAGGAATGCTAAGCTAGCTGCCTGGCAGACAGACAGGAGGAGGACTGGCAGGCAGACGGTAGGATAGCTGCGAGGGAGACACGGTAGAAAAGCTGAGAGGAAAACGGAGAGTACAGGTAAGCTGAGAGGAAGACAGACCATAGGGAAGCTGAAAGGTAGACGGACAGAGAAGGAAAGCTAAGAGGGGGACACTAGTGTAGGGGAGACGTGGTGAAAATAGACCCTGGAGGTATTTCCTCACAGTCCTACGCTTAGCCAAGTACACAGTGGGTCTGAATATGCAGTTCCTGAGTCACCACAACATCAGTGGGCGCAATCTCTCTATTGCTATTGCGTTTTAAATGGGAGCAGTCCTCTTCACCTTGCTTGACTGTTTCTTTGTATAGACACTAGTCTGGGAGAGTTGAGAGGGAGACATGAACTAGCAGAGCAAAGAAACTAGGAATGCTAAGCTAGCTGCCTGGCAGACAGACAGGAGGAGGACTGGCAGGCAGACGGTAGGATAGCTGCGAGGGAGACACGGTAGAAAAGCTGAGAGGAAAACGGAGAGTACAGGTAAGCTGAGAGGAAGACAGACCATAGGGAAGCTGAAAGGTAGACGGACAGAGAAGGAAAGCTAAGAGGGGGACACTAGTGTAGGGGAGACGTGGTGAAAATAGACCCTGGAGGTATTTCCTCACAGTCCTACGCTTAGCCAAGTACACAGTGGGTCTGAATATGCAGTTCCTGAGTCACCACAACATCAGTGGGCGCAATCTCTCTATTGCTTTTGTTCACTTAAAAATACTGTCTTTTTGATAGAGCAGGGAGTGGCGAGTGGGTATTGTGCTGCCATAACTGGCCCGTGGTTGGAGCAGGGTGAGGTTAGCCTCTATCTGGCTTACTGCCATTCCCTAATCGCCAGTTATGTAACTGACCGACCCCATGAATCATTGCCGTGGCCCGTGCATATTCTTTACGAGGTGTTGTTGGCTATGCTAGACATCCTGGACAGAGGGGAGGCCCTGTTTCGTTCAGGAGACTAGAGTGGCTGACAGGCTTGTCTTCATTTATTAACAAAAACCTTCTTACGTCCTCTTCTTACTGTACGTAAGTGGAAATCTTGTAGGTCCAGATTATTTCTTCAGGAAAATAACCTGTTTCAGGGATCCAGTGTAGTTATTATTATTTAGTCACACAAGCAAGCTCTTCTTTGCATTGGTTAAATATTTATAAAACCCTCAGACAGACTTCATCCTGGTCTCCCATAGCACATCTACAAGCTCATAACATAACTCATAATACAGCACATTGTGAGCTATTCTTGCTGCCAACTTAACCCATTTTGACCTGAGGACGATTCTACAAATACCTTCTAAATCCTGACAGTTTTCTGAAAAGGCCTATGTTTCTATGTCAGTGGTGCTCAAACTATTTCATGTCAAGGACCCCTAGAATTATATGTATTTGGCTGCCGACCCCCATCTCAAAACATGTTGTTCCAGGGACCCCCCTCCAAGAAGCAAAGATTTTAGTTAAAGACGTTTGCTCTGGCCCAGGCCGTAGCGTAACGGTCTGGGCACCGGACTGGTAATCCAGTCGCAGTGTGCCGCGGGTTCGACTCCCGGACCCGACACGGCCTTTACTGCATGTCATCCCCCCATCTCTCTCCCGTTTCCTGTCAGCCTACTGTCTGTCCCTTCAAAAATCAATAAAAGGCGTAAGCCGCACAAAAAAAAAAAAAAAAGAAAGACGTTTGCTCTGAAAGAATATATATTCAAAGATTTGCGCCATATTTTCAAGGTTTTTCAAAAATAGCAGACCTACATGAAATTAAATGTAAATATTTGTGTATCTGTATTTATGTGTGTGTGGAAACAAGTTAACAACAACCGGAACTGTGACAGTGTAGCCTTAGCCTACTAGAAATGGAATCAAAGGACGCTTTTATAACAATAAACTCTGAGACTGTACAAATGGACTGGTCCATATGGTTGTATTTGTACACTCTCAGGTAGCACATTCTCCAAACCATTATATGTCGCACCTCACGCACAGCTGTCGGTTGTAGTGTTGACATTAGCTTGGCAGATATTAAAGAACATCTCATATGTGTCAATCGCGGGGGTCCGCGGATTGGCAGGTCCAACCGGGGTCCCTGTGGAGGTCGGCGTGGGATGTCCGCGGTAGTCTGCGTGGGGGTCCGCGGTTACAGTGAGTTGACTGAGACTCGAATGTGTTACTGTTAAACCAGCGGGTATGCTCAGCTCTCATGCAGGTCTACGCACTGTTTTGCTGAAATTAGTTAGCCTATATAATTCGGCGGCGGTGACGCCGCTCGCGCGACCGTTTAGACGATGGCATGAAAAGGGTCTGGTTGCGTAGAGATGAGGCAGCCAATCAGAACTACTCGTCAGACTAGCATGTCGATCTGTCGTCTAGTTTTCATGGGCTTTCATTGACCAGCGCTTTACAAGCCGCTGGTAAAAATATAGAGATACAAAGTTTCTGCCTGAAAACGACGGTATCTTGTCTCTATTGTCGTGCTGTCTAAAATCATCTTCACATCTTTGTCTGACCCACTATCAATGAATCAATCAATCAAATATTTAGAACATTTCATACAGCAAGTGCAACCCGATGTGCTTAACAGATTGAAATAGAAAAAAATCATTAAAAACATTCATGGACCACAGTTGGCAGTGCTGTCGCCTCACAGCTAGAAGGTCCTGGGTTCGATTCCCGCTCGGGACGCTGTGGGTGCTGGCGGCGTGTTTCCTCCTCCGCGTCATCAGTGCCCATACCCGAAGGCGGGGTTGGCGAAAGGGCCTTTCTGTGTGGAGTTTGCATGTTCTCCCCGTGTCCCCTAGGGTAGGTACCCTCACAAAAAACATGCAGTAATCCTGGTCACTAAACTGCCTCCCCCTGGCCAGCCAGGGCGCCTGATGGAGGGGAAAGGAACTGGTTGGAATAACGTGTTCCTTCCACACGCTACGTCCAACCAGGGAAACTCCCCCCTGTCGGGTGTAAAGGAGCAACTTGGACACTCAGGCATGAAGGAAGCATGAGTTCAAGTCCGTTGCTCTCCCCTTGTCCCCCATATATGGGGACTAGGTTGGTGTCACATCACAGGATCACATTAGATGATTGACACAGGGGTGAAAATGGGTTACAAAATCGTGGGATAAAAAAAAAAATATATATATAAAAAATAAAAAACATTCATGGAGAAAAAATAAATTAAGAATAGACAAGAATAAACAATGGATTCATAATATGACCTAGTTAAAGGCAATGCTAAAAAGGTTCACAGGCAGGCTTTTGGAACCATAAAGGCTGCTTCTCTGTGCCTTTTTAGTTTTGTGTCTCTGACCATTGCACTGCTTGTTGGATGTTTCCAATAAAATAAGTGATGTTTATTCTATTGTTGGGGGCTTATTATTGGTACTGTATTACTGTATCTAGGGGAAGGAGGGAAGGCGACTGGGTTTGGACATATTTGAAGTGTTGTGAGCCCCGGGCCAGCATTGTGTTTCTTCCTGGTGGTGATGGTGATGATGATGAGGTGATGACTGCACTGCCTTTGTGCTCTGCTCTAATGAAGCCTGGTCAAACACTGGACTGGTTCAGCATGACTAGGTCCTTCCACTCCAATGGGTAGAGCTTGGATATTGGCCCGATGCCAGGCGACGTAATGTTATGGTGGTTGAGGATGAAAACATCATCACCGCACATGTACGTAGCATCGGAAAAGAGCACAATAAAAAAATATATACGTTTAATTTGCAGAGCAAGTCTGCCTTCTTCAGTGTGGCTTGAGGATACTAACTAGAAAAAGTGCTCCTCAGATCACAGGTCTCCGGCTGGGTCAGGTATAGGTCATTGTGGGCCAGCAATGTTTGGAATTCGCCGAATCGCCAATCGGGGTAGAATAGAATATGAAAGAATTGGACAGATCCGTCTTGGATTTACTGGTTCTGCTCTGGCGTCCAGGGAGTTTGTGTGCACAGTTTCTCTGCCAATCAAGCCAATGGTGCTGGAGATTAGCTGACAGGAGAGAGACATGAGGACACTGACAGGAGAGAGAGATGAGGACACACTGACAGGAGAGAGACATGAGGACACTGCGTAAGAGGGTCAGCTAAATGACTTAACATGTGTGTTAGATCAGTCGGACAGTAAACTGTTTCATGTCGGGTCATGTGCCTTAACAGGGTTGTTAGAGCTGGGAGACAACTCCAAGATTTATTTATTTAAACACACACACACACACACACACACACACACACACACACACACACACACACAAACAAACACACACACACACACACACACACACACACACACACACAGGGAAATGTGTGTGCATGTGTTTCAAGCATGCAGAAATGCAGTGCAAATAAACTTGAATTTCCTTCCCAAGAAACGGAACGGAAATTGTGTTCTGTGTGTGCGTGCCTGTGCGCTTGTATCTGTATGACTATATACGTGTTGACACAGGGAGGCAGGGCTACTGTTTTTGTGATAGCACAAGGACATGCAATGGGTTGATAGAGGGAGAGGCAGATGTAGGTAGAATAGATCCATGGATAGCCACTAGTCTGAGGATAGGACTGCTCATCTCCTCCTATTACAGAGGAGAATGAACACGAACCACTACTGTTCAAGTTGATCTTTATATTATTACATGACTACCAGGTCTAAAGGAGTGTGTCGATAATATATCTTGTACAAGCTTCCTTTGATTGTAGTTACAGTACATTACTAACCACAAGAATCCTAGCATCCCTATTCTGGGGTGGGGCGAGGACAATAGGACATTCTGTGTACATGGCAAAATCTAGATTTGATGTAGAGGAAAATACTAATTTGGTCCCACCATAGAGCTGTCAAATGTCAAAGTATATAGGGTTTAAGTGTTGTTAAATAAAAAGTACAAAGAAAGGAGTAGACATCTGCATTACTGTATGAATAAGTTACACGTACTGAGGTCACTGTTGGGCCTGTTGAAATGCCCTTGAGCATAGTGTTGGGATAAAGTAGACCTTTTAAGCAGTTACCATTACTTATAAGAGTGTGTGTGCACCCTAGCTGTGCTCGAGCAAGGTCACAGAGAGACAGAAAGATTTCTATATAGCGTCTGAAAAAGTAGAGACACGTCAGAATTCTCCAGGACAGACAGTCTGGCCTGCGCTTCAAGGGGGCGCCCCGACCGATGGACTGATTTGATTTGTGATGCAACAGGTCGTATTTGCTTTCATCTATGTCTTTGCTGTTCATATGCATATCACATGACCATTGATTTTGGGATAAGTATCCCGGGCAATCATTAAAATATGCCAGATCTTATGATTCCATGACTTATGTTTACAGACTGTTTATTGCATCTGATAACTCTCGCACGATAACAACGACGCATCAATAGGCACTTATTCCACATGCCCTTGAGCATAGGCAATTATTCCACATTTTCATGAGAACTTATTAACTGAACTTATTAACTGTGAGCTTATTATTTATCAGTTACTGACTGATGTAGTGTGCTATGCCCTTTGTACAAGAACACCTCCTGACCAGTCTGCAACCTTCATACGAGGTGTTTTCGTCCAAATACATTTTGTCTCTTATTCTACAGATCTACAAGCTCATAGCGCGCCACTGAGTGGCGCGTAACGAGCTTGTAGGTCTGCTTTCTTTTTTATCGTGAAAATATTTATTTCATAAAACTGGAGGATTTAGAAGATCTTTTTTTAATTTCGAGGTCAGGCCTAAATGGGGTAAGCGACTAGCTCCACCACCTCTATCATGCAAGTAATTGACAATAAAGTCACAATACCAATACAAATATAAGGTTTATTTTTCCCTGATTTCCTGAATTTATATTCTTAATTTCCTGGAAAATGAACATTTTGGAGTTCGGGTGGTTTCTTCCTGACAGCAGAGAAATAATGCTTTATATTAATGTCACCATTTCTCATATGCACGGCTCGGCTGTCTGTATTTATGTTGACAACCCCCCCACCCCACTTCCACTTGCTCAGTTCTCTCCCTTAAATGTCCTGTGTGTCTCGTGTTGTGTCCGTGCAGGGCTGTAATCCGCTGGCGCAGACGGGTCGCAGTAAGCTACAGAACAAGAGAGCCAGCCTCAACCAGCAGATCATCAAGCAGATGAGGATGAGAGCGGGAGCTGAGAACCTCCTCAAGTAAGTCCAAACCCATTTTAGACCTGAGGCCCATTCTAAAAAAAATAGTCTTCTATATCCTGACGGTTTTATGGAAAACCCTATGTTTCTATGTCAGTGGTGCTCCACCTTTTTCATGTCAAGGACCCTCATCTGAAAATATGTTGTTCCAGGGACCCCCCCCCCCCCCCCCCAGAAGCAAGGATTTGAGTTAAAAAGGTTTGCTCTGAAAAAATATATATTCAAAGATTTGCACCACATTTTCAAGATTTTTCAAAAATTTCAATTTCATCAACAAATAAAAACTAGACTAAAATGTTAGGAAGGCAGTGAAGGCACTAGTGGACAAGAGATTCAGTGTAAGTCATTAGTTGCATGCTGAAAAAGTGAAGAAAGAAACTGCATCAAGGCCCGCCAAAATACATTTTGTTCGACTAAATGAATTGTAGATTTAGGTGACTAAAATGTGACTAAAACTAAATGAAAACTATTCAAGAGTCTATGACTAAAACTAAAATCAAAATTTGCTGCCAAAAACAACACTGCTACTTTAATTGGTGTTCCGACTGTGCCTGTCGGTCTCAAGTGGATGAATTGTGCTGTGTAATCTGTGCCCTCTACAACACAAGATCATTACATGAGAACAAGATCAGAACAAACATGCAATCCTTTTCTTCTACACTCGGTGCTCACTCACTCATTGCTAATAATACATCATGTCTGTCTTACTCTTAAATTGTGAGACTTGTTTATTAATGTCAGTTTCACGGCTGCTGTTTTGTGAATTAATCTGTCATTCTCACATCTGCTGCTTCGTTAATTAATCTGTCCGCTGTCTCGTTTGCTGTCGTCTGAACATTATGATCTATCTCTATCAAACGTCTGACCTCCACACAAAGTACTGGAAATCATGTAGTTATTCTTGTCATATTTAATGACGAGTGCAGAAGACCTGACATCACTCCGTTTTTTGGAACACAGTTCTTATCACATTATGGTGCGATATTAAACATGGGAATTCAGAATTGGGGAAACAAAACCAGCCAACATCATGTGAATCCATAGTTTAAACATACCATAAGGATCATATACTGTAAATTCAGTACTTTCCTTGTAATGTGGTAGAATTTGAAACGGTCTAATCGTTAGACCTGGCACTGATAGAATAGTGCACTACTGTGACAACCAGCCTTCCCCCGGGGATCCGAGTCGACGAGGAACACTTAATTAGCAGAATAGCAAACTAGCAGTAGTAACAGTAGCAGCACTGAGTACTTTAACATGACAACGGTTTAATAATTTAAACTAACGCGGGCATGGCGGAGACTCCTATCAAATGTACTTTGCATGACGATACGACGAGTCATTCTAGAATGTGATTATACTGTATAAACCCCAGGCCTTTTATGCTCATGATACACAAACAATGCCTTTTATGTTCAGTTCACAAAGAGTGCTACTGTACTGATAAGATAAAGGTTTATCACACCCGGTGAGAAACTAACTGGGTCGTTAGTATGCAGATTACAGAAGTGGTTCAAAACACAGTCACAATATATTATAGACAATAGACCAGTTAAGGACTTTTAAGACCTTTTTTTTTAAGATCTTTACTGCATCAAAAGTAAACAACAAACTATACTATAAAAACTGGTCAATCATTGGCCAAATAGTCGACTAATTTATGAAAGAGGGGGGGGGGGGGGGGGAGATCAAGCTTGCAAGGCTTTGTGAGCTTGATCTGCTATTTTCACAATATTTATCTTATCTGTGGAAGTCAAACCAAAATGGAATGTCTCAACTCCTACACTCCAACTGCTTATCAGGGTGGGACGTCCCGGGGGGGTGGGGGTGGGGGGGGTACACGTCTCATGTTCTCCCATCAAAATGGCATTTGCAACATTTAGATTTTAATGCATGAACCGGCTTGGAGACACAAAATGCGTGTGCTCAGAATCGCATGCACAAGTACACATTGTTATAGTTTCATTACACCATGGCCTCAGGCAGCTATTAAAGCTACATGTAGTGTCATTCTCAGTCATCACCCCTCCCTCCCTCCATTCATAGACCGTAGACGGCTGTGCCTCACCATTCACATACTGTACTGTCACTTTAGCTCAGCTTCTGTCATCTGTCAGAGATCATGGGACGTCTCAGTCCAGGCCTCATCAGGAAGGACTCGCTGAGCACAAAACAACACGGAAGATAAGATCTGAGCGGCGCGGGAAACGGCATTCTTCACACGCACACACGCGCACACACAACCTGACATACACACGTTATGTGTGTGCACGCATGCGATTGTGCAGTGTGAACATGAAGACACCATTTTGTGCGTTTTGAGGTGATGATGACAGACACTAATTGCTCCTTTGTGATGATGACATTATTCTCCTTGTGACGATGACGCCATGCTTAGGCCTGTCACGATCATTACATACCCCTCCTGCAGTTATTTTAGATAATTGCGAGCTCATTGCCCACGCAGCCCATGGTCTGCTGTCCTGCTATGTGCCCTTGAGCAACGATGCTGCTGATGAGCAGTGTATTATATAATGGATATAATACAGGTAGGTCGATCAGTCTAACCAGACAGTGGCCTTGTGGTTAGAGTGTCTGCCCTGAAACTGGGAGGTCGGGGGTTCGATCCCCGGCCGGGTCACACCAAATGCTGTAAAAATGGGACCCAATGCAGAGAGAGATGCGTCACACGCTAACGTGTGTGACTAATCGTACGACTTTGACTTTGGATATTGATCGAGTCATATAATGCATGACCTTCAACTTTCAGTGCTTTCCATTAGTGGTGTGAGTGACCAGAGACAAGCTGCCATTACAGGGTTTTGTTACCGTTTAAAAAGCAGGCCAGCTCAGGCCTGGTGACTATTTCCTTCTCTCTCTGTAGAGTGGCCGGTCTGCTCTACTGTACCTCAAGTAGTCTTAGGGGAGGAATGCGTTAAACCACCAGTTGAATGTCTTCAGTATAATTCATACCAATATAATACCTCGGTCCTCTATCAGTGAAATGTGTTTACCAACGGTGGGCGGTTCGCACGCGAGCGCCGTGCTGTGCAGGCTTGTGATAAACACACCACACCTCCAGGCCTCTCTGCCTGCTACCATGCTCCCATGGTTACTGTGTTATTAGTTGTCATGCCAGCAGAAGCATCAAGTCCTTGGCACGTGTGTGTGCGCATGTGTGCCCACTTAATAGAGGCAGGGGGAGGTGTGTGTGTGTGTGTGTTTGTGGGGGAAGGGGGGGGGCTATTCTTGCCAGTGAGCTGCAGGCTTCCAGGAGTGGGGGAGGGGGAGGGGAGGGGGGGTTGAACCCATGCCTTGAAAGACAATTCAATTCAATTCAAAGGGCTTTATTGGCATGAGAAAACATACGTTTACATTGCCAAAGCAGAAAGAACAATACAACAATACAGCAATACAATCAAAACGAAAATGATGTACATTTAGCTAGCGTTGACTCCCATTGTAGCAATGGAATGCGGAAGTGCTCATTCTATCTCAATGGAATAGTTCCAATGTTTGAAACTGTATAGCCCATAGCAGGGACGTCATCTTTGTATAACGTTAGTGAGTGCTCCCCAGTCCCAACAAGGTGATTGAGTCTTGCTTGTCCCATTGTGACTCGCAAATATGTCTTTAGTCTCCTGATCCCGGTAAATGTCTCTTTCCAGATGGGTTGATATTTTCGGGCATATTTGCGCCGTGGCTTGCGCCCCCCCCCGGGCTGCTGGCTGCTATTAGCTCTTAAAAGAGCCGTTGTGTTGGCGCTGATAGTGCTGTAGCCTCGGCAGCTACGTGCAGAGTCGGTGTGGCGGCAGCGGGCACTGTACTGTACTGTATGCAACATTTATACTCTCTACCTGGCAGCAGAACAAAAGCCACCTTATTAGCATTTCAATGCCCAAGTTTGGCGGCCCAACACCTATCTTGGCCCAAGCGCCCCCCCACCACCCCCCGTAAAGGTACGTGACTACGTGCATGACAACATGACCAGGGGGAAGGGAAATTCAGTCTTAATTTCAGTGGGTGGCGCATATACTGCATATTGATATTGGCTTATTATTTTGCCAGCGGGTGCTTCGGCTCCTTGCGCACCCGCAGAGCTTTGCGGCGAGATCAAAGCGTATCGCCACTCTCCTGCTCTACACTCTGGCTGGAACGTAACCGTTGGACTATTGGTCAGTATTTGTCATTTTCACCACCAGCTGCTCTGTATTGTGTTATACTTAGTCATACAGTGGTGTTGCACTGTGAGATTAGTCTATCTATGAGCTCACAATGATCAGTTGTGTGAGTTTGCCCTTTTTTTTAGAAATGGCTCTGACTGACATTTTTGCCTATAATGGACTTGCCCAATAAAAGGGCTGCAGTCAGTCGGCAGGTTGAAAGTGGTTCAAGTCCTAGTAGGAGACCATGATGACTTCCTCTTGTGGTCCCTGAGGCAGTCTGGCCTCTGTCTGTAAGGGGGGGGAAGTGGCCTGCTATGAGCCATGGGTCAACTTTAATCAGCCCCTGTCTGCCCCTGGCCTGTCTGCTTCTCCTCCTCTCTTACTTTTTACCTACTCTTTTTATTTCATTTTTTTGTCAGGTGCTAGTAGCGACCGTTGTGGACACTGATGTCATGGTCGTCTCTAGGCTGCCTCTAAGCCAATAGGAGACTTGCCCATGAAACCCATAGTCTGAACGGCATGAAACCCATGCTCTGAACGCCGCGACATGAAGCCGTGAGCTGAGGCTGCAGCGCACACACTGATTATACATGTTCATGAAGGAGAGCTTTCTGCACCTGGCAGTTATATGACTGAATCATTCTTGTTGTTACAGTTTTAGTCCAGTTTGTGTATATTTTGTGATTTTTCTTCAGTATTCAGAGTTCTCAAAAACACATTCCTCTAATAAAAACTAATCTGAATAGACAATTGAACGCTAGTTTGAACACTATATTTTAACAAAGCGGATTTCAAGCCAACCGTTTCGAAATGTGGCTTGAGATGGGCTGTGAACTAGGTCATGATTTTGTGTTTTTGGGTCACTTGTGGACTGTCATTTTAACGATGTGTTTTATGGTTATGCGTGAGCCGACAGCTTAATGCACAGCAGACGAAGGTAGAAGACGGTATGGGGAGATGAGGTTACTTTTAAACCTGCATTTAAACGGTTTCATTTCAACATGCACTACACAGGGAAATGCACTCTGATGCGTTAATCCCGTGAGAGGGTTATCTGATAAACTGTACACATAAGCTGTACACATAAGTCATGGAATCATCGCTCCGGCATTCGTTAACACCTGTGCATGCACGCACAGTCAAACAAGGAAATGCTGAGAAACGGGAAAGGATCCATGCACTTCCTGTTCGTTCATACAGTGGCCCATTTTTTTTGCTCCCGGTCCGATTCCGATCATCTGATTTTGAGACATACCGATTTTTCCCGATCCGATCTCTCTGAGAAATGTGAGAAATGCGTCATTCTAGTCTAGTCAAGTAGAGAACACCATTTGCATGGCGTTGGCTATCATTCAGAGATAGATAGTAGGCCTACTACAGGACATTATCATATCATGATAGTGGGGGTTGCATTACTTTGTTTTCATCATGGGTCTATTACTTTGTTGCATGATCTTTGAGATCAAGTGGTTGCCACTGCCGGAACTAGTGCCCCAGGAGGACAAACTAGTATCAAGTATAAACATGTCAGCTTTCACAAAATATCATTGTTTATACATCTTTCTTTGAGATTTACATTCAAGAGGAGGTTTAGTCAGACTGTAAAGAGAGCAGTGCAGTCGGTATGTGGGTGAACTGGCTGGGCAGCTACAAGTGGAACAACAGCAGGCCTGGACACATGCCTTTAGAGTGACAGACCCAGTCTCACTGCAACACTGTCACACACGCACACACACACACACACACGCGCGAGCGTCCTCCTTCTGTCTCCGCCGGTTCAACTTTAGTTACACATTTATCCGTGGTTGTATATTCTATGTTGGTACATCAAAAGTTACGACAGGTCCAACTAGTTACTGTACAAACATGCAATGAGGTGTGAATGAAGAAGGAGAGAAGGAAATCTGTCTGTCGTCAGTGTGTGTGGCTCTCTGACTACATGGCTCCACCAGAGAGAGAGAGTTCGCTTCTCTCTTCTCTTCACCTGAAAAATGTCTGTTTTCTATTATGGCTATCTGAGGAGCTCAACCAACAGTCATCATTCAGACTCCTACATTCCTGTGTCGACCCTCTCTCTCGCACACTCACTCACGCACGCACACACACACACACGCACCGTACACTCCTTGGGTGAAGGCAGGAGCAGATGTAGTGTGTGTGTATTTCTCTTCCAGCCCGTATGTCTTTCAGACCACAATCCATGTGTTTGAGGAACACTGGCAGGTGTATTTTTATATCGTTTTAAAGGCGAACCACAACACATACCCTTTCTTCTTAAAGGTATAATAATCAT
Source organism: Protomyctophum parallelum (assembly GCF_964188405.1). Taxonomy (NCBI): domain Eukaryota; kingdom Metazoa; phylum Chordata; class Actinopteri; order Myctophiformes; family Myctophidae; genus Protomyctophum; species Protomyctophum parallelum. Next base: position 60,632,534 of record NC_139699.1, read on the forward strand.
GCTTCAGATGGGGTAGACATTGTTTATGTGTGACTGTCAGTCCGATATTGTAAATTATTTAGAAATTAATTTGCCAGTAGCGGGAGGCAGCTTGATGTACAAGTACACCCCCTGGACACGTATGTCACTGCAGGGACTTTCCCCCGATCCAATCCTTGATGCTGAGTCAGAGTGCCAAGCAGGGAGGCATTGGGTCCCCGGCCGGGGGTCGACCTCCCTGTCCCAGGGCGGACACTCTTAACCAGTCACCACGAGGCCACTGAGCTGGTTACTCCTTCATATGAGGAACCAGCTAAGAGTAAAAAGCACACATGCATGTGCGTGCGTGCGTGCGTGCGCGCGCACGCACAAATGTCTCCTGCTGCCAACAGATAGCATAATGGGCTCCATTGTGATGTGATTGTTTGTTACGACAATATGACATGTCACATGTTTCCACTGAGGAGGGTGAGGGAGTGAAACCTATAACAAAAATCACACCCGTGTGAACCGAGTGGTGCAACTCCCCTCTCTCTCTCCCCCCTCCTCTCTCTCTCTCATTAGCAGGCAACAGTGCAGCACTGTCTCTCTCTCTCTCTCTGTTTCTGCATGGCACAACAGCGCCCCTACTGGTACTCATACTGGTGCTCATGACCACGTACATACATAGGTGAACACATGGGTGAACACGGACATTGCTGGTTGTAGGAGTGGTTGCACCACTCAAAAATATGTATTTACCATATTGGTGCTTTGGTGATGTGGAGGAATTGTTGGGGCAAATGAAGACGCAGACTTAGGTGGTGATTTAATGCATGGTATTATAGAAGTGCATTCATTTGACCATATAAACCTGTACATAGTTGACCGGATTCCCAAGGGCTCTAAACTTGACTCCCTCCTGTTTTTGTTCAACACTAAAGAACTTGGCTGAAAATGGATGATCTACAAACTCACAATGCCTCAAGTTGCGACACATTTGTGAGCTTGCAGATCAGCCGTCTTCGTTAAATGTTAGCCCCAGATTGAACATGGATGCTAGGGTTTTAAGCACAGGTGGTGACGTAGTTCTCTGTCTAACGGCAGCGATGGGGAAATATATATTTACATGGATAAGAGAGGCTCGCGCCACGGAGCCAAGCTGTAGCCATAACAATAAATACAATAAATGTCAGGCCAGCATACAGAAGCGTCTTGGAATTTTCAGACTTCTAAGGCATTTCACAAGAAGGGCAAAATAACATATTTGTGTCAATAGGACAAGGACAAAATGTGAACACATTGAACTACCGGTACTTAATATAATTCTGCCATAGTTTCCCACGCTTTGTGGCGATAATCAAGCACATTAGCGTTACTAAATACTACTGATTAAAATAAAAAATGCACCATTTATGGAGATGGATAAAAAGGGACAGACGGCGTGCCATGGAAGTGGTCATGTGCTTTTAGCTGGTAGTGCGAGTCTGTGCGGCGGTGACACAATGTGTTGATAGGTGGTGTGTTTGCAGTGAGATATAGACAATAAGATCGGGTGACAGATTGTGTGTGTGTGTGTGTGTGTGTGTCAAGGAACCACCCATTACTTATAGCACACACACAAAAGCATGCCCGCGCAGGCACACACACCTTTTTGAATGTTCTTATCTCTGCTTTGCAGGGCAACAACATTGTCATTACGGCAAACCGTTTCATGTCAGGTCATGTTCCTTAACAGGGTTGTTAGAGCTGGGAGACAACTCCAATATTTATTTATTTAAACACACACACACACACACACACACACACACACACACGCACACACACCTTTGAGAATGCTTATCGCCTTTGCAAGGCAACAACATTGTCTTTAGGACACACACACACACACACACACACACACACACACACACACACACACACACACACACACACACACACACACACACACACACAGTATTTGAGCCTGTCCACCTGCTATCCTCTGTATGCTTATTGCATATCTTCTTTCCCAACATGTCTAGTAGTTGGTGGTGTCGTCTCCCAATCGATCTCTCTCTCCGTCTTACAGTTTACATGTCAGTGTTCCGTGTTTTGTCACGACGGACGTTAACGTCTTTTTTCCCCGTCTCCCTGCAGGGCGACGCACAACAACAAGGTCCGTGAGATGGTGGGCCTGGAGCTGAGCTACGTCAACTCCAACCTGCAGCTCCTCATGGAGCAACTGGAGGGACTCAACAGCTCTGTGGAGGTGTACCAGAATGCACAGTAAGAACCATAAGAACCATAACACTCTGTGGAGGTGTACCAGAATGCACAGTAAGAACCATAAGAACCATAACACTCTGTGGAGGTGTACCAGAACGCACAGTAAGCACCATAAGAACCATAACACTCTGTGGAGGTGTACCAGAATGCACAGTAAGAACCATAAGAACCATAACACTCTGTGGAGGTGTAACAGAACACACAGTAAGAACCATAAGAACCATAACACTCTGTGGAGGTGTACCAGAATGCACAGTAAGAACCATAAGAACCATAACACTCTGTGGAGGTGTACCAGAACGCATAGTAAGAACCATAAGAACCATAACACTCTGTGGAGGTGTACCAGAACGCACAGTAAGAACCATAAGAACCATAACACTCTGTGGAGGTGTACCAGAACGCATAGTAAGAACCATAAGAACCATAACACTCTGTGGAGGTGTACCAGAACGCACAGTAAGAACCATAAGAACCATAACACTCTGTGGAGGTGTACCAGAACGCATAGTAAGAACCATAACACTCTGTGGAGGTGTACCAGAACGCATAGTAAGAACCATAACACTCTGTGGAGGTGTACCAGAACGCACAGTAAGCACCATAAGAACCATAACACTCTGTGGAGGTGTACCAGAACGCATAGTATAACAAGAATTGATGACATAGTCATAATTACCATCTGCGTTATTATATCTGCAGAATTGCAGATTCTGCAGATATAAGTGGGTTGTTGTTGCAACTTGTGGGTTGTTGTTGCAACTTGCTGGCTGCAATGCAATGCTATCCCATTGGCTGAGAGGTCGGCTAAAGGCAAAAAAGTGTCTGGTTGCCTAGACACGAGGCAGCCAATCAGAAAAATGGGTGACTAAGGCAGCCAATGAAATGATTAGTTGCCACTACCAACCTCATAGAAAGTAGACCAGCCTGCTTCGCAGCTGGTAATAATAGTACTACGTTTATTACTATTACCACTACACTAGCAGCTGTAATAGCAATAGTACAGGTAAAAGTAGTTGATGCTGCTACTGCTATTACTGCCACTATTACTACCACCACGGCTGCTACTACATACTACTATACAGTAGTACACCAAGTAATACATTACTCTGAGTCTGTCAAACTCAAGGCCCGGGGGCCAAACCAGCCCAGTGCTTGAATTATCTTTGGCCCGCGTGATGATATTTAATTAGTATTAGAACACACAATGTCCCACAATGGTCCTGCAAGCACAAGCCTGTGTCTTCTCTTCACTATTCATCAGCAGTGGAAGTGTATCACCACTTTCAGCTACCCCTATCCCCAAAAATGGCTAAAAGAAAACAGGGGTATTCAGGCAGAGGGCAAACCTGTGTGTGTGTGTTTTCTGTGTGGAGACAGTGTGGCTGTAATGAAAGAATATTACCTAAGAAGACTCTATGATAAGAAATGAATGTAACTGATTTTATTTACTTTCTCATTTTACTATGAAAGCACTGCTTGGTGAGGATCATAGAACAGGAAACTGAGCTTTAATAATGCTCAGTTCCCTGTAACACACACACACACACACACACACACACACAGGCTACACAAAGGAAATTGATACATCAGGAATATGCATACATAGAGGACACGCATGTGCACAAATATGCTCCGATACATTACACATGCATACACATTCATGGATAGTTCAGGCAGGCATGGCAGGGCAGAGGCCTTTGAGTCTGTGTGTGTGATTAGTGACAGACAACGTGATGATAAAGTAGAGAGGTATGTTAGTTGAGAACTGGAATGTCCGTTTTCTTTGCGCGTGAAGAAACCGACAGGGGTGAATCATTCTCCATATAATCTAAAATAAACAATAGCAGTCTTCATCTCACCTTTCAGGTGTTGTTTATGTGAGTGTGTGATGTATAGCAAGGACACATGTGCCTCTGTCACATGTGGTAGTTGGTTGCAATTGACCGTCACATGTGGTCCTGTAGGTTCAATTGAGTTACAGTATGTAAATATTTGCCTTTTTATAGGCCAAATTTAACTGCTATAATTAGCTATAATAGTTTGATTTAAGTTGCATATAGGCTTGCTAAGTTGATGTGATGATCTTTAATTGAATATGGAAGAAATATGAGTTAAAACAACCTGTTTATTTAGATTACTGAAGTGACTAGTGATTCAGTGCTGTAGGTTACTGATGCAACTATGGTTATTGAAGTGAAATGAGTGCATTTCAGTTATTGTTTTTGATTATGACCTTACATAGTTAATGACAGCTTGTATTTTGTTTTTTGTCTTTCTCTGTTTAAGGTTTTCAACCTAACCTACAACTAATACCTATACCTTACAACTGTACTTACCTGTACCACAACCAATTTCAAAGTAAAAACAAACAAAAGAGGAAAGAAGTTGTCTTTTTGAGTTGACCACGACTAATCGAGGTCAGCCCTAGAAGAAACACACACTTGAGACCATGTTATCCATGACAACATGTGGCAACAACACTGGAGGGGCGGGCTGGGTGGCTGGTTGCTATGGAAGCTCACATAGAGGGTCATTCTGTGAAATAACCCAAACAAGCCTCACCTTTGTAGTCTTTCATCTGACACTCTTCTCCAGAGAGACTAGAGGGCCTTTCAAACGTGAAGCGATTTAACCTGCCTATAGTTCATTTCCTCGTTTCGTGCACACGCCCGCGACTCACCACAGTCTGGATTCTGTTTCTTTACGCTTGCGTTGTCGCGCCCCCCTCTTGAGAAGACCTGTATCCAGACCTCTCGTTGATCCAGGCAACAACAACGTGTGTGCGTTCCTCGCTTCCCGTTTGAAAGGCCCTTAAATGCTGCGTTCACACGGGCAGACGCAAAGATCACAGCATTATTTGCGGCGTTGTTGCTTTTGGAGCAGCTACATGATGCATTATTGCGTCTTTGCATCATCACGTCGCTGGCTTCCATTGACAATGAATGGTAGACTGTGTCTTTGCGTTGGCCCGCGTGAACGCAACATGACGGTCCGTGAGCAGGTTGGGGTTCCTTCATTTGGAGCCTTACGGTCCGTGAGCAGGTTGAGGTTCCTTCATTTGGAGCCTTACGGTCCGTGAGCAGGTTGGGGTTCCTTAATTTGGAGCCTTACGGTCTGTGAGCAGGTTGGGGTTCCTTCATTTGGAGCCTTACGGTCCGTGAGCAGGTTGGGGTTCCTTCATTTGGAGCCTTACGGTCCGTGAGCAGGTTGGGGTTCCTTCATTTGGAGCCTTACGGTCCGTGAGCAGGTTGGGGTTCCTTCATTTGGAGCCTTACGGTCCGTGAGCAGGTTGGGGTTCCTTCATTTGGAGCCTTACGGTCTGTGAGCAGGTTGGGGTTCCTTCATTTGGAGCCTTACGGTCTGTGAGCAGGTTGGGGTTCCTTCATTTGGAGCCTTACGGTCCGTGAGCAGGTTAGGGTTCCTTCATTTGGAGCCTTACGGTCCGTGAGCAGGTTGGGGTTCCTTCATTTGGAGCCAAGAGAGTGGTGTAATAAGCGAGCGGTTTTAGTTTGGTCCCCCCCCCCCCCCCCCCAGAAGCAGCAGTTTTGTTATTAACTTTGGCCTGTTAATCCTTTAAAATCAGATGAAAAGCAGCTTACAAGTGACATAAAATCCACAACATCATCAAACAGCAGGTCACATTGCCACCAGGGAAAGCCTTTATAGATTAGTGCAAGTCTTTTTTTTTTTTCTTTTTTTTTTAATACTTTTTTCTTTTCTTTTTCCTTTTTTTTAACTTTTAAACTTTGCTGAACAAAATGGTCTTTCAAAGTAACACGCTGCCTGCTGAGACATAGCTGAGACAATTTACACACTTTAACAGTAAGACCAGGGAATTGCCCGTACAACCACAGTCTTCTACTGTTGGCCAAAGGTTGGTTGCCTTGCTCAATGGCAAATCATCAGTTGAGAGAAGCCAATGGTTTCTTCCATCTAGCTAACGATTCACATGGGTGATAGGCAGGTTATAGGTCATATTATCTGACCTCAGGGCAACCGTCTCCTCCTCTTGTGTGTGTGTGTGTGTGTGTGTGTGTCCAGGTGTATCTCTGAGACACACAGAGGCTGAATTTAGATAATTACTGGGAAGAGAATCTGTTCCCATGACTCAAGACACTTGAACCCATCACATACAGTATATACAGTAGTGTAATGTACTGTACATGTCTCAGTCTGGTCTGGATCAGGTCCCGACAGAAACCGCCTATACTTCTGCAGCCTCTGTCCCTCTCTTCACTTGTCACCATGTCCCTCTCAGCTGCCGGATTTTGTATTTTTTCATCCATTTGTATCTCCCAGAGGGCAACACTCAGGATTTTACAGTGTCACAACACTCCTCTTCCTCCTCCTCCTCAACAAAACCTCTTGTGCCCTGTCCCTCTGTCACCGTTCGAAACTCTAGCTCGACACAAAGTCAGCCAGGGAACAAAAGATTCTCCCCCCCTCACCATTCTTTCCTGCCCGTCTTCCCTCCCTTCTCCCCTGTCTCCTGTCCCTCTTCTTCGCCCTGCTCACAATGGATTGCGTTTCTGAAGGTATTTCTCGCCCAAACTAGAACCAGCTGGTTGAGCCGTGAGGTAATGCGTACCAGAAACGTGTCTTTTGTGTGACACAGCAGCAGTGAAGGTGTCATAGGCCTGTTTTCTAAAAAAAAATAAGAAAAAAGTGTTGCATTTATAAAAGCGTCCGCAAACTGCAGTAAAAGTCATTAGTGTTATTTTAACTGAGAGTGAACAAATGGACCCCAACTCTCAAGAGTTACAAACGGATAGTGCACAAAAGGCGCACCATAACCACTAAAATGCATACCACTGAATAGTTCTGATCCTCTTTTCTTATATTACCTGCTTTGCCGAAATAAGTTGAATTCTGCTGAAGCATATTTTGGCCAAAGAATGTGATTATTACAAATGTTCTCTGGCAGTTTTGAAGTTTTATCAAATGGTTATAAAGCAAATTGGCTTTGGCTTTCTCAATTTGCAAATGCTGTTGGACAATTTATGTCCAAAATACCAAAACATAACCTCAAATACTCTGATGGACAACTGTAATGAATGCTTTGCGTGCGTAATGGTTTTAGCATCTACTCTTCACACAGGTGATATTTACCCACCGTGAGTTTTTCTTGTTTACAATGGAAGGTGCTTATATGCAGGGTTGTAGCCATGGTGACCCACCACACACTTTGACCTTCGCGTGTGTGTGTGTGTGTGTGTGTGTGTGTGTGCGTGCGCGTGCATGCTATGGGTTTTAACATTCCTGCAGTAGGTGTGTGTGAGACGTGCATGTGACCTCACATTCCCTCTTGCCCCTGGAGATAAGGACAGAACACTCTCACCTGCGTGTACAGTGCGTGTACAGTGCCTGTACAGTGCCTGTACAGTGCGTGCTTCTTTCTGTTTTGTCTCTCTCACTCGCTAGCTTTCCCACTCTCTCTCCCCCTTCTCTCTGTCTCTGTCTCTCTCTCTCTCTCTCTCTCTCTCTCTCTCTCTCTCTCTCTCTCTCTCTCTCTCTCCTCCCCCCCCCCCCCCCCTCTGTCTTTCTAATGAATGAGTCAGTGCTCTGGCTCACAGAGGAATGCTGGGATATCTCTGCGTCAGGCATTATTTATTTCGAGGAGGAACGTTGTGTTTGAACACTGTGTGTGTGTGTGTGTGTGTGCTTTTCTTCTCCAGCGATAAAAGAGTAACATTCACCCGCTCCTGCAAAATATCACGTTTTTGCTTTTGTCTGCACAAGATGCCGTCATATTATGACAAAAGTATTTGTATTTGTTAGCAATCATTGTTCTGGTGCATTCTGCGTTGGTCACTCCTAGTGAGAACCAAGAGGATATCTTATGTCTTGTTGTGAAGGCCGTTTGGATCGTCCAGTCCGTTCTGTTTTAGGCAGGAGGAGGTGCGTGTAAGAGGAGGAGGAGGAGGGAGGGAGGAGGGAGGAAGGGTGTGGAGCATGTCTAGAACCAGAAGCCTGTAGGACAGGTCAGGTGGTAATTCCTCTGCTGAGGCTGTGATAAGAAACCAGACCTGCTTTATGTCTGTCTTTGTCTCTCTCACTTTCCCTCTCACTCACTCGCGCATTCACCCGTAAAAAATACATTTTGTAAACGCGACCATCGGTTCTTTTTATGGGCCGTTGAATATAGCTTGTCTTGACGAAGAGCACAATCTGAATGCGAGAGAAATGTATTTTTCATAATGTTCAATCAAGTCAATATGTTACATGCAAAAAAGAAGGCACTGGAGCAATTTTGGAACTTCTACATACGTCAATATGTTAATCAGTAAATTAGCACATTTATCGTGAGTTACTTAGAGTAGTGTACATGCAGCCGCGGTACAATCGTCAGAGCTCATCCATCAGTAACGTTGTGTCCACTGAATTGACTCAGGCTGGCAATGTTGGCTACAGCGGTGCCCTTTTTGGCACTGGCCTACTTGGAACGATGCAAGTTGGAAATGCCCCACCCAGTTATTATGCCTGCGTCCCTTTTATGCCCATATATGGAGTCAATGCAGATGTCAGAACAATCATTGTGATGTCAGAACAGGCCAGCTCCATATATGGAGATATAGGGGTGATCAGTTCCAGAGCCCGGGCAGAGGCTTTTGTGCTGGTTCTGGACAACCGGCTATCCGACGGACTCGACACCAGGCATTGCACTCCCTGTGGGATGGTGTGGAACGACACCGGGCACTGCACTCCCTGTGGGATGGTGTGGAACGACACCGGGCACTGCACTCCCTGTGGGATGGTGTGGAACGATACCGGGCACTGCACTCCCTGTGGGATGGTGTGGAACGACACCGGGCACTGCACTCCCTGTGGGATGGTGTGGAACGATACCGGGCACTGCACTACCTGTGGGATGGTGTGGAACGATACCGGGCACTGCACTCCCTGTGGGATGGTGTGGAACGACACCGGGCACTGCACTCCCTGTGGGATGGTGTGGAACGCGTGTGTGGAATTTGAAGTCTGTGGGACGAACGGTTCTCGAGTTAGGTGCATTACAGACGTACGTACACGTCACACACAGACCAGTGAATCGACTGCGGTGCCTTCAGGCTGGCATTTTAATATTAATGTTCCTCTTGGGAGAACAAAGAGCTGCACTAAGTCCTACATTCCTTCCATTATCAGGCTATTATTAAATGCTGACAGTATTGTAGTCATTTTAAGTCTGTTACATTCTTTGAACTTGGTTATTTATTTGAACTATAACAAAACGTTTACTTAATGTATTTTTATTCTTTTATGTGTGTGTGTGCTATTTGTATTATCCTATATACAGGTTTAATGTTTGTCTTTAGTTCAATGTTTGTTTTGTAAACGCCATCGACAATGAATTTACGTGTGTCATTTACGTCATATTGACGTGTAAAGGCAGATTTAGATTGTGTGCGCCTTGTAGATCTTTAGAAGATATTACAGTAGGTGCACGATACAGCATACATCCAAATTGGGCATTATTACGGTACTCCCTTGCATGCGAGTCTTTTTTTTGTGTGGACTGTAAGTGTTGCAAAATCATGTGCCCTTTGGGATAAATAAAGTATTCTATGTGTCCTTTTACAATATTGTGTTTTCAACTGAAGGAGAACTTTTTGTGTGTAGCCAAAGCACTAAGCAGGCCTACCAGCCATCGGTCAGACATTATTAATGTGATCCTAGAAAGGCCATTCATGTGGAGAGTCGCCGTGGCAGAGGTTTTATGGTGCCAGAGCTCTGTTTGATGTTTACAGAAACAGGTAGAAGGAGCAGAGGCCGGTCTTCTAATGACGGAAGCTAATGAGGGAGGCTGGGAATGTGTGGGCTAACCGGAAGGGTGGTTGCATGAAGCACTTTGAAGCTCGCGTCCCTATTTTTAAATAATGTCAAATAGGTGAAAATAGCAGATCTATAAGCGCTTGGCTATTATCGATATTTGTAATATGATTTACTATATTCAGTGCTTATAAGTGGTTAATAATATTATAATAATATTATTATAGACTGTATATTTGTATAATTGTCTGTCTCTGTCTCTCTCTGTCTCTTTCTCTCTCTCTCTCTCTGTCTCTGTCTCTCTGTCTCTGTCTCTCTGTCTAACACACACACTATGGGTGGTCCTGTGGGAAAAGATCCCCTAATCTAGTGTTAGTGCCTTGCTATACCCACTGATTTACTCAGGAAATTGAACCCTAAACCTCACAGTGTTAATGTTCTGAAAAGGCTTCTTTACCACTTGTCTTTACCCTTATATATTTTGTTGACCCCCAGGGGTCCCTCTACACAAAGGTTCATAGTTCAACTAGCCGATCTACATATACATGTTGTGAGCTTGTAGATCAGCTATTTAAACTATTTTTAAAGTAATTTTTTTTTAAATAGTAAAAATGTGTTGTGAGCTTGTAGACTTCCTATTTTTGAGTGGTGCAACCACTCCTACATCCAGCTTGCAATGTCCGTGTACCTGTGTACCTGTAACTATGAGCACGAGTATGTGACTTATTTATACCAGTAGGGGGCGCCAGAAACAGAGAGAGGGTAGGTGCTGCGTCTCTAATGAGAGAGAGAGAGAGAGAGAGAGAGAGAGAGAGAGAGAGGGGGGGGGGGGGGGGGGGGGGGAATTGCACCACTCAGTTCACACGTGTGTGATTTTAACATACTGTATGACATTATGTGAATAATGCAGAAAGTCCACTCCCTTAATCCAAACTAAAGATTGACTAAGTCTAAGTGTAAACTTCCTCTGGTGTTTGTTTGACCAAGGTGTACCTGATGATCTATTTACTGTAGATTGCCCTTATTATGACGTATGTAGAACACGTGTGGAGCCTTGTGGTGTTGTCAAAAGGAGTTCTCCTTTTATCCACAGTTTGTCATTTATCAGCTCTAGTACCAATAATACAAACGGCAGTAACTATTGTCATTAGTGTGGTTGCCTATAGGCAAGCAGACTATCGTTATTGCACTTCAGCGCGTAGACCGTTGAAAACGTTTTAAAGCGTTTCAATCGTGCAATAACTCTATTCTCCCCTCCGATTGGCCAGCAATTCAGAACTCGTCTCAAGGCGTTTGTGTGCTTTGCACTCATCTGATTGGACAGTATACGGTGACATACCCTCATCTGATTGGACAGTATACGGTGACATACCCTCATCTGATTGGACAGTATACGGTGACATACCCAACGCAACTCTTCTAACTGAAAGATATTCCTATAGAGATAGGTAACCACACTCGCAATTCCGTAGGATTGCATCTTTCTAGTTATACTTTAAAATGCATAATAAGGCCATGGCTAAGGTTTAAGATTTCATATCGGGGGAATAAAATCATACCAACAATAATACTCTGCACATCCGTACTAATACATTTTAAGTCAAAGTTCTCTTTTTCACTTATGAACTTACTGGTGACTTACTGTTGGACGTGGACAGACAGACCTACTGTATGTGCCTCTGTAGGAGAGACTGTTAGTGCCGTCTCTGTACGGCAGCGTCACTCATTGGCTCATCTGAGTTTTTTTCTTTGATGTTTTCCCAGGGAAACGGCCAATATTCCCCTCATTCCTTTGGGGCTGAAGGAGACGAAAGACGTGGACTTCTCGGTTCCATTCAAGGTAGGGTCTGAGGACGTCATACTGAGGTCTGTGTGTTGACGCTGGCCATTCCACTTGGCTGTGCCATCAGGGAAAACGCCTCCCCTTAACATAACATTTCATTGTTTCCAAAAAAAAAAAAATCACTCATTATTTTTACCCTCACTATTTCTCCAGAAACAATAGGCGGCGTAACTACATCAAAGTGTGTGTTTTATTTTATTGTGTAGGTCAGATTTCGGAATTTTACGGCGGTGTAATATGCGACTGAATGTAGGTCACATTTTATTACGGACTGAAACTGGCCTCGCATGGTCATAAATCAAGACACTACAGTCATTACATTACAGTCAGAGGTCTCTTCAGGTAATGACACCATGTAGGTTGTATAGAGCGTACCACAATGTCCTTGAGGGGGCGTCAACATATGCGTCACGGGCCAGAAAACGGAATTCGTTTTTTCAGCTTTCCAGCATGGAGACGGCATCAAGGAATCCAGATTGACGAGTTTACTAAAAGTATCTAAGCACAGCCGTGTTCGTTCACGACAATTTCCTTGTCCTTGTATTTGGGCCCGACGTTCTTTCTATCCATTCTGGTGTTGGTTCACTATGTTGTCGCCATGAACGAGCTCAATATTTACAAAAACATACCGCCGTCACTCTATTCTGAGTGATGTGGGCTAGAGTTTAAAGCCAACGAGAATGGCGCCGCTAGCTTTTCAGACACCGCCCCCCTCTTGGTGATGTACTGGTACACGTTTCTCTTGCTGTGTTGCCAGTTTTGCAAGAGAAACAATGGCCAGGTCTATGAAAACAAGCACAGATGAAAATGCCTGATCTACAAGCTCACAGCTTGTAGATTGCTCACACATTGTGAGGTTGTTTAAAAACACATTGAGAATAAATCGAAATATTTTGAATATTTTTAAAACGTAAAAGAAAAGGCACAAAATGTTCAGATGGGTGTCTGTGGACAATTACATATTAATCTTGGGTTCCTTGATGTGAGGAAATGTGAGAACCACAACAACAATGTTTAAACAACATTAGGAAGCAACTACTATACACTTCAGATTAATCGAGCCCCCAAAAAACATCAACCAGCAACAATTTATTTACAAAAAAAACAAGTCAAAGGTTGCTTACAATAAGCAGACATGGCAACACAGCCTGAAGGAAGCAAAGCACACACACACAAGGAGCCGCAGTGCGTTGGCGGGGGAAAACGTGGACAGGAGCCTGTGCTCCCCTGCTTCCTCATGACCGCAGGGCTTTAGGTTCACCCTGCTCTGCATCTGTAATCACCTCTCAGTCTAATGACCGGGTGTACTGCTACCTGTGTCTGGCTTTCAGCCCGCCACACACCACCTCCGGGTCACATTTCAGGCTTTATTTATCAGATCATGTGCTGCTGTAGTCTCCACACGCGTTGCAATGAAAGGGAAGTGATTACTTGATAGCACAACACGGCTAATAAGGACACACTGCTCTTAAAGGACAACTTTAGTTTTTTTCAACCAAGGTTCATGTTCTAGGTTGTTATTAGAGAAAGTAAAAGATGAGTCTTAATTTCTTTTCATTTGCTGCTTTCTTTCGTTTTAGGGATTTTAGCTCTTTTTGACAGGGGGGCGGGGGCATTCGAGCATGGGGCTAAATATGTATTTTTTTACAACATTTTATGGTGATTTTTCTTTGTATTATTTACTATAGTCCTAATAAACCCCAGGAAATTACATCTGGCCACAGAAGATCACAGGATCTACTGAATGTGAAGGTAGCCTACTGGGGGAAGGCTTATACTGTGTGTATAGGCTCAATATGTCAGTTTGTCACATTCAATAGATCCTGTGATCTTCTGTGGCCAGATGTAATTTCTTGGGGTTTATTAGGACTATAATAATAAAATAATTTATCGCCATAATATTTTGTAAAAAAATACATATTTAGCCCCATGCTCGAATGCCCCCGCCCCCCTGTCAAAAACTGCTAAAATCCCCAAAACAAAAGAAAGCAGCAAATGAAAGAAAATTAACACTCACCTTTTAGTTTCTCTAATAACAACCTAAAACATGAACCTTGGTTGAAAAATACTAAAGTTGTCCTTTAAGTGCATTTTGCGGACGGCTAGACATCTAAATGTCACTCATTCTAACTATAAGCTTTAATGGAGCAGCTATTGAACACTGCCCAGGGAGCAGTTAAGGGGTTCAGTTGCCTCACGATGCCGGGACGAGCCGGGATCAAAGTAGGAACCTTCTGATTTCCAGGCAACCACTAGTACGAATACTACAAGACAAGAGCCACGTGAAGTCATGATTTAAAATGGACATTTCACCTATAACTCCATCTCAACTGCATTCTGACTCAATTTATACTTCAACAATTTGACCATGTTGCTTGTTGACAATAACTGAAAAGTGTGATGCAATTTTCACTCGAGTCTTTAGGTACTAACATAGTTGGCTTCTATTGGAGTTCAAATCAAAACAATACAAAGAAGAATGTACAACCAACGGTGAACATTAAAGTCTGTGGTGTCGTTATTTTGTATGATCATGTGTGGTGTTGATATTCAGCGTTTGTTGTCAACAGGACTTCATCCTTGAGCACTACAGTGAAGATGGAACCAGCTTTGAGGAAGAGATTGCTGATCTGATGGACCTCAGACAGGTAAAGAGACTGGAGGGATACAGCAGTCAAAATACACACAACAAACACATCACATTGAATCAAGGACAGACATTAAATACATTAAAGCCTTGGCTTGTAACGATACAAATGCATGCAGTTACAGTATATGATATGAAAGTGGAGTCTGTAGGGGAGAACACACCGTCTTTATTAAAGTGGTTAAAATAAATCACGTTTCGTCCTAGCCTCTGAAAAGGTCTTCTTTACCACTTAAACCCTAATGTATATATCTCTACAGTTTCTACAATGTCACATTTTAGATGCTTACTACTATTTACATCAGACCCCCCCTCCCCCAACATATTTAAATAAGGTGTGGTCAATGTTTTCCTTCTGTCCTCCTCAGTCCTGTCGAACACCGGTCCGCAGTGACGCAGGGGTGGAGCTGTTGGCTAAATACTACAGCCATCTCCCTCTGCTGGAGAGCCGATTCTTTTCTCCCACCCACCAGACTGGAATCTTCTTCACATGGTACGACCCAACACACTGTCACACACACACCACAACGTACAACCCAACACACTGTCACACACACACACACACACACCACATGGTACGACCCAACACACTGTCACACTCAGATACCACATGGTACGACCCAACACACTGTCACACTCAGACACCACATGGTACGACCCAACACACTGTCACACTCAGACACCACAACGTACAACCCAACATACTGTCACACACACCACATGGTACGACCCAACACATTGTCACACTCAGATACCACATGGTACGACCCAACACACTGTCACACTCAGATACCACATGGTACGACCCAACACACTGTCACACTCAGACACCACATGGTACGACCCAACACACTGTCACACTCAGACACCACAACGTACAACCCAACACACTGTCACACAGACACCACATGGTACGACCCAACACACTGTCACACTCAGATACCACATGGTACGACCCAACACACTGTCACACACACCACATGGTACGACCCAACACACTGTCACACACCACATGCTACGACCCAACACACTGTCACACACACCACATGGTACGACCCAACACACTGTCACACACCACATGCTACGACCCAACACACTGTCACACACACCACATG
The DNA here is from genome assembly GCF_964188405.1 of Protomyctophum parallelum. Taxonomy (NCBI): domain Eukaryota; kingdom Metazoa; phylum Chordata; class Actinopteri; order Myctophiformes; family Myctophidae; genus Protomyctophum; species Protomyctophum parallelum. The sequence goes on from NC_139699.1 coordinate 60,648,135, forward strand.
GTACGACCCAACACACTGTCACACACACCACATGGTACGACCCAACACACTGTCACATGACATCACATGGTACGACCCAACCAGGGGGGCAGTCAGACAGATATTTTGTGAAGCCACTAAGGAAATCGGGACATCCTGAAAGTTCTTATAATGGCCTGTTGTGGCGCTGTCATTGGGCCCAAAAAAACCCATATCCCCATAGAGGTTCATGCATTTGGGCCCAACTTCACCTAGACTGAATACTTTCTGCTTCCAGTCACTAGTTTAAAGTCTCATTTCTCATGTCATAATATTCTTTTTGGAAAATTATGGTCCCATTTATTAAAACAATGACCATAAAGTCGCGTATGTTCTGTGGGGCGTGGCTACCGTTACAGTCTATGAACTGGAGCCACCCCCGTTCGAGTCAAAATAAAAACCAACTAAGAAGAAGGGGGGAAGTCCCGCCTCGTTGTCTGGGCCAGCCGATGGCCAGCTGGGCCAAAACGGATCTAGAAAGATGGCGATTTACAATACAAGGACTGACTGGCTTCATTTTACGTCCATATCAGACCCGGCGAACGCTTTGTCCATATCTTTTTACAGTCTATGGACCCAACACACTGTCACTTGACACCACATGGTACGACCCAACACACTGTCACACACACACCACATGGTACGACCCAACACACTGTCACACCCACACCACATGGTACGACCCAACACACTGTCACTTGACACCACATGGTACGACCCAACACACTGTCACTTGACACCACATGGTACGACCCAACACACTGTCACACACACACCACATGGTACGACCCAACACACTGTCACTTGACACCACATGGTACGACCCAACACACTGTCACACCCACACCACATGGTACGACCCAACACACTGTCACTTGACACCACATGGTACGACCCAACACACTGTCACACACACACCACATGGTACGACCCAACACACTGTCACACCCACACCACATGGTACGACCCAACACACTGTCACTTGACACCACATGGTACGACCCAACACACTGTCACACACACACCACATGGTACGACCCAACACACTGTCACACACACCACATGGTACGACCCAACACACTGTCATTCCTCTATGGGGGGAATTGTTCTTTTTGACCAACACTGATCTTTTCTTTACTCCATGTAGCCAATGTAGTTACATTAGAACATAATTAGATACTACTAGTATTACCTAATTATGAATAATTTAATAATAATAATAGAATGTGGATCAATGAGCTTTACATAGTAAATAATTGTCAATTACCGGTAGTTACTCATATTTTATAATACTTATCATTAATAATATTCTGTGTGTGTGTGTGTGTGTGTGTGTGTGTGTGCGTGCGCGCGGTGCAGGTATGACTCGTTCACAGGTGTCCCGGTGTGCCAACAGAACCTGTCTCTAGAGAAGGCCAGCATGCTGTTCAACATGGGAGCTCTGTACACGCAGATCGGTACCCGCAGTGACAGACAGACTCTCAGTGGGCTGCAGGAGGCCATCTCGTGCTTCCAGAAAGCTGCAGGTACAGGAACACTTCTGTGGAGGCATGACGTTCACAGAACATCATGCATCAACATCAGGAAAAGACGACGCTCATGGCATTATTACGATGTCGAAAATCTCTGAAAATGTCGTGTCTCATCATGTCACGATATCAAAAGAATTATCGATATTATTGCCCAGCAGCTTTTGTAAGCACTACACTCTTAATGAGCAGTGTGAAGAACCCAGTTTCTCTGCTGCTGTCACTGACGGATTGTTTACACAGAGACCGTGAGAATGCACTCGCTGTCAGTTCTGGGAACTGAGAGAGAGAGACAGAGAGAGAGAGAGAGAGGTTCCATCTTTAACAAGGACCGTTGCCTCAATGTGTAGCACTGTCTTGCAATGATGATGCAATGATGCATTCATTCAACTATACAGCACCACCCAAAGTCACTTTCCTCACCACTGTACTGTACCACACGCAACCTACACCACTCTAACAACTGCCTAAAACATCTAATACTAGTTGTTTTAATACAGTTGGTTCTAATACAGCACCTTAACACTACTGTACTGTTGTGCGTGCGTGCGTGCGCGCTCGCGCAGAACCGAAGAATCTGAGATTGACATGAACCGGTTTGTTTTCTTATGCTGTTGACAGAGAAGTGTTGTTAAAAAGGTACAGAGCTGATCCTAGTGTTGTCTAGTCTTAAATGATACCTCTGCCCAGCGCACAGCTGTGCACAATTTAGTCTCCTATTAAATAAAACAATTGGGTTGTTATTGGAAAGCGTTGGCTCTGTGTATGAGAAACCTATATAATGAGAACTCGAGCGGATCAGCCATAGCTATGCTGTAGTACAGAGACAAACAACAGGAACTACTTTCTAACACGTTTCAAATGTCACGGGTGGTGGCAGGTAGGATTTCAAATTGATATCATGAAAGAAGATGATACCCCTTAAACGCTAGTGGGCATGACATACTATCCGACCAACCTATCGATCGGACTGAGCAGGAGAGAAACCATGATGTTTTTATTCTTGGTTTCACCTCTTGACGCAGGTACCACTAAACACAGTGAACTCCCCAGTGTTCATTTAACTCTCTCTGAGTCAAATGAACACTCACAGTTCTGTAGGGCCACATGTAAGCCTGCCAGGGAATTGGGAGAGGAGGAGGAGGAGGAGGAGGAGGAGGAGGAGGAGGAGGAAGAAGAGAGAAAGGAGGTGAGCTGAGCTGGTATAGTCAGATCAAGTCTGGGAAGAGACTACAGAGGCGCTAGTCTGTCATTAGGCTGTCTACAGCTCTGTGCTCTGCTGCCAACTTCACTGTATAAGCCATAAAAAAGAAGAGGGAGTCTCGTTCAACCCCACTATGATGCACTGCTAGCTGACATGAGGACATGGTGACCTGGGGATGGTGGCTGCCGTCTCTGTGCAGATATGAGCTCATTAGCAGTAGTTGGTATGAGGGTGTAGGACTTTTGTTAGATGACGGTGTGTAGATAGTAAAGGACTAGTGTACACGTAAAGGACCATGAGCTTGCTCTGAAAGGCTAGGCTGTTCTGTTTTAAAACAAGTATGCCACTGAAGGGATCGGTGGGTATGAGCATGAAAACAGCATGGTTGTTTTTCACCACATGTGCACAACCTAACACACACACAAACACACACGCACATATTATCTGTATATATGAGGAGTGTGCCAGTACAGTACAGTACAGTAGAGGGACCGGCACACGGTAACTGTCATTTCTCAACCGTTTCGGACACACGGGGCGGCTCGCCGGAACCGGGCCGGCACCCTGGGTGCGTTCCTGTGGGTCTGGTCTGGAATGTGTCCGCTACCCACAAATGGGTGTTTGGGAACCAGTGCTTTTTTAAACTATGACCTGTGACCTCTCTGTCTCTCGCCAGGCATCCTGAACCAGCTGAACTTTGACCCTGTGACCTCTCTGTCTCTCTCCAGGCATCCTGAACCAGCTGAAGGAGACGTTCACCCACACGCCCAGCTACGACATGAGTCCCGCCATGCTGAGCATGCTGGTCAAGATGATGCTGGCTCAGGCCCAGGAGTGTCGGTTCGAGAAGCTGGTTCTGCCCGGCATCAGAAACCACTTCTACTCTCTACTCAAGATGGCCCAGGAAGCCGCCAAGGTGTTGCACTGCGGCTAATTAGAGCTCTTTTAGGAAGTTAAAAGACAGTGGTGTACACTGTACACTAGTGGTGTACATTTACTTGAGTACTGTACTTGAATTTTTTTTTTTTTATATTTGTACTTGTGTTTCCATTTTCCAAAATGTATTTGATAACTTTAGTCACATTAACATAACAGACATTAACCACATTTTGAATTATCGACTTTTACTTGTAGTTCTACGATTTACAATTTTACAGGCATTTAGCAGACACTCTTAATCCAGAGTTCTACTGTGCATTGCAGTATTGGTAGTTTAAGTAAAACAATTGGAGTATAGTTTTTCCATCACCGTTAAAAGATTCTGTTCAATCCAAATGAAAACGAGACGAGGAGAGATCCGAGATGCTTTGCGGTGGCAACAGGACGGTGTCTCTAATCTTAAATGTCCTCTCTGTGCGTCCTCAGGTGTCGGAGACCTACGACCAGGTCCACCAGTCTATGATCCAGACACCGGTCAAAGACAACGTGCCATTCTTCTGGTCCACCATGTCCCAGGTGAAGACCAACCACTACCGCTCCCTGGCACACTACTTCGTAGCCACGTCCCTGCTGGACCACCAACGTAAGACCTATTTATTTAACTCGTTTTAGGGCGGGAACCCCCTTTTTTTCGTGTTTAAAGCATTATGTTATGCTTTAGCTATTTAAAAATAGCAGATCTACAAGATTTTTGAAAAATCGTGTGCCTCAAATCTTTGAATATATAACGTTTTTAACTCAAATCTCAACATTTCGACGTCGGGCCTAAATGGTAACCCAGTAAGACCTGAGGATCTGAGTCTACAAATGTCTTCTGAATCCTGACAGTTTATCAGTGGTTCTGAAAGGGTTAAAACCTATGTCTCCATATCAGTGGTTCTGAAAGGGTTAAAAAAAAAACTCATGTTTCGATATCGGTGGTTCTCAAACTATTTCACGTCAAGAACCACCAGAATGATATGTACTGTATTTGCCCGCAGACCCCCCCCCATCTCAAACTGCTTTGTTCCAATAGACGCCCAGAAGCAAAGATTTGAGTTAAAAATGTTCGCTGTGAAAGAATGTAATATTCAAAGATTTACACAATTTGTATAAAACTTAAACACTTTAAATTGTTAACCAACATGAGACCAACCTCCGATGAATTTAGTCTTGACCATCAGTAGCTCTTCTACTTCCTTCCTACATGGTCTCACAAAATAACAGAACTAAAACTGGTATAATGAATCGGTTCAATATAACCCAGGACAGATGCACAAAAAAAATAAAAATAACCCAGAGTAAAATGTGGTACCAAAGAGAGAAACTATAAGATGGACCATACCCAACAATGGATTATGGTCCCGGAGAACCCAAAAGTCAGAACAAACAATGGTATCTCAGAAGACAGACCGTAAGCTGGTATCGCATCAACTAATCAGGATGGTATTTTAACTTGAACACTCACAGACCTCTACTTGCGTACTTCAGATGGGGGGGAGGGGGAGGTCCTTAACGGTTGAACCAACAAACAACAGAGATAGAAGCCAAGAAGTGAGTAGAGAGAGAAGTCCTTAATGGGCTGGAGGGAGGGAGGGAGGGAGGGAGGGAGAGATCTGAGGGGAGGCAGCAGAGAGGGAGCGAGACAGAAACAGAAGTGGAATGCGGGTGAGTGAGTGTTGGGTGGAGAAAGAGTGGGTGAAGTGGAAATGAGGGCGGGGGTGATGGATGGAGAGAGTGTTGGTTATGTAAGACCCTGCTGAATGGCAAGGCGCTCAGCGGAGCGAAACCATTCTATGTTTGGCGGCTCATTATCAGATTCCTGTGAATGAGATTGTTCTCCACAACACGGATCCTCTGCCAGAGACAGAAATAATACTGGAGAGAGAGAGAGGACTTCTGCTGAAGAGAGAGGACACAGGGACATGTGTTTTCTACTGGAGAGAGAGGACACAGGGACATGTGTTTTCTACTGGAGAGAGAGGACACAGGGACATGTGTTTTCTACTGGAGAGAGAGGACACAGGGACATGTGTTTTCTACTGGAGAGAGAGGACACAGGGACATGTGTTTTCTACTGGAGAGAGAGAGGACACAGGGACATGTGTTTTCTACTGGAGAGAGAGAGGACACAGGGACATGTGTTTTCTACTGGAGAGAGAGAGGACACAGGGACATGTGTTTTCTACTGGAGAGAGAGGACACAGGGACATGTGTTTTCTACTGGAGAGAGAGGACACAGGGACATGTGTTTTCTACTGGAGAGAGGACACAGGGACATGTGTTTTCTACTGGAGAGAGAGAGGACACAGGGACATGTGTTTTCTACTGGAGAGAGAGGACACAGGGACATGTGTTTTCTACTGGAGAGAGAGGACACAGGGACATGTGTTTTCTACTGGAGAGAGAGGACACAGGGTCATGTGTTTTCTACTGGAGAGAGAGGACACAGGGACATGTTTTTTCTACTGGAGAGAGAGGACACAGGGACATGTGTTTTCTACTGGAGAGAGAGGACACAGGGACATGTGTTTTCTACTGGAGAGAGAGGACACAGGGACATGTGTTTTCTACTGGAGAGAGAGGACACAGGGACATGTGTTTTCTACTGGAGAGAGAGGACACAGGGACATGTGTTTTCTACTGGAGAGAGAGGACACAGGGACATGTGTTTTCTACTGGAGAGAGAGGACACAGGGACATGTGTTTTCTACTGGAGAGAGAGGACACAGGGACATGTGTTTTCTACTGGAGATTGCATTAATAAGAGACTACATTAACCCATTTTGACCTGAGATCAGATTAAAAAAATGTCTGTTTGAAAATGACAGTTTTCTGAAAAAGCTATGTTTCTATGTCAGTCGTTAAAAGTGAATAATCATTATAATAATAATAAATCTCTGCCCTGTCCCCAGTGGGTCCCAGTGATGATGAGGACACGCAGGAGAAGAGCCTGTCTCAGGTGTACGACCGTCTGCCTGAAGGATGCTCTCCTCTGGACATTCTGAAGAGGAGGGAAGAGAGGAGACGCATCGGTACGACAAACTAGCATTTATTTAGCTAACTTTAAAATAATATCTATATCACTTTTATGTATGCTCAGATTAAAAGTTTGATAGAATACCTACTTTCACAACAGACATTTTTGCCAACTTTTAAATATATTTTTCCTCATATTATTTTCTCTTTGCCACTTTCTGGTATGAATACGTACAGTATGACATGTTATCTCTCGTCTCCAGGCAAGGCCCACATGCGCCGGGCCATCCTGGGCCACGAGGAGGCTCTGAGGATCCACGGCCTGTGTCGTCACCTCAGGCGCCTGGACGTGCTTCATGACATCCTGAAGGCCAGTCACGAGCGCTCCCTGGACAAGTTCAACCGCCACGACTATGAGGACGAGTTCACCGACCACATGGACGCACCAGACATCATCTGTGAGTTCTGCAAAATGATGATGAGAATGATAATGCTACTAATAATAGCATTAGTAATGATTCTTAAGTGGTGCAACCACTTCTACATCCAGCAATGTCCGCATGTATCATGTATCATGTATCATGTATCATGAGCATGAGTGGTGTGCGCATGCGTGAAATTGGAACGAGAGAAGTATGTGACATGGCTGCCACCTGCTGGACGCAAACGATACAGAGAAGAAATTGGAACGATACAAATTGGAACGATACAGAGAACCAATAGACGGGACTGGTGATTTTTTTAATGATATAGAATAAGACAGCAGTTGTTTGGATGATGTATGAGCAGGAAAGGGAGTCCGGTCAGGACGGCAGTGAATATAATAACAAAAGCAGTGGTCCGGGGACCACCAGTGGTCCTTTAGGGGCTTCCAGGTGGTCCCCAGCTAAATGGTGGAGAGTTGGTAACCAAATGGACCACTATTAGAATTGAACGATTGAGAGTTTATAATGGAACCATTACTCTCTCAAGACTTAATTTTTCGTTAAACATCTGCACTACTTAATTTACAAGAAATCTACACAATTAGAGGATGTAGAATAATTGTTATTTTGATCAAAGTTTGCCTGTTATCTCTCCTATGGTACCAACATCAATACAGAATGGAATTGCATGGAAAACCTTATTCAAGATAACAAAATATTCTTTAGTTTTTGGGTCTGATGTGCTAAATCTCATCAAATGGTGGTCAGACCTTGACAGCACTGAGCTAGAGGCATGCATAGTTGAGCGGTGTTTTCAGCACCCTCTGGTGGACAGAGCGGGTGGAGGCGGGTTCTGGAAGTAAGGCAGTAGCAGCCTGACCAGTTTTGTTTTGGGAAGTCTGGAGCCTTGTTTTAAGGGCCTTTGAGGTGCTGTGGCACCATGAGGTGCATGCATAGTGAGGGCACTTGTTGGGGTCTTCAAGGTATTTTATGAAACAAAGACAAATATCTACAAATGTCATATCCTGTGCTGTCTCTCTACTCTCTGAAATGTGAAACAGGAACTTTAATTCAATACAATTTAATAGTACTGTTTCCGTCTATTTTTTGTTTGTTTTGCCGACCACAGAGTCATGACGACTGTTGCGTTGTAAAACACACTCTGTTGAACGGACCAGAGGTCATTTCAAAGTGGTGTTTTGGCAACAAACGCAACCAGATGACATGACATCTTCTTTGTGTCCTTTGTGTCCCTCCCTCCACCTACAGCTAAAACGGAGCACAGGGCAGAGCTGGAGGTACCTGTGGCCACCAAGGTGAAAGTGACCGACTTTTTCCACCGGCTGGTATGTGGGCTACTAAAGTACTAATAACCTTTCCATTCACAATTCACCTTATTCACATGGCGGCCATTTTGCTATTAAGTTACCACCACCCCAACGGGGGTGGCATTTCTTCCCAACCCGCAAATATGGGATAACGGGAGCAACATGGCCGCTGTGTGAATATAGCCAATGCTTGGTTCATTCCATACATTATTATTCCCTTGGTTTATTCAGAACAAGACACACGGCGGATGCTCTGGATTTGTGTTGTCTGAGATTTTAAATTAAACGTTAATTTAAACGTTTGCATTTGTTTTTACACCCAGAGTGTCCCTGTGTCTTATTTCCTGAATTACAATCAACCAAGGATGAGACTTCAGTAAGCTTTGGCACATGTTGACACTGTGGCTGTGGCTGGAAATATGTGTACACTCTTGAGTCAAATCCAGTACAGAGGGTGTACTGTGTACTCATTTCTAGCCCCAGCCAAACTCTTCAGAGAAAGCCATACAGTACATACAGTAGTCCATACTGGCACTTGTCGTTGGTCGTTACGGTGTGAAGCTTTCTGAAGTGTCAGCCAGAGGGACAGAGGCCGCACTAACACTTAACCACACACAGAGCCATGGGTGCTCTGCCTTCTCTCACAACACAGGACATGCTGTATGCTTTGTTTGTGCGTTTACAAAAATAAAATGGCCCAAAAATACAAATGTATTTGTGGGGGAAATATATTAGAGAAAATAATAAATAAATGTTTTTTTTTTTTTGGGCCATGTATATACAATATATTCTATGTTGTGGGGAATCTTATGGTGAGATATTAATAAACAAGGGCAACCCTTGTACCTCCAACTATAGGGTGTGTGTGTGTGTGTGTGTGTGTGTGTGTGTGTGTGTGTGTGTGTGTGTGGGTGTGGGTGTGTGACATGTTTCAAGTATATTATACGTGGTCTTGGTAGACTTGGTTCTGTGCTGCGTCAGGTCGCGCCGCGCCCGTTCGCGGCCCTCGCTCAACGCGAGCATGGTTCCTTCCTCGGGTTGAGTACAGAGTGACGTAGAGGGTGCGCTGTGACTGGCCAGTCGCTGTGATTGACAGCCTACACCTAAACCTAACCTTAAACCTCAGTAAAACTATACCTAAACCTAACCCTAACCTTAACCTCAGTAAAACTATACCTAAACCTAACCCTAACCCTAACCTTAACCTCAGTAAAACTATTCCTAAACCTAACCTCAGTAACTATACCTGAACCTAACCTCAGTAAAAACTAAACGCAGTGGCTGGGGGCGTTTCCAAGAACCCGGAAGAACGACAGAATCCGCGGAAGATCCCCTCCTCGCTCGCGTAACTTCTCGTCTTTGCATTGTATGTAATCGCGCCGCTCTAACCATCCAAGTCTGAACGCACCTTTAGTGTGAATGCAAGGTGAGTGTGTGTGACTGTGTGTGTGTGTGTGTGTGTGTGTACTGTACGTCTTTTGAGTTAGAGCTTAGTTGTAAATGATGCTATTTCCAAAGGTGAGTGATGAAACGATAAAGGTGAGAGACTGAATGGGACCCTAATCTGATATGGTGGATTAACAGCCTTCTAAGGCCTCTTTTAGACGGCGACCATCTCCATATAACACGTCAAAGTCCCGTTGCGTTCTCATTTTTTTGGACCATTTACATGAGAACGCACACTTGAATGAACACGCTACAAAGTGCATGCATATATATGCCAGGTCGCTAGGTGGCGCGTGTCCTTGTGGGGTCCGTGTGACGCAGCGCTTATATAAACCATAGACATAAGTCACGCATGCGTAGAACTACTTCCGTTCTTCTACACAGAAAGTAAACAAACGTCGCGTCCTCATCACACCTCCAGCAAACCGGACTATCCGACATGGTTGTTGTTGTTCGTTTCCCCTAGCAACTGACGCATGCCTATGACACCATGTAAAAACGTAGGACACGGGGCGAGCCGACCAGAGCTGACGTAAGCCACGATGTCACAAGTTTTGCGGATCCACCGTTTTGCCTGTTTATACGGAGACCATAGGAAACGGTGTTCTAAAAGATTTCCACTCTGGGAGGTAGTTTCACTTCGTTGCGTTTTCACCTCCTGTGAACACGGTTCTCGTCTAAATGACAGCAGCAAACGATACTTTATTTTGCCGTTTTTTATGAACACCATCCTCGTGTAAATAGCACCTAAGTCTGTATCAGTGGCTTCATTCAGGCGCTCTGCGACTGGAGACAGAATGTCCCCTCATTACCGGGAACAAAGACAGCACTGTCCTCCAAACACAAATATCAGCACTTACAGTCGTCTGATGTGTTTTAAAGGTCACAGGCCATAGCTAGGCCATAGCTTTGATATTTACTCGACTAAGACTACTTGCAACAAAACAAACCACACCAATGCAACTATTGATTGGTTGATTGAAATATGTATTAACAGTTTGAAGAATTACAGTACATTTCAAGCACAACTCAATACAAAGACTGTTAACTGTGAGTGGACGACCCAACAAAGCATTACACTTGTTTACAAGAGGGTCCACCTTGTTCAATTTATCAAAACATTTAGAGACGTACAAATAGATACTTCTATATAGCCAAAGAACGGAACAGGAATTCATCATAAAGGAGGTAAAAAGGGAAAAGAAACATATACAGTGAGGGGGGGAAAGGGGGGGGGGGGGGGGGTTTCCGATTTTACGGGGGCCAGTTTCGAATTGCAGCCGTCCGTAGGTGCCCCTTTGAGAGCGGTTTTGAAGGAGTCGAGGGATTCACATGTCTTAATGACTGTTGGTAGGGCGTTCCACATTTTGGTGGCATAGGAGCGAAAATTATTTAGTCCCTTGTTTGTGCCGAATCTGGGTTGCAACTGCCATTGGGAATAATGGTTCCAAATAGTTACATGTTGCAAGGAGTAAACTATTTCAGAAGACTAATGGTGTGTTATTCAGAAGACTGAGACTAAATCAAAATCTGCTGAAAAAATGAACACAGAAGTATAGGAAAAGAGGGTACATTTATTGATGACGTTTCTCGAAACATCGTCAATAAATATACCTTTTGGAGCAGATGAGGGTTCCTTTCTCTTTTCCCATGTCACTTTTTGAACCCAGCACCTCCACCAAGTGATGTGTGTATTTTACTATAGTTTCTGTACACATAGAAGTATACAAATGAATACGTGCATTTTCTGTACGTACTATATAGTCTGATTCACCGTATACTTGGTGGTGCTGATGTCGTGGACTCAAGACAGCCAATCTGCAAGTTCGTTACGACACGTTGTGAGTTTGCAGATCTATTTTCTGTGTGCAAAACAGATGGGTGCCAGTGTTGTTTTTGGCAGCACATTTTGATTTTTAGTTTCCCCTTGAATAGTTTTCCATCAGGTTTAGTCACATTTTAGTCACCTGGAATGTTTTAGTGTTAGTCTAGTTTCAGTCGACTAAATATCACAAGATTTTAGTCGACTAAATCTACAGTTGATTTAGTCAACTTAACTTGGTAAAACGAGCGCTCCTTTCCTGAGCTATCCTAGGAATAAAAAACTTGCCTATGGGACACGGGGAGAACATGTGAGGGTACCCTACCCTAGGGGACACGGGGTGAACATGTGAGGGTACCCTACCCTAGGGGACACGGGGAGAACATGTGAGGGTACTATACCCTAGGGGACACGGGGAGAACATGTGAGGGTACCCTACCCTAGGGGACACAGGGAGAACATGTGAGGGTACCCTACCCTAGGGGACACGGGGAGAACATGTGAGGGTACCCTACCCTAGGGGACACGGGGTGAACATGTGAGGGTACCCTACCCTAGGGGACACGGGGTGAACATGTGAACTCCACACAGAAAGGCCCCTGAGCATTTTTATTCGGTTTATCAGTCAATATCTCCTGTCTTTGTGTGTGCAGGGTCCTCTGTCTGTCTTCTCAGCCAAGCAGCGCTGGACTGCTCCTCGTACCGTCCTACTCCGTCCACAGGATCGAGACCTGGGCTTTACGCTGAGGGGAGAACCACCTGTTCAGGTGGTGTCACTGGACCCCCTCTGTCCTGCCGCTGTAAGACATACACACACGCACACACATTTGAAGCACCCATCTTCTTTTGCCATGGTTCAAGTGTTTTGCCCTCAGTAAAAATAGCTTTGTTTTGAAGAGTGGGTCCAGAGTGCACCACAGTGTTTGTTTAACTAAACACAGTACATTCTGCCCAGACTTTGACGGTGACATTTGGGCCAATCATCGCACAGAGAGTGAAAGAGAAGAGAGAGTCCTGCACAGAAACGGCTGGGCTGTCAATATTTACAGTACACTGCATGGCACACATCAGTGGCCCAAGTGTTACCAATTAAAAGCTGCATTACATTTGCACACAAACTACTGTACAAAGAAGTGTATCCAAATATGAGTTTATTATGCAGTTTCATTATACAGTTTATTTTCAACTCTATCTTTAGAAACACTACATCTACACGGTGTAGATATAGTGTTTCTAAACATATAGTACACCTAATCTCAACCCTGAATAGGGAGTTAGGGACGCTAGGGGGTTATGGCGTTAGGGAGTTGGGGACGCTAGGGTTCATGTGGTTCAATGTGGTATCGAACAAAAAGTGTCAATGTATCCATACTTTAAACAACCCTACACCCTAAAGGCATCCTACAGACGGGCATTACCAGCTACAGATAAAATACACACATTCATTGAATGTGTGACGCTTTGTGATCCAGACTGAACAGGCAGGTGTTCTCCATATCCAGACTGATGAACAGGCAGGTGTTCTCCATATGCAGACTGATGAACAGGCAGGTGTTCTCCATATCCAGACTGAACAGGCAGGGTGTTCTCCATATCCAGACTGAACAGACAGGGTGTTCTCCATATCCAGACTGAACAGGCAGGGTGTTCTCCCTGGGTATCTAAACTGAACAGGCAGGGTGTTCTGGAGCATTATTCAGCGACACTTTGGCAGGAGGCATGGCCAAAAAACTAGCACATTATAGTTCACATACACGATACTTAGCTTTAACTTCCATTCGCAGGTATAAGACACTTTGACACTAAGCTTAATATGAAAGCTAGTATTGTTTGTTTACATTCTTTTCCTCTGCGTTGCCAGGCCAACGGGCTGAAGGAAGGCGACTACATAGTTTCCGTGGGCGACACAGACTGTAAGTGGATGGCTGTCGGAGAGGTGGCGGCTCTGTTGAAGGACGTGGACGAGGAGGAAGGAGTCAACATCCGTGTCGTCAGCATGATGGAAAGCTACCCTAACATGGTAAGACGGTTTACACTTCAGGCGTTTTAGTAGCCCTACAAGCAGAACCCAATGGTACTGGAGTTTCTGACATTTTTGAGACCCAGACCATGGGGTCCTATTCCACCTCCACCCTGCCACCGGGTACGCACACATAAATAAACGTAAATACCTTCGGATACGTCCTTCTGCGCTCTTTGACGGCTTTTTTTCGTTTGAGGGCTTCTGAATTTGTGAACTATAAGTACCTATAAATACCCCTGTGAATATCTCCTGTGGCGCGGAAGCTGTTAAGTATTTTTAATCTTTGTTTGACCGATTTGGTCGCTTTGATTCTTCTCTTCCTTCCTTAACGACGATATTTATGTCCGCGTTCTATCATTTCAATACGAAAATATAGATACGCACAGGGACCCTACGCAAAGTGACATCCAAATTTCAGAAATGCTTTACGGAGGGTTCCGAGAGGGGCTAGCGTTTTAGCAGACTCAGTCTTATCCAGAGCAATGGTAAGTGAACCGTAGTCAACAAACAACCGGGCTAAATGGAGTGCAAAGACAACTATTTGGTGCATTTGAATGCGATCACAGTGATGCCAAGGTCGGGGGTTTTGGAAGGAAAGGGTGATGAGTGATACCTTGACTTTGGAGGCAGATGGGACGCAGCCTGTGGTTATGGATGTGTTGTTGATGGAGGTAATGAATGGGAGTCGATGGCGTGCAATGGTCTGGAACATTGAGGAGGGGTAGTATATATATACAGGGTCGTCAGTCTGATGGAGGACACCATGTTCCAGGACCTTGTCTGGGGATTGGTGATAAGGCTTGATATATTGATGTTGGCATTAGGTGAGTTAAACCATGACTTAGTGGGATGATGGGAGAAAGTGTTTCTGATCTCATCAATCTTCTCATCAAAGTAGGTGACAAAACTTAAGAAGAGAGGGATGGTGTAGTGGTGGAGTGGTGTTAAGGAGGGACTCGGAGCTACAGAAGACCTTTTAGAGCATTTAGAAAGCAGGATTGAATTAAAGTGGGAAAGGTCATCTGATTGTTGCGGCACTTCCTTTCAGCTGCCCAAAGACATGTTCGCTCAGCTATGAGGGTTTCAGATAACCAAGGAGAAATGGGGGCAACGACGATCAGAGACGGATGAAATGGTGGAGAGGAAGGAGCAGGTTGTAGAGTGAGTTGAGAGGGAGGGGGCGAGGAGAGATAAGACGAGAAAGGGCTGATAGTGAAGAGTGTTAGACAGGTTCTGCCAACTGGTGATAGACTGAGGCTGGCTAGGTTTAGGTGGGAGAGTAGAGAGGGAGCAGGTGGTGCTCAGATATGAAGGAGACTAAAGGCCTATTCATAGTCTGGATTTCCGGTGGTGAGGTGACCACCGGAGCTGAAATAACATTGAGCGGTGGCGAGTAAAAACAGAGAGAAGGGCTGGGGTGGTGGCGGTGGTTTTCTCTTCACCGCGGCTCATGACGTCATGTTGTAGTTCAGTGGTCACCTCACCACCGAAAATCCAGACTATGTATGAGCCTTGACGGAGGGGTTGGAGGGTTTAACCCATTTTGACCTGAGATCAGATTCTAAAAATGTCTAAAAATCGTTCTTCGATTTTTCAAAAATAGCAGACCCACAAGCTCGTAGATCTTCTATTTTTCAATAGCTAAAGCATAACATAATGCATAACACCAAAAGGGGTTCCCGTCCAAAATGTGAAAGTTGAGAAAGATTAGGAAGGAAGGACATTTTACTTGGGAGATCTCTCTACCCTCTCAACAACTTTACAAATCAGATTCATCTTTTGTTTGGCTTTATTTTATTTTGTATGCTGGTCATAGTTTAGTTTTACATAATGACCTATTGTTTCTATCCACTCCTGCACTATGAATGCTTTTGGTGGAACATGTGATGAAACTTAAACATCACTTTTTCTCAGATCCTTCCGTTTGTTATATCGTAGCACTTCTTGTGGTTAGGACATGATGATGGCTGACTCAAGGGAAAGTCTTTCCTGCTTGTGTCAGCGAGTGACAACAGTGTCGGGTAGATTTGTTCCGGTTTTGGGTAGCCATGCACTACGTTTCCGCCTATCCGGTGTCTTGTTAAGTGCTTGTGTTTCTCTTATTGCCTTAGTAAATAAGCCTGAGTGATTTCCCATGAGAAGTTGGTTACCTGCTGGTTCCAAGCCACTCTGTAGAGCCCATTCCCACCATCACATCATATTGTTCATTCTTTTAAAGTCAGCCTATACTTCCCTTTCTTTCTTATTTCATTTTACTCGGATACAGCGTACAGGTACAGGTCAGTGTTTCAGTTTTGTTCATGTTGATTGCCTTTTTTTTTTTGTGCCTATTCTGGCCTTTTCTTTCCACCACATTAAAAAATATGAAACCACTCCCGGTTCTGTGTTACCTACTCCACTCAGTAAGTAGAGATTTCCCGGAGGTTCTGACATCACAACACTTCATATTTGCGCATGACTGACACAGAACTCCATATGGGGGGAAAAAGGGGACAGATACAGAAATCTCCATGTATGAGCATAAAAGGGACACAGACAGATGGGTGTAACGGGTGCTGAGGGCTCTGACATGGGTATTGCCGTATAGCCGGGCAGCGGTCTAGTGACTCTGTGCTCTACAGCCGGGCAGCGGTCTAGTTGGTCAAATGTGCTGTTAATTCCCACAAAGAATACTTCTCAGTACTTCATTACTGCACCTCCCCAGTGACTCGTTACTTAACCATCCTTCTAAACCTCTCCATTTCTTAATTTTCTCCCCAAACCCTCAGCCTACCAAGAGTGCTACGTTCTGCGGGAACCTTCCCAAGACCTACTCCATGATCTGCCTGGCCATCGACGAGGACGACAGCGGCTCCACCGTGTCCCGCAAAGTGACCAAGAAGCCTTCGTTTCTGAGCTGGGGCCTGAAGAACAAGCTGAAGAGTGCCAGCACGCTGAGCCTGCCCACGAGCAGCCACGGCGCTGCAGGGATGCTGCCCTGGAACAAACCCTGCCCCACGTTCCCTAGTCACAGCACCTATAACGACAGCAGTCATCTGTACTGAACGAAGGGGCGGTAGGGGGGTGAAACCGATGTCATATATTGTATATTTCCTTTTGAGTACTGAAGGAACAGACATGGCCTGTACAGAAAGTTCCAACGCTGGTTTCTGCTTGACTCTGTTGTCTAACCCATTCTGACCTGAGATCAGATTCATACCAGGTTTCTGCCGGACACACACTGGTCTGATGAACCCATTCTGACCTGAGATCAGATTCTAAAAATGTCAGTCGCTCTTCGATTTTTCAAAAATAGCAGACCTACAAGCTCGTATCGCGCCACTCGGTGGCGCGATATGAGCTTGTAGATCTGCTATTTTTAAATAGCTAAAGCATAACATAAATGGGTGCCCGTTCAGAATGGGCTAAATAAGGACATTTCTCCCACACATCTGAACTGTATAATTGTACCACCAAGAACAATACAGTACAGTGAGAAGGTACTCCCAAGTCCGCTTCAATATAGTAAACGATTTAAATGATCTTTGTGAATATTGACCAATATTGACAATATTGGTTGTGGCTTCAACAGCCTTTACCAGATGTTTAAGTGGGATGAAGTACCCTGTTTTTGGGGGGTTAGAGACCATTGTTTGAATCTGAGAGTTTGTGTGAGAAACATAATGAAATGCAATGCGCTGTAAGCTGCTCTATATATTATATATCGTTATTTTTGTTTGTTTTTTTTGCCACCCTTCATGTGGTTTTGAAGGAAGTTGTTGATGGTGTTTGTGAACTTGAGTTGGGACACATCATGGGGAAACAATGGTTTTGTATTTGGTAAGCGTACTGTCCCACAGATTGTCCTGTAAGCCAGTGTGTCCCAGTCAACAACCAAAGTGTCGATGAGCAGGACATTAAGACCCTAGTACCACCTGCTCACTGAGAACTATGGACGCTTACTCCACTGGGATCTGTCCAGTACAACTACAGCTAGCCACTGGGAGCTGTGGAACTAACCGCCATTGGTCAAGATTACATGTGGGAGCTGCGGTGGTGTTCTTTCACAAATCCATCCCTTTCTTTCCAGCCTGCCGCTAGACTAGAGGATTAATGTG
Organism: Protomyctophum parallelum; assembly: GCF_964188405.1. Lineage (NCBI taxonomy): Eukaryota > Metazoa > Chordata > Actinopteri > Myctophiformes > Myctophidae > Protomyctophum > Protomyctophum parallelum. Next base: position 60,665,924 of record NC_139699.1, read on the forward strand.
GGGTTCAGTAGCCCCTTGTCCACTGCAGGGTCCCTCCCTCAAAGACAATCCCAAGTAACCAGTTTTGTTGTGTTTAAACCTTTAAAGGGTACGAGTTGTGAGTATGTTTTTTATTTCATAAGTTTGGCCATAAATGCTACTAAAGCCTGTGCTCTTTCACCTCTGTACCCAGCGTGCAGGCCATGACAGTCTGTCTGTGTTGTTCATAAAGTATGTCATGTCTACAGAAAGGATTCACATCATCCCAGGACAGTAACAGCCAATCAATGCACATTATATTAAAGTTGGATCAAAATCCCACAGGCATGTTTGTTGCTGTGGTCTCTATATACCTGGGTTAAACAGACCGACACCCTGCTATGTTGGTCTTTATCTCTTTATCTACAAAGTAGATTATTTATACATGTTTGATAATCAAATTATTTATGTGATGAAGGAAAATGGACAAAAGTTTTTTAAGAAAAAATGCAAAGGTGAATTTGTGATGTATGTATGTTGGTGTTTAGACTGTCCTTGATTTTACATTGTTGTTCTCTAGTGTTCCTAAGTCTGTTTCTGAAACGGTATAGTGTAACCTACTGCAGTTTTTGTGTACAAATCCAGTTTTACAGTGTAAACGTCATGAGTTCTTAGCCTAGTTAGTACAAGTATTTATCCCATTACCCATTAAGAAAATGATGCGTTTTTCTGTAGAGTTTAAAATATTGGTTAAATGTTGTTTACTTCACATGGTTCCTAAAGGTGCCATTTCATCTTAAAATTTGTTTTATAATGAAGAATACATTTTATAATGAAGGATAATTTAAGGGCACTACTACTCATGGGTTTTATGGTAATATGCTGTGATAAAGTATTAAGTGAAATCTCTCTCTCACACAGGCTTCGTACACACATAAAGTGTAACAACTGTACTCTGCTCTGCTCTGTTTCATGGCCGCCCCAATGCTTTGCCAATGGAAGTCATGTTGTGTTTGATTGCCCCTCCCCCTCCCCCATCACACACAACTGTTTGGTCAAACCACGTGACTTCCATTGGAAAAGCATTGGCCATGAAACACGGACAGCACAGAGCATGTTCGTCTGACATGTCTGTACATGTCTCTCCCAAACATGATGTACTGTCTCACTGTTATGATTATTTGCTTGTGGTTTGACATGTTGATCCTGAATGCTGTAGTCATGTCTGCACAGGAGCTAATGTTTGTGTTAATGATTTAACACAATCCCTGCTTCCCCCCTCGGTTCTTATACTGCTGTGGAGACGGAAGCTTTACTGATGCTAATTGTTTCCATTGTGTTGTAAAAACTTGTATGTACAGTATAATCTTTTAAATCTCAATAAAAGTGGGGATAAAAGTCAAACGTGCCTATGTGTTCTTGTTTACTTTAGGGTATTATATCCATTCATTATAAGGAATATCAAATGAAAAGTTGATTGCCTTATATTTTCTCCATTATTTTTAAGATGTCAATATACCTTTTTCCAAATGTGCATTGGGGAACCACAGGAATGTGTCTTAACAAAGCAGCACAAATCTGTTCAATATTTTTATTGTTTCATCTTATGAGTACAGTACAATTCTTAGGTTTTGGTTTCCCAACAATATAGCTCCAATAGTACATTTTTTACAAACATTTGTCAAGAGTTAAATGTTAAATGAACACAGGGGTTAACTGTTTAGTACACCGAGTCAGGATCTGTTTGACGAGAGCATATATGACTATAATCCCCTCTGGAGCAACCATTATGTCTGAAACCTGGAGCGGAGGGCAGAGAAACGTTACTGTCCACGCATGTGGAAATATTCGTGTTTTTGCTGCCTTTGAGAATATGTCTGGTTGAAGGTCTGTGGAGTCTAATGGATTTTAGATGTCTGTGGTCTCACTGGGATTACACGCTCAACCAACAATGATGTCACACTATATAGCGTGTGTGTGTTTGGGGGAGGGGGGGGGGGGGGGTCGAGGATAGAGTGAGTCAGAAAAAGAAAAGTATTCTATAATACAATTAAGTCCCAAATACAAGGTTTCAAAGATCTTGATGAGACTGCTGCAATCTAAGAATCAGTGTGTGTGTGTGTGTGTGTGTGTGCGTGCGTGTATTGTGTATACAGTTACTTAATTGTGAGGGCCAAATGTCTAAACAATAGTAGGAGTCCATAAATGTATCATTGTTGTCAGGACATTTTTTCCCCCGGGTCATTGGAAAAGAAACTGGTTGTTTTAAAAGGATGACAACTGACTGATGATGACTTGTATAGACAGCGAGGTATATAATATTAATATGCTCAAGTTAAAATGCTATCTAGAAAAATCTATCATGTGCAATTAAAGGTATATTCAGTGATTTCACTCAAAAAACCTTAGGTTTCGTTTTTGGCTGTGGGACCCAGCCTTTCGTCCAATCAGGATAGAGAGTCAAAAACGAAACCTAAGGTTTTTTGACCCCCAGGGGTTAACTGGGGACAGGGAGGAACTCCTTATATGGTCAGCACACTCTATAGTAGGGAGGATTATCACAACAAAACAAAAAAATAAGTGATATTTGAATTAAGTGAAATCACTGAATATACCTTTAAATGTAGCCTTGGTCCAGGGATTAGCCTACAGCGAGTCTCTCTGTAAACCCTGGACCAGGGCTAGTGCAAATGATGTATAATGTAGCCTTATACTGCCCCCCTGTGGGTTAAATTCAGAAAGGCAGGCATCTAAATACAGGATTACAGTAATCTAGCAAACTAATAGGCTACTATAATTATAGGCCAGTTGTTCTGGCAAAGTTTATTTTTGTTTAATGTTTTTTGCTGTCCTACTCATAGCAGCTATATTGTTATATGATTTTGAAAATGTATTTATTTATTATTTTATTGTGGCTTTCACCTTTATTTAATATTTTTTATAGAGGGACAGACAGTATGGCTGACAGGAAATGGGGAGAGACATGGGGTGGGGGGGGTGGCATGCAGTAAAGGCCGCCGGGGAACCCGCGGCACACTGCCAGACTTGGACGTGCCTGGACCGCTGAGACACGGACCTGCAGGCCATTGAAAATGTATTTAATAACAACCCTGAGTTAGTTTTGCCTGAAAGTATAGGGAAGAGAAACTAAATGGGAATAATCTTCATGTAATTCACTTTTGCAAGTTTCACCAGAGCCCCGTTAGTCAGCATTACCTGCTTCCGCGGTTCCACCAGGACGTAGGCTTTTTTTTTCTTTTTTCAAAGCTGGCCCAGTCAGTGGCCATCTTGGTTTTTGTAGTTCAATGGCCCAGTCAGTGGCCACCTTGGTTTTTGTAGTTCAAAGCTGGCCCAGTCAGTGGCCATCTTGGTTTTTGTAGTTCAAAGCTGGCCCAGTCAGTGGCCATCTTGGTTTTTGTAGTTCAAAGCTGGCCCAGTCGGTGGCCATCTTGGTTTACAGCATGTTTGTCGAATCTCCTTTTCCTTTTTTGAAAATCCGATCACTGCAATCCGGGCCCCCAAGCTTTGGAACACCCCACCTACAGTATTGTCCTAAGACGTCCAAAATCGGTGTAATCTTTTAAACCTCTTCTGAAAACCCAACTCTATGTCTAGGCCTTTTCTTAATTTCCTCTTTTTGTATAATTGATTATATGTGTGTGTGTTTCTATTTTATTCATTGATCTTTTGTTGTATCTGATTTATCATACCTTGCTCTGTAAAGCACGTTGTGACCATGCCTAAATGTGCTATATAAATACACTGAAACAACAGCTTCTTAATATGTATCACAGTTAACACAACTTGTGCCCAAGACGTCCACAGACGTCATAGACGTCCTAGGAACTATGAAGCAGGAGTTAAACTATTCATCTTGTGTCTGTGAGGTCAGATGTAGAGTTGCTGGGCCCCGGCTCCGTATACAGAACAGTATGCAGATCAGATCAGATGTAGAGTTGCTATGGGCCCCGGCTCCATATGCAGTATGCAGATCTAGGTGACGATCCAGTACTTCGCCATGTATGGCTATCCAGGGTTTGATGAGGTCAGTGTCTTGATCTTCATATATATATGGAGAGTGGAGACGGCCATATATGGAGCGTGTCACGGAGGCGTGATGGACTTACAGGTTTTCATAGTAAACCGAGGGGCATTATCTGGTAGCACATGGCGGGCGTCATCAGGTGACAGGGCCAGGGTACTATGGGTCTGTAGCACATGGCCATCTGGTGGTAGTTGTTCATCCTCAGAAAGTGCTTATTGTTGTTGTACGGCAGCAGGAGGACCGCTGGTGACACCACCACCACCACCGGGCTGGACGTCACCTCTATCGGCCTGTATGTGGCCTCGTACCGCAGCCAGTCATCAGCCAGGGGGGCTGGGGGGGCACTAGGGGTCAGCCGGGGGTTCGCCAGGGGGAATGGGGGAAATCCAGGGGGCAGCCGGTCAGCCAGGGGGACAGGGGGGTGTCTGGGGGTCAGCCGGTCAGCCAGGGGGACAGGGGGTTGTCTGGGGGGCAGCCGGTCAGCCAGGGGGAATGGGGGAAATCCGGGGGGCAGCCGGTCAGCTAGGGGGACAGGGGGACGTCTGGGGGTCAGCCGGTCAGCCAGGGGGACAGGGGGGTGTCTGGGGGGCAGCCGGTCAGCTAGGGGGACAGGGGGGTGTCTGGGGGTCACCCGGTCAGCCAGGGGGACAGGGGGGTGTCTGGGGGTCAGCCGGTCAGCTAGGGGGACAGGGGGGTGTCTGGGGGTCACCCGGTCAGCCAGGGGGACAGGGGGGTGTCTGGGGGGCAGCCGGTCAGCCAGGGGGACAGGGGGGTGTCTGGGGGTCAGCCGGTCAGCTAGGGGGACAGGGGGGTGTCTGGGGGTCACCCGGTCAGCCAGGGGGACAGGGGGGTGTCTGGGGGGCAGCCGGTCAGCCAGGGGGACAGGGGGGTGTCTGGGGGTCACCCGGTCAGCCAGGGGGACAGGGGGGTGTCTGGGGGGCAGCCGGTCAGCTAGGGGGACAGGGGGGTGTCTGGGGGTCACCCGGTCAGCCAGGGGGACAGGGGGGTGTCTGGGGGTCACCCGGTCAGCCAGGGGGAATGGGGGAAATCCGGGGGGCAGCCGGTCAGCCAGGGGGAAAGGGGGAAATCCGGGGGGCAGCCGGTCGGCTAGGGGGACTGCGGGTGACGATACCGCCGGGCCAGTCGTGACCTCGTCGGCCTCGTACAGGACGCCGACGGAGCCGTCCTCCTCGCCGAAGCGATAGCTGACCTCGCGCGGGTCCACCCACAGCGTCAGCTCCACGGGCAACAGCCGCGACAGCTGTTCGACGGCGAGTCCACTGCGGTCGGCCGCCCGGGTCAGGAGGGGGTCGACGGGCGCCACCTTGCTGATGCGTATGCACCGGTAGGCGGAGCCCCTCCGCGGCCTGTCGGGGTACCAGTGGCGCTCGTAGTGGGCGCTCATCGACTCCTGGAGGGAATACCGGAACACCTGGACCTGGTGCCGGTCGAGGCACGTCATCGTCTCCAGGAGTGACGTCACAAAGGACGCCGCCGCGGTCACTTCGTGGAGCATATCTCGGTTCTGGAACTTGGTTGTTTAACCCTTTCTGACCTGAGATCAGATTCATACAAGGTTTCCGCTGGACACACACTGGTCTGATTAACCCATTCTGACCTGAGATCAGATTCTAAAAATGTCAGTCGTTCTTCGATTTTTTTCAAAAATAGCAGACCTACAAGCTCGTATCGCGCCACTCGGTGGCGCGATATGAGCTTGTAGATCTGCTATTTTTCAATAGCTAAAGCATAACATGATGCTGACACCAAAATGGGTGCCCGTTCAGAATGGGTTAAGGAGAAAAGGTCTGTCAACCTGCAAGCTTTAATAAAACGTGGCCGTGCCATCCGCAGCATATTTTATAACGGTCGCCACGTCACAATTACATCCCGCCTCTCACTGTGATCCATTGGCTGATGTCATGTTTTATGTCAGAGAGCACGGTCAGCCAGATGTCAGTGACATCATGTACACAATGGTCGCCGTGATGTCATGTTTTTTTTTAAAACACGAAAAAAGTTCCGGATACAATGGTAAGTCAACCAGTAAGACCCCTCCCTGCACAGTTGAGAAGCAGCTAGTTGAACTATTGAGCTGGTGTCAGGCTCCATACTGTATATATATGCAGATCCATGTCAAGTCAAACCATATGGCTATCCAGGGTTTGATGAGGTCAGTGTTGTGATCTTCATATATGGAGATCCAGGTGACGCTATGGGTCAGCTCCACAAATGGAGATCTCCAGCATTCCCAGACGACGCCCTAACCCTAATACAATCTCTGTTATGGAGCGTGATGTCACTAGGAGTCTCACGGCATTCCCATGACGACATCAGGGATCTCCATATATGGGCATAACAGGGATTTTATAAGGCACGGGCGTATGGCAACCAAAAATAAATGTATTTCAAAAAAATATATAATCAATAAGTTACATCACTGGCTAACATAATTACAACAGTAACTGCTTACACCAGTCAGTCACCACTTACATTCCTAAAATATACACATCCTAAAGTGATCCTAAAATTGGTTTTGAACATCCAAATGCTGCTGCTGTTGTCGCAACACAACCACAATTCTGTGGTATAAAAATGCCAATGGTTGCCCACTAGATGGGGGTCTCCACATTTAAATCTGCATTATCCTCTTTCCTGAGGTTGGACATGATCAGCTCAAAAACGTTTAAGCAGTGACGTTAATAATTGAGTGGGGTGGGAGGGGTCATTTGTATTTGGTAGAAATACAATTAATGCATTAATAATTCTAAATTTGTACAAAAAAAAAAAAGTAATCGGATATAAAGAAATTACAGGGCAAAGCCTACCTCCCACAATTTTGCAACCCAATTTTTCACCCAGTGTGAATATTCCAACGTAATCCTGGGCGCTACACCTCCTCTGCCAACCTGGGGGGGGGGGGGGGGGGCAGCATACTGATCTCATGCTTCCTTCTATGCATGAGGAGTCCAAGCTTCTTTTCACCTGGCAGAGGAGAGTTTCCCCGGCCGGACATAGCGCGTGGAAGGAACACATTATTCCGACCAGTTCCTGTCCCCTCCATCAGGTGCCCCAGCCAGGGGGAGGCAGTTTTAGAGACCAGGATTACTGCATGTTTTTGTGAGGGTACCTACCCTAGGGGACACGGGGAGAACATGCAAACTCCACACAGAAAGGCCCTATCGCCAACCCCGCCTCGGGTATGGGCACTGATGACACGGCCCCCAGTGCCCACAGCCTCCCCAGTGTGAAACTGAATCAAACCCAGGAACTTCTAGCTGTGAGGCGACAGCACCACCGTGACCCCTACATAGCCTACCTTTGAATGAAAGAGCTCGCTGATTGACTCAACTCAATACCCAGAGTATTACATAATAATGCTGATGAGGCAGAAATTACTGCACAGAACTGCAAGAACAATGGAATTTATATAGTGCCTTCATAGTCTGCCCAACGCTTCAAATGGACTAGCGACAGCAGAGGAAACCATGCATGGCACCAGCCTGCTCATTGGCAATGAAGCAAGAGACAGACACGAACACTGTAGTGTGCTGTACGTACTACGTAAGCCATTTGCTGCAGTGCTGTGTGTGCACTGGGGGGGGGGTACCATTGTGGTCTGCAGCAGGGCTCAAACTGATGGAGAAAGCCAGCTGTCACTGGCTTGGGTCTCAAGTCGGTACTAGATAAGAGTTCTGGCCTCGAATTAAGGCCCAGCCTTAAGAGTCGGGTATTAGAATTAGAATTTGAGAACTCGAACTTGAGAGTAAAAGTGAAACACCAGCTTCCTAATAGATTAGACATAACAGATTTATTTGTATTAAAATATATATCTTTTTCTCATGGTGCTTGAGGCCCAGCCCTACTGATTAGCACACATTTTAGGCATGGCCTGAAAACGTCGGGTCGGACAGAAGTTGAGAACTCTAGTACTAGAGAATGATGCAAAAACTCTCACTCACACCATAAGGACAGTACAGGGCATGGCAAAATGTTCGACCTACAAGCACCATAGTCACATGTGCACTGCTAAGTAGCACACTACTTGCAAATACAAGTACATACAATACAATATTTGTACCATTATTCCAGAAACAGGGTTTATATGTAGCCTATTACGCAACAGTCAACCCTAATTTCAAAATGCCCACTTGTAAAATTGTGCACGACTGATGCGATACTCTTCGCTAAGCCTATAATCTCCCATATCATGCATTTATGCCAAGACTTAGAATCATTATCTTCGTGGTCGTCAACTCTTTGCTGGCCGTTTCAATCCCATCAACTTCAATACCAACATGGGTTCCAAAACATCTTAATCATTGGACCTGAAAATATGTCTAGTTTCACCCACTATAGCTCCTTTAAATGTATGCAATAACTATAAGTTAGTCAAGCACTGACTGACCACCAAGTCCAAGAGAATGGAGAGGAGTATAAACGGATCACTCCCAGTGAGAGACATCCTCCATGGGCCGAGTTGAGTGACAAGTGGAGTTCACATTTTCTTTTATACTTTTTTTTGTATATTCTCAAAATAAATCTAAACTATAGTTCAGAAATAGAGTATATCCCATTACAAACAACACTGGACGCTTATTCAACAAGCACATTTTAATGAAGACCAACTTGACATCTTCATGAATGTGAATCAAAGCTCAAACAAACTTGGAACAATTCCTGTGAAAGAAGAAAAATGCAGCCATTGGTTAAAACGTGTTGGCCCATTGATGCACTACACTTTTATCTTGAAATTGAAAGCAACTTCTGTTAAATTTGTCAGAGTTGAACTGACTGCATGACGATGTCAGTATCCAACATCAATTAAGAAAGGGTATTTGTTTCATGCATAATGCCAAGCAGAGTGGGATACATTGAGACAGCCCATCCTGCCAGGTAGGGAACAACGCAGTTCAGTTTTTTTTTATATTTGTTGCTCCAACTAAAAAACACAGAATACGCCCAGATGGAATACAGTACAGGAACATCTCATTGAATATTTCTGGGTGCAAATAATATAGTCTAAAACAGTGGTTCCCGGGCTAAATGATAGTTCTGGAACCAAATGGACCAAACGGGTCCATTTGTACACTCTCAGAGTTACATTGATTTTACAATATAAATTTGGGGGTCCCAGAGATAGAAATGCCATTAAATGGGGGGTCCGTAGACTGATATGCATGTCAAACTGGGGGTCCTTGAAATTAACCCATTCTGACCTGAGATCAGATTCATACGAGGTTTCCGCCGGACACACACTGGTCTGATGAACCCATTCTGACCTGAGATCAGATTCTAAAAATGTCAGTCGTTCTTCGATTTTTCAAAAAATAGCAGACCTACAAGCTCGTAGCGCGCCACTCGGTGGCGCGCTACGAGCTTGTAGATCTGCTATTTTTCAATAGCTAAAGCAAAACATGATGCTGACACCAGAATGGGTTCCCGTTCAGAATGGGTTAAATGGGTTGAGAAATCACTGCTAGGGCCTTAAAAAAAAAACTCTTATGGGGGTCCCTGGCATACATTTTCAAATGGGGGTCCGCGGGGCCAATTAGTGTCAATTTGGGAGTCCTTTGACATGAAAAAGTTTGGGAACCACTGGTCTAAAAAAACTGCAAATAATCTAGTCTAAAAAGCCTAAGATTCTCACCAGGATGGGACATGCTCTTCATCAGATCCTTGTATAAATAATCTAGTCTAAAAAGCCTAAGATTCTCACCAGGATGGGACAATATGCTCTTCATCAGATCCTTGTATAAATAACCTAGTCTAAAAAGCCTAAGATATACTCACCAGGATGGGACATGCTCTTCTTCAGCTCCTTGTACACGTCTCCTGTCATGGTCGTGATCTCGTCCCGGAGTCTCTGCCGCCCGTCCAGGGTGAGCTGCCACAGGCAGGACTTCCTCTTGCCGTCCTTGCTCTGCTGGTGGTGAGGAGTCTTACTGAAGCTGCTGCTGAAACACAGGTTGTGACGGATGGTGTTCTTCCAGCCGTCAGGAGCCGTCTGGAAGAACGGGAAATGTTCTCTACGGGGACAAAAAGAAATAAAAATAAAAAAATACAGTGAATGAGACAAGTTGATCTTTTACACCATTTAAGTGGTACAGTACTGTATAAATGTCAGATAAGAGTACAATATCATTTTTGTGATAGGCCAAAACATTCTCCCCTTCCTCCCCACACACAGGAACAGTTTTGACATAATAAAATAATTAATAAATAATTGGGGAAATATTTAAATTTGCAACATTTCACAAGATCACGAGAAAAACCAATCTGTGATCGGTCCCAAAAAACCTGATCGGAGCATCCCTAAATTGATAGTTTTTCCACTAGAGAAATTTGAATGTCATTTTATTCTCATTCTCAACTGCAAACATTTTACGACGGATACCGTCCTAAGCAGACAGTATAGGACGGTCATTATAATCTCCATATCTGAACATTCAGTTGGAAATCTACTACAAATGGCCGGTGGCCGACTTAGCGACAGGCACATACAGGTCTATAGTGCCATTGTTTTACACCTGCTGTGTAAAACAATTGGACAAACCTGATGAAGTTGTAGATCTGCTGGACATTGAGACTTTTCACCAGGCTGCTGCTGAGCGCCATGGCAATCAGTACACAATAGTTGACAGGAGGGCGGTGCCAACCGCCCGGTTTTAGGGTCTTGCTGTCCTGCAAATACAGCGCAGAATAAAGCATGCATTCATAATCTGTCCTGCAAATACAGTGCAGAATAAAGTATGTAGGCTATTCATAATCTACTGCAAATACAGTGCAGAATAAAGCATGTATTCATAATCTCCACATAAATCAAAAACACCAAAATCATATCATACAGGCGATTACCGATCGCCTGTAAACTCTCAAAGCATCGCAATACGACGCGTTGTTGTGAGCCTATAGATTTGTGCATGTTTTGAATGTTTAGCCATTTCGCCAAAATGTCCATTATATGAACTCAAGGAGTTACAGGGGCTAAATATGAAACCTTTTAGATTCGAGTAAAGAAATGGCACACATGTAAAAGGTATGAATTAGTGGACGTTCTGGGCTACGCCGTTACCTAAAGGTATGAATTAGTGGACGTTCTGGGCTACGCCGTTACCTAAAGGTATGAATTAGTGGACGTTCTGGGCTACGCCGTTACCTGCAGGACACGTTGGAGAGACCTCTTGGTGGGCAGACGGTCCTTTCTCCTGGTCTTGGCCGCTCTGACCTTATTGCACACAGTTTGAACTGGCCGACCGCCTCCTCCTACACCACTGAACTGTCAGCCAGGGTCGGAAAGGTTAGAAGAAGCAAACGTTTATCATGCACTGACACAAATACAGTCCTCTTCCCTCAACCGTTTCTGGCGTTTTAAAACCCATTCTGACCTGAGATCAGATTCATACGAGGTTTCCACTGGAGATCAGATTCTAAAAATGTCAGTCGTTCTTCGATTTTTCAAAAAATAGCAGACCTACAAGCTCGTATCGCGCCACTCGGTGGCGCGATATGAGCTTGTAGATGTGCTATTTTTCAATAGCTAAAGCACGACATGATGCCGACACCAAAATGGGTGCCCGGTCAGAATGGGGTTAAACATTATAATTTAGCCATTGAAAAATTGCAGATCTACGAGCTTGTATAGATCTGCCATTTTTGAAAAATCTTGAAAATGTGGCTCAAATCTTTGAATGTATATTCTTTCAGATGCGAAGGCTTTTAACTCAAATCTTTGCTTCCGAGAGGTTCCTGGAACAACATATTTTCGGTGGCCAATTACATATCATGTTTGGGGTCCTTGACATGAAATATTGAGCACCACTGATACAGAAACATGAGGTTTTTTCCAGAACATTTATCATTTAGAAGACTTTTTCTTTTTAATTTCGACGTCAGGCCTAAATGGGTAAATGTTTTTTTACACCCCCATTTATCACACAAACCTCATGCTGATATTCTTCCCCGGAGGAGGCATCATGCAGAGTTCCAGGCCGCCAGCAGGTGGTGTCACCGAGCGTAAGGCCATGACATTTCTTTTGGACAGTGTTGTCATCGTCCACGACAGACAGGGACTGAGGGGCTTGGACTTCCACAGGAGGGGGAGGAGGACTCGGGGGTTTGCTGTATTTAATTGGGCAAACTATGTTGGGGTTCACCACCAGCCACAGGTTTGTCTGCACAAGGGCTTCTGTGATGTGGCACAAATACATCTCATGTTAAATTGTAAACTCCCATTTACATTTGTTGTCCAAACTTCCCCCTTTTTTACTTTTCCAGTGTATATGATGATTTCCTTTTTGTATTGACTTGTGCTTTTGTTTGAAATGTACTCAGTCTACATACTGTGAATTAAAACTTCAATAAACACTGCAGCAAAAAGTTACCCCTCAACCTACGTTTTGGCAAATGTTGGGAAAGCAAGCTTTCTGAATGAGTGGTAGAGCAATATACTGTACTGCATGAAGTAAGACTTGTGCAAAGGCGTATCTGTAGAGTGAAGTATGATGGTCTCATCGTCACAGGTCTTCCCTCTCACCTGGCCCTTCGTCTTTTTTCCTGGATCTTCTGGCATAGTGCCACTGTGCCAGGTATTGGTCGTTCAGCTTGTCATCTGTCAGTGTTTATGGACAGGCATCAATCATGTCAGTCGTTTCGTTTATCCACACATGACAGCAATCATTTACTGATTTTAAATGGCTGGATTGCCATTGGCCTGTGGTGCGAACAGTCGCACTGAATGCATCTAGCAAGTAGTTCATGGATAATGCCTTAAAGGACCACTTCAAAACCCATCTTAATATAATTGGTCTTATGTTCATGATAAAAATAGCAAAAAAGAAAAAAAACACTACTAGGCCTACAGTCTCATTATAGATTTAGGAGGGCTGTGGGCCGTTCAGATACCAGTCTGTGTCCCTGTGGGCAGTTCAGAAACCAGTCTGTGTCTCATAGGGCTGTGGGCAGTTCAGAAACCAGTCCGTGTCTCGTAGGAGAGCTGTGGGCAGTTCAGAAACCAGTCTGTGTCTCATAGGAGGGCTGTGGGCAGTTCAGAAACTAGTCTGTGTCTCATAGGAGGGCTGTGGGCAGTTCAGAAACTAGTCTGTGTCTCATAGGAGGGCTGTGGGCAGTTCAGAAACCAGTCTGTGTCTCATAGGAGGGCTGTGGGCAGTTCAGAAACCAGTCTATGTCTCGTAGGAGGGCTGTGGGCAGTTCAGAAACCAGTCAATGTCTCGTAGGAGGGCTGTGGGCAGTTCAGAAACCAGTCTGTCTCATAGGAGGGCTGTGGGCAGTTCAGAAACTAGTCTGCGTCTCATAGGAGGGCTGTAGGCAGTTCAGAAACCAGTCTGTGTCTCGTAGGAGGGCTGTGGGCAGTTCAGAAACCAGTCTGTGTCTCGTAGGAGGGCTGTGGGCAGTTCAGAAACCAGTCTGTGTCTCGTAGAGGGCTGTGGGCAGTTCAGAAACCAGTATGTGTCTCGTAGGAGGGCTGTGGGCAGTTCAGAAACCAGTCTGTGTCTCGTAGGAGGGCTGTGGGCAGTTCAGAAACCAGTATGTGTCTCGTAGGAGGGCTGTGGGCAGTTCAGAAACCAGTCTGTGTCTCGTCGGAGGGCTGTGGGCAGTTCAGAAACCAGTCTGTGTCTCGTAGGAGGGCTGTGGGCAGTTCAGAAACCAGTCTGTGTCTCGTAGGATGGCTGTGACTGAGTAGAAAACAACTGTGCGGCTGTGCCATTTTATCATGATCATTAGCGAGGACCAATTATATGAAGATAGGTTGAAAAGTGGTCCTTTAAAGCACAGTTTCTAAAAAGTGTTTGTTTCATAAAAATTATATTTTTGCAGATTGAAAGAGGATAATTCAAGCTTGCCCTACACCTGCAAATTTGCAATGTTGGTGAGTTTAATGTTGTTAAAGCAGATTGGAAATCATTGGATCAATGGGCTGAAACACTGAATTATTCTGTACCATAATCCCAATTCCAAGCAAAAATGTCAAATTATTATGGGCAAAATCATGGTCACCCATCTAGCCATATTCCTTCATACCTAGATCAAATCATGGTCACTCATCTTCCTTCATACCTTGATCAAATCATGGTCACTCATATCTTCCTTCATACCTTGGCAAAACTGATCAGTTGTAGTTGTTAGCTTCATTTCCTCATCCATGTCCCAGTCAGTCAGGCCGATGGAACCGTGCAGGTCCAAGAACTGACTGCGGTCTTCAAACTGTAAACTCATCCAATCTCTGTCAGTCATATTTTCACTGCTTTGTTTCCTTCTCAGAACATTACTGTGAAGCATGGTGTAGCTACACGTGAATGCACATGGCTGCCAAATGAGATCAGTTTTAAATTAGGCTGGAGAGAGATTAATGCCAGGTGGAATCCATATGTCTTGATTAGACTTGCTAATCAATTAGAGCAGGTGTGGGCAGCAGTATTATTTATTTACTTCAACTCCTTCTGCGCTGGCCTCCTGCTGTTCCAGAGTGTAAATTAGGTAGGCTTTGACTTTTTACAGGGGCCTTTTCTTAGTGCTCTTTTAGAGCGGTTTTGAAAGAGAGTAGTTTTTCCTCCTTTTCTTCTTCTTAGTTTCCGGCAGGCTGTACAAGAGAAACCCAAGAGAAACCCTCCTCCTCTAACAGGTACAAGTTCACAAAATCAAATGTGAGGCTAAACATTTTGAGGCTCTTTGGATGTGTAGCTGTCCCAGTTATGGGTATGCTGTAATATTTAATGTTGCTTATTTTTCTGAAAATGCATATTGTAAATTGTATTTTAGTTTTGGGCAACAAACTGTGTATTTTGGTATTTGTATGGTGTATGTATGGCGAGATAGTGCCATCTACTGTGCGCTGCATTTGTGGTCTGTTCATGGGCAGGTTGAATTAGGCTCACCTAATCACCTCATTTCAATCACCTGTTGGGTTTGGGCAGAACAAACAGAGCAGAGGTGAAGAGAGGAGCTCTTATCATGTCAGAGAAAACTACCGGTAAGCTATGAGGACTAAAACTAAGACTAAATATACGTACTGACAATTTCGTCAACAAATAAAAAATAGACTTAAAAAGGAAGGGACTATAGTGGACAAGAGATCCAGTAAGTAATTTAACATTCACTAGGAAAGACCAAGCATCAGACATGGGAACCTTTTAAGATGGTTTATTGAATAAACGTGGAGTATGGTCATTTATGGTCACGTCGCATGCGAAGCATGGAACGTGCGGCATAAACGGCCATGGCATGGAAGACATGGGGAACTTGGGAAGCCAGCATGGTCATCTAAGGTCATCGCCACATGCAAGCATGCGGCGTGCGGCTTAGATGGCCAGGGGCGGGTGATGCCATTAACGTGCCGGTGTTTCGGTTTAACTTGTTTCTGTGTTGTCTGGTTCCCTCATCCTGAGCTGGCTTTGCGCGTGCACGAGCCGTCTTTCACAGATGTTGTTTCAGGAAGGGGGCGGGGCTATCTTCTCATATTCTTTTAAATAAAGATCATTAAATATCCATCCGATTGTTTGTGGAATCTCACTTGTATGAAACGGTGACAAAATGCACTTATAAAACAGTTGATGAAAATAAAAATGTATATATCAGTGTGGGAAGTGGGATTCGAACCGTCTTTGCAATGAACCAAAATAACCTGGGGAGCCATGCGCAAACCATCACATCACACTATGATGCGCTGACAACTGCTGAAGGACTCGAAGGAGACTATCTTTTTGATCTTATGTGCGTCTGTCCAGGTGTGAACTTGAGAACAGTATAGTTACAACATGCCATGTTATCTTGTGACTCTGTTTTTTTTAAACAAATTTAGCACTCCGTTGAACTGATGAATGAATAGCTGTAGAAACAAGTCAATGATGTTGGTATAGTCACACCATGAAACACAAACTCTTCTGTGGAGACTGACAAATGCAGAATAGCATTAATTTTGTCATTTGTAAATCTCGAGCAAATAACTGAGTACACTGTGCAGAGCATAAAACAGCACCACCTGTTGTTGTCTAGCAGGCAGTGCAACATGTCAACTTGTGACAAGTTGTGTGGCATGCATAGTTGCAGCAACCATCATAATGTGTAGCCTTTGTAAATTATACTATTGACAGCCTATTCTGCATTTGTCAGACTTAACACAAGAGTTTGTGTTTCATGGTGAGACTATACCAACATCATTGACTTGTTTCTACAGCTATTCATTCATCAGTTCAACGGAGTGCTTACATTTGTAAAAAAAGTCACGAGATAACATGTCATGTTAACATGCCATGTTATCTTGTGACTCTGGTTTTTTATCGTGACTATACTGTTCCCAAGTTCACACCTGTACAGACGCACATAAGATCAAAAAGATCGTCTCCTTCAGCAGTTGTCAGCGCATCATAGTGTGATGGTTTGCGCATGGCTCCCCAGGTTATTTTGGTTCATTGCAAAGACGGTTCAAATCCCACTTCCCACACTGATATACATATTTTATTTTCATCATTCTAACTGTGTTTTATAAGTGCATTTTGTCACTGTTTCATACAAGTGAGATTCCACAAACAATCGGATGGATATTTAATTATCTTTATTTAAAAGAATATGAGAAGATGGCTCCGCCCCCTTCCTGAAACATCTGTGAAAGACAGCTCGTGCACGCGCAAAGCCAGCGCAGGGAACCAGACAACACAGAAACAAGTTAAACCGAAACACCGGTATGATCATCTAAGGTCGGCACCCCGCGCGAGCGTGAAGTGTGCGGCTGACGGCCAAGCTACACCAGGCTTTTCTCTCGCGTTTACTCTAAACGCGCGGACCGTGCGTGCGTAAGCCAAATGCCCTGGCTACATCGATCTGTCAGACGCGCAGCAGATTTGTGCGGGACCTTCCGGGAGGATATATAGATACGCGCGCATGGGGGCATACGCACGTAATTTCTTTTGAACCGATCCTATTTTTAGAGCACGCGTAGGATGGCCTGCGGTATCCATGCGTCTGGTGTAGCTGGTATCATTGACATATATTGGTCCTATCCAAACACACTGTACGCGCGCAGTAAACGCATACGCACGCACACAAAACTGCCTGGTGTAGCGTGGCCGTAAGAGGTGCCGCACGGACATCAAGGTCATAGCAGCACACGGGTGCGGCATGCGGCTTAGATGGCGTGGGGCACGAATGACACCGGGGGTGCAGCTTTGTCATCTAATTCTAAGGTCATCACCACACGCAAGCGTGCGGTGTGCGGCCTAGATGGTCGGGAGCACGGGACGTGAGTGACAGCTTGGTCATCCAAGGTCATCACCACACGCAAGCGTGGGGTGTGCGGCCTAGATGGTCGGAGCACGGACGTGAGTGACAGTGGGATCAGGGGTTCGAGGGGGCGGACCCAGATACTTTGGCTTAGGGGTCGAGGCGTGAGCCTGAGCGATGTTGTAGAAACCCCCTCTGGAACCTGCAGAGAAGATAGGAGTATGGGAGAACAGGGAGGGAGGGAGGGTTACTGGAAACTGCCACACTGGCATTTTTGAAACTTGCGTATAAATACCCCCGCTGATGGGTGAGGTACAGTAGGAGTGGCCAGGCCGGTTGGAGGTGGGTGAGTGGTTGGCATGGTGGGCAAGGGTGGAGTTGGCAGTGGCAGGTGGGTTGTCTTCTGCTTGGCCAAACCTCCCGAACCTCAGTTGTTCCAACTCCATCTTTGGTTGCATGCTGAAAATAGCAGATCTACAAGTGCATACCGTGTCTCGCTGAGACGCGTTGTGGGCTTGTAGATCGGCTATTTTCAGCAAGTGAAAAAAAAAAAACAGTCATTACGCATCAAGGCCCACCAAATTACATTTTAGTCGACTAAATCACCTGTAGATTTAGCCGACTAAAATATTATGATATTTAGTCGACTAAAAACTTGACATTCCAGGTGAAATTAGGTAAACTATTCATGAGATTGCTGCCAAAAACAACACTGGTTGACACATGTTCTCTTCTGGCGGTCCCTGGCACAAAACGTCATTAAGATGGGGCTTTGCGGCCAAATACATAAACATTTGGGGGTCCTTGGTACAAAACAATTTGAGAAGTACTGATTCAGAAAGAATTTCATGGGATAAACGGATGCTATGATATCAACTAGGGACGGGTAAAAGTGGACCAAAATGTATTACTATAATTAAATTCTAAAATGTGGCCAGGGTTTGGATGACATAGCCTTTGCAATATATTTTCTTTTTATAAAGAAATAAATAATAAAAAAACAAAAAAAATAATATATATAGGCGATCTCTGTGTGCACAGTTCCACTCAGGAATACTGCCACTACAGAACGGTACATCGGAACAGAATTAGATCAAGGACTATAGCTACTGTGAACTTGTTGAGGATGAAATCCATCTTATACTGTACTGCCCTTTTTTATCATGATTTAAGAAAAACACTCTTTGATCAAATACATGTAGGCTAGTGTTTTAGTTAAATATTTATTTGATAACCATACATTAGCAAATTTCAAACTTTATCCATAAAGCAGAAGAAAACATAATACAACTTATGCATAGTTGCACGGTGATGGATCATACCAACTCCTATACTGAGATCTGAGTTCTTTGTGTATGTATTTGTGTGTGTGTGTGTATGTACATATGCACATATCTTATGTATCTTGATGAATACATCTAGCTATACCTTGTTGATTGAAGTTAGCTGCAAATCGGCCTTCTGTCCATTATCTCCTACATATATTCTCTCTCGCCCTCCACTTTAGTCTCTCTCGACAAAATTGACTACTTGAATGTAGAGTACTCTTGATTATGTTATGTATACATTGTATGATATTTACTTTTGTTTAATATTTTGGTGTCAGCGTGTTGGCACAGGAAATATTTTGTACTGTAAATTGTGTCTGAATAATCCCGTAAGGGATGGGCTGCAAAAGGCAGTCAGACACGTAAATAAATAAAATAATTCATCATTCATCATATGGCCTATTATATCAGACCCTTCCCTAATATCAACCTGCTGTCCTACTGTACTTTGTAGCATTTAATGGCACTCTAACGCTTGCCCTGTAGTTTGTCGACTAGGGTTCCTATACTTATGGTAAACCCCTCCCCCTTGGGAAAAAAAAATACTTTCTTTCAGTCATGAGATTTAATTTTGCTTTATTCCAAGTACGTTGTGTTTTGCAACAGTGCATAACTGCATATAATCTGATGCATTTTGGTGTTCTTTTAAAATTAGTTCATGGGCATTGCACATGCACGAAGATGTCCTTCTCATGACTAATCCTTAATGTTAATTGCATGATGAATGCCAGCCCGGAGGGCTCTGGAAATGGCAGCAGCTTTGTAACCCCTTCCTGATGATAAGACAGTGGACAGTGTTGTTGGGAACAGATTGTTGGCTCCAGGTTGGGGTCTCAGGTTCAGGGATATTTGGGAGTGGGATTTAAAAACAATATACCGCTTTACAGTCAAGGTCAGGCCAAAGTCATCATTTCCCTCCTCCAGACCCTGACCTACTGCTTCCTTCATGATTCAATATCGTTTAAATAAAGGACAAAATGACCAACATATCTTTTGGGGGGAGGAGGTTGACTATAGGGGATGAAGTAAAATGTTAGGGACTGCAGGCTTCATATCTCGTTTGTTGATTCAAACGAGATAATTGCCATGCCATGATTATGTCCACATAATCAGACACATAAATCCGATTTATTACCCAATATTACGACCATAGAGCCCCATGCTCTAACCCTATCCCCTAACCCCTATCCCAATGGTTCCCAAACTGTGGTGCGTGCACCCCTTGTGGTGCGCGGGCACCTTCTAGGGAATGTGCGACATGAAAAGGCTAATGTCGGTGCTATGGTTTTATTTTAAATATATCAACATATGCCAATGTATTGAACGTATATGCAGAATATAGCTATGCTGCATATTTATGTCATTCATATTCAGGTCCATGTATGTGCATACAGCATGTGGATAGGAAATATATGTCTAGTCTATATAGCTTTATATGGAATTTATATTTCCATGTGGGGGGTGAGTCAGCTAGGTCTGACATGGCCAAATAGGTTTGGGAACCGCTGCCCTAACCCCTATCCCCTATCCCCTAAACCAGAGGTTTAACCCCTATCCCCTATCCCCTAAACCAGAGGCTCCCAACCACCGGTCCGCAGGACATGTGCAACTGGTACGAGAGAAGGGAATCACAAGTTTTCCCCGTCGTACTTTCAAATCCATTTGAAAACACGACTGAGAAAAAAGAAATGACAAACGCAGGCAGCGGATTGGCAGTGGATTGGCGCGTAGTATAGAGCGCGACCTTCAGTCACTCAATCGCCTTTCAGGCAGCCTTTGTATCCTACTCGTCTGGCACTGGCAGGTATCTCTTTAAAAACCTTTTGTGCTTCTGATTGTGTGGGGGAGAGGGTGTGACGACGACGACGACACCAGCTCAGTGGTCTTGTGGTTAGAGTGTCCGCCCTGAAACTGGGAGGTCGGGGTTTGATCCCCGGCCGGGTCATACCAAAGACTGTAGGGTAGGATTGGGGGCGTCAAATCTACTAATCAAATGATTCCCGAGCGTGGCACGGCTGCAGCTCACCGCTCTGTGGCTGCAGCTCGCCGCTCCGTGGCTGCAGCTCACCGCTCTGTGGCTGCAGCTCGCCGCTCTGTGGCTGCAGCTCGCCGCTCTGTGGCTGCAGCTCGCCGCTCCGTGGCTGCAGCTCACCGCTCCGTGGCTGCAGCTCACCGCTCTGTGGCTGCAGCTCACCGCTCTGTGGCTGCAGCTCACCGCTCTGTGGCTGCAGCTCGCCGCTCTGTGGCTGCAGCTCGCCGCTCCGTGGCTGCAGCTCACCGCTCCGTGGCTGCAGCTCGCCGCTCCGTGGCTGCAGCTCACCGCTCCTTGGCTGCGGCTCAATGCTCCAAGAGATGGGTCAAATGCGGAGAACAAATTTCACTGCGGTAATGTGTGTGACAAATCGTACGACTTTGACTTTGATCTTGCCTGCCCAAAATGTAATTCCTAGGAAACTGTTTGGAAAATCAGCGGTGAAAAGTTGACTCTTCTCCTCCTTTGATCTTCACCCGTTCATATGTGTGCTCAGCCGCGGAACAACAGCTGCAGCCTATTTTATCATGATCGCGCTAATGAAACAAAACGCTACACGGTGACAGTACAGGATTATCATTTCATGTCAAGTATGTATCAGAAGTTGTCCAAAAGCAATTTATGAAAACCTTTTTTTCATTGTTGTATTTGTTGATATAACGCCATTTAGGTCAATGATATAGGCTAACATTATGTTGTGATATAATAATATAGCAGTGGGTATTTAAGAGCCAGTCAACTGTCATCCGTGAGAACGTGTTTTGGTACGATGGCGCGCAACGCAACCCTAGTGTTTGCTGTAAGGTACAGTACACACTACTCAGCATTTGCTGTACATGAATCTGTTCATTTGGAATTGGAACAGATGGACTTGTTGAGTTGTGTGATTTTCAGGGTGATAAAGTAATTATGGAAATGTGTTTCCTTGTTTCTTTCACTCTTATAGTATCCTATAGCATAATGGCAGTATTTTGTGTCCCACCGCAGGAAGCGAAGCAAAGTTGAGAAAAGTTTGACTTTTCCACTGCCGCAGTGTGGTAGGTAATTTGGCATCAAATTCACTTAAAACACACTTGAAAATCTACAAGCTCACAGCGCATCACCATGCAACGCATTGTGAGCTTGTGGATCTGCTATTTTCAAAAGAATCTTGTTAAACATTTGAAATATTTCTGAAACATTTGAACACACATTTTGAACAGAAATCTTGTATGGAGGGCTCCCTAGCACAAAATATTTTCAGTTGGGGGTCTGCGACCAAATGCATGTCCTTGACATGAAAAGGTTTGAGAACAAGACTAGGCAGATTTATGATACACTTGACAGACTCGACACCACTTGAGATGGACAGAAGCTGACTTCCATATTTTATGGAAGTCCTGAATACTACAAAAGTTTGAAAGGAGCACTTGTAGATGTTAAATAAATCAAGATTGAGCTACTGCAGGACTTATTTTGTACACAAAAGTGTCTGTACTTGTCTTTCCTGTCTGTGTGAGCTCTAATGTCAGTAGCACAGCTGTGCTGCCTTGAGCAGTCGGGAACTCACTGGACCGCAACTTGCTTATTTACAAGGGTGTCACTCATACCACTGAACTGACACACCCATTTGCAATAAAATTGAGTTTTACACAAGATGTAACAACCTTGAACCTTCAAACAAAACAGAATATTGTCGAGCTTGAGGGAGACAGCAGAGACACTTTGGGGGGTGGAATACGTAGGAGAGGAGTTGAAGCAGGAAGTTCAAGAGAATGATGAGGTTAAGGAGGTGAATAGGATCCTGGTGAGGAGGATGGAGATGAGATGACAATAGATACACAAAGAGCAGTTCCTCTGCTAGCTGTTCTTCAGGGTCGAGGTGGTTTTGAGCTTTTGAAACCCAGCTAATAAAAGCCGTCATATCTGGAAGGGATGTTGCCATGGATATGATACAGCGCACATCCTGTTAGTTGGTTCCTCTGTCCTGTCACGTGTGACATCAATCAAAACATCTCAAACTGCACGTCATATTGTGATTATTGTCATCATTATGTAAAAGCCAATTTGGCCGTGTAAAGAGTTAAACAAATTTCAGGATTTCTTCCAAAATAGCAGATCTACCACCACTTTGTTTTCGCGCTATGAGCTTGTATATCTGCTATTTTTTAAATAGTAAACCAATGTGCTATACTGCACATGGCTATTCAAAATGTCACAGATGCTTTAAACGGGTTAACGTAATGCATCATGGATGCTGCCGGTTCACGAGCCTCTACCTTTTCCTTATTCCACCATTTTAGTGGCTCTTTTCCTTCCCCATTTCCAAAAATTATAACTGGGCAAGCAAAGTCTCCCTGGTTCACATTACACACTGCCGTCTGTGTAACTGGAGTTTGATGCTGCATGACAAACATAACTGTACACATTCATCTCTATTCTCTACATCACAATCCATTCAGCCTTCAGTCCTCTTCACCGTTCCACTGGTTGGCAACAGAGACAATATTGTAGGTGGATTGGGCCATTGGGGGTTCATTTGTCTTATTTCCTTCCAAAAATGGACTTGTGGTTTCTTCATCTGAGAACAGAGCTACCCTGAGATGTGGTTTGATCCTCAGTCAGAGAGCCAGACCTCCAGAATGACTCATAGACATAAAACAGTGATGAAATATTGAAATCTTTTCATCAAACAATGGTGTCTTAAGCTTAGAAAATCTGTGGTTTTCTACTCTAATCGTGCAATGTGTAAATAAGGCTTTAAAGGGCTGCTTGTCATTAAATAGTCAATAAAACATACTGTATCTGTGTGGTGGAGAATTAGAGTTTTGTTCCAAAGTTATTATTTGAGGAAAAAGAACCAAGTAGGAATGATTCATCTTACAAATGAAAAGACATCATATTTCAGATTTAGAAGCAAGGTTGTTTTAACTCGGTTTAATTGATACAAAAGGCTGGATAATTGTTTTTGATTTTTTTTTATATATTATAAAATGGATGTTTAGGATTTTTGCACACTTCAAAGAATCAAAGTTAACACAAATGTGGATGAAGATGTTGATGATGATGGTTGTCACGGGGCAACCTGTGCCCTATATATAAACTTTATTACAGGCTCGTGGCCCACAATGGTGTCCAATGAGTCCATTCAGTGAGCGATCCAGCCTGCTCATGAACTTGAATATCAGGTTCCTTAACAGAGCCATGAACGTAGTAACAGGATTCTAAGACAGTCATTATAGGCTACTTGCAGTTTGCGTAAGCTCTCCTTCTTGTACTTCACCCACAGTGGAGCTGTGTAGAGAGGGGTGCAATAAGCTCTAAAGAGGTTTACCTTAACCTCCGTAGTACAATGATGACATTTACGGAACAGCATGTTGGCTTGTACATAAAGCATTCTCCTCTGTCTAAACATGTCCTCGTCATCCTCTAAGGTATCTGTTATGATATGCCCAAGATATTTTGTAATTTTGGACACATTCATAATTTGACCAGACAGATGAAAGGCAGGAAACTTAAGTTCCAGATCTTCTTTAGTTCTACATATAAGTACCGCATGCTCTTCTTGGCATTATAGTGAATATCAAAGTCAATACCATAATGTGTGCATACATTGAGTAGCTGTTGGAACCCACTGCTACTAGGGGAAAGTATGGCAAGGTCATCCGCATATATAAAATGATTAATTAGGCTATCACCCATCATACAACCTGTTGTGCACCCCCCCAGCTGCATTGACAGGCCGTCCACATATAAATTGAAGAGGGCTGGGGATAAAATCCCCCCCCCTGCCGGACGCCATTACCCACCAGAAAAGGGGTGGATAATGTGCTCCCCCATTTTACCTGCATTTTCTGGTTAGCATACCAGTAGACAAGAATGCGTATTAAGCAGCTAGGCACACCCCTAAGCTTGAGCTTATTAAAAAGCTTGTAGTGATGGATTCGGTCAAAAGCTCTCGACGCATCAATAAAACCAACCAGCATAGTAGAGTCCTGCCTTCTATAGGTCTCCACTGCTTATTTCAGAGCATAAATACATAAGTCTGTACTATGTTTGGGCTTGAAGCCCGAAATGTATGTTTGTCACATGTCTGTCTTCTGCAGTACTGGCACCCCTCAGAGCAGGGCCAGTCCATTTGGTTAAGAAGGGTTGGAACGTGCCAAGTATTGTAGAAGAGAAGGGGTGTGTGTGTGTATGATGGGTTTAACAGTGTTCTGGTTGTTAAAGTATCTGTGAATATATGGACGCCTAGAAATGTGATTAAATGATGTGGTACAACATTTATTTTATAGCTAGTTTATTCCTGTGGTATGGGGAATGTCTGTAAAAGCTAATTGATGGTTAATTGGAATCTGTACTTGTGGTAGGATCCACTCCCTATAAAGGGAGGCTGCAAGGGACAGACAATCAGTAGTACTTGGGCAGGCAAAGCGTTAACAGCCAAGAGACAGAGCTGCCAGGTCCCTTAGTTAAGGGATAGCCTTTAGTGCAGTCACTGTATGGTTTGTTGTCTTTAGTTGTGCTTTAAGTTTCCATTGTGTTTGTAAATCTATTTTTCCCAGTCTTATTCATTGAAAAGGCCTTCATTTTTTAGAGAAATAAAGAACCCAAAACCGGTAATCCTGAACTTCTTAATTATTGGAGCCTAGGCTCCACTCGGCCAACTCTACAATGGTGTTTGTAAAGTAGCCTAAAATAATATCATAATATAATATCAGTAATTCCGAAATACTCTGTCAGTCATTTTTTTTTAATTTCTTTTCTTAGAACTGAATCGTGATAATTTAGGCACTGGATCCTTAAAACCCAATTGTATAATTTCCCAAGGGCTGTCAATGAGAAACAAAGCATTCCTTTTTAACATGCTCCCAATGTAGATTGTTGAGCCATATCGTTAGGATTATATAATTTGAAAATTACAAATTACAGATCTAGTACTTTTTGACGGCCCTAAGTTGCTCTGTTGTTGAATATAATGTAATGTTTATATGTTTTTGATCCAATATAAAACAATTACTTATTTACCCTATTGACTGGCTGGAAATTAAACATGTTCAGTGACTGTACCTGGCTCTAGAATCCTGTACTGTACTTTATTTTGATATCGACAGGATCCAGTACATGCCAGATTTATGGAGAATTGGAGATGACTGGTGATGCTGCTCGAGGGCTCCTCCGAGGATGAACTACTAGAGAGGGGGGATCTATCTCTCTATCCATGGGTTCCAAAGTTTGATCCTGGCCATCACTTACAACTGATGATGTCACGTAGTTAAAACACTTTAATTGCCCGGGGCACTTTTACCGACGGACCGGATGTTGTTCCGGATGTGGCTGTAGCAGCTAGATGTAGCCAAAACACACTCGATGCGACCAGTTAACTTCTTAAATGACCTTAATGATATGTTATTATCATCAGCAGTCCTCTGTGGGGACTGTAAATTAGTCTGCATGGCCACTTGGCCAGTGTTGAGACAGCCAACCAGAGACAGCACTATCTGGAGAAAAGATTGAACCTATACCTGGAAAGTGGTGAAACCAATTGTATACTTTCCTTTAGCTGTCTCTCTAACTCATTAAAGAATGGTGCAGCCACTCCATTGCCCAGCAATGTGTGTCCCTGGCTGGCTGGGTCCCTGGCTGGCTGGCTGGGTCCCTGGTAGCCCCTCTCGGAACCCTCCGTAAAGCTTTTCTTTTCTGTCACTTTACGTAGGGTCCCTGTGCGTATCTGTGTTTTCGTATTGAAATGATAGAACGCGGACGTCGTTAACGTCGTGTCTGCGTCGTTTGACGGCTTCTTTTCGTTTGAGTTATTCTGAATGTGTCAACTATAAGTACCTATACATACCGCTGCGAATTCTCCTGTGGCGCGGAAGCCGTTAAGTATTTTTTTGCTTTGTTTGACCGTTTTGGTCGCTTTGATTCTTCTTGTTTATTTACCGTTTATTGTACCGCCTCCATGTGATGTGCGGTTGGCTTGTGCATGGCTACGTTCCTCTGATCTGATCTGCTCTGTCATAGCTATAGCCACTAGCTAGCCAGATAGGTGGTACAATGAGGTGTCAATAAACAAGGCAGGAAGAGATGAATCCAAGCTTCCAAATCGGTCAAACATAGATTAAAAATACTTAACCGCTTCCGCGACACAAGAGAATTCGCAGCGGTATGTATAGGTACTTATAGTTGACACATTCAGAATAACTCAAACGAAAAGAAGCCGTCAAAGAGCGCAGACATGACGTATCCATGGTATTTATGTTTTATTTATGTCCGCGTACCAGGTGGCAGGGTGGAGGTGGAATAGGACCCCCATCTGGATCTCAAAAATGTCAGAAGCTTCAGTAGCATTGGGTTCTGCTTGTAGGGCTAGGTCCCAGGCTGGCTGGGTCCCTGGCTGGCTGTGTCCCTGGCTGGCTGGCTGGCTGGCTGGCTGGGTCCCTGGCGCGCACGCACTCACGCACGCACACCAGGATGGTAATGGTAGTGTCACAAGAAACCCCTATAAACAAAATTGCCAAATACTTTCAGCCGGTCAGCAAGTGGATTCATGAATGTATGGATATAGACCATATTTTAGGCCAATAAAAAATACTATATACCAAATTTCCCACCCGTCCACCTCGGCTGCCGGACTACTTTCTCTTTTGTTTTCTTGAGGTAAAACATTGCCCTGAAATTCGTGCTCTGGTGCTTTTAGCATATAATGTGACAGACTCAAGTAGCCACTTTAAACCTGGCTTCCCTGTTTTGGGAATGATATTATAGGTGTGTTTTTAATTGTATTATTATTTTTAATGTGAAAAGATACAATCTGGTAGAGTTCTATTATTGCAATTTTTTAACTGTGAAAGTATAACATATAGGTAAGTCCTATATTACCCTATCTTATAGATTTTAAAAGTATGCGATAGTCAGACAAGGTGGATAAGGCCTAACAAAAAAAAATACTGTCAGACAAGGTGGATAAGTCCTAACAAAAAAAATTACTGGTTTCCGATTGGCATTTTTGGGCTGAATTCATTTAATTATATATATATATATATATATTTTTTTTTTTCTCGTGGGAAGCAACTAGCAAGGAATTTATTTTGCACTGGGCAGACGACAGACCGTACACAAGTCCATGCTATGTTGTGTTGTGTTGTGCATCTCCTCGCGATGACGCAATCCAAAACATTTGCGCACGTGTTATTTTAGATGAAAGAAAACTTTATTTTGACTTTGCGCGACCAGGTGGTCTCACCAAAGAGAATTGTAGTGATCAAAGACCTTTTTTTTTTTTTTTTTACCAAATGGCAAATGCCAATAAAATCATCTGGGTCGCAAATATTTAATAGTCTGTCGGCAACCGACTGTTATTATTTTGTTAGGCCTAATCAAAGATTTGTCCTTTTCCCTGGCTATCACACGCAATGTGAAACCCGTGCAGCCTACTGTACTGTACTGTACATGCAGGCCCCAAAACTCTTTCCTTTTGTTCTCTCTCTGCCTTCACGTGTGTCTGTGTTTTATGTCAGTCAGTCTCATTCTGTTAGTGTGGAGCTGCAGTAGTTGGACACAGATCACAGTGCTGTATCTCTCTGTCGGGCTCGGCTACGTGAGCCCAGCTCATAAAAACACCTACTCCCATCACCAGTCCGTCACGGCCCATGTCCATCTTTCAGTGATTTATTTTCTGGATGGTCATTCTATCCAACAAAGCTAGCCTTTCTTTAGGAGAACCTGTGTGAAGCCAGGCAGGATATTGTTGCTGTTGTAAGCAAAACAGATGAAGACACCCTCCTCCTTAGAAAGAAAGAACCATTGAGTTGATGTGTAGGACCTTTTTGTGCAAAGAGAGAGAGAGAGAAACAGAGGAGAGTTTTTCATTGTATCAAACTGTATGATCCAGTTCCAGTATTGGTTCTTGCTCTTTTATCCATTGTCTTGTGTTGTAGTCGAGTCCACCTAAAGTGAGTCCAAGTCAAGACCAAGTCCGAGTGTGGGAGGGGGTCGAGTCCGAGTCGAGACCGAGACCAGATTTGTATTTTTTTTTTTCTCATTTGACAGGTACAGAAAACACTGAGAGAGCAGGCAAGCATGTCAGCTGACAGGTACAGAAAACACTGAGAGAGCAGGCAAGCATGTCAGCTGACAGGTACAGAAAACACTGCCGCAGGCGCATCAGCTGTTGTTTATGTGTATGTGCACCAGACGGCTCTCTGATAATGTGTAATACATTTATTATTTCATTGCATGCAGGGGGAGTCCCGAGTCCCTATAGGTAGTCAAGTCCAAGTCAAATTAAGGGTGAAACCGAGACGAGACTGAGTAAATGAAAATGTGGACTGGAGACGAGTCAAGGACTCGAGTACTACAACACTAATGTCTTGAACCAACAATTTGCTGCTCCACACTTTGTAAGGATGTCATGGTCAGGCCTTATAGATAAAGAGCTATAGGGTGAATATTTAAGATTTCATAGTTTGTGAGGAGTCAAACATTTAGGGTTGGGTTCTAGAAGGCAATACAGCTGTCAGGCAAAAACGTTAACTTGTTTCTCCATATTTCACCTATTTATGTTTTTAGTCATAGTTATAATAGATAATAGTCATGCCCTATTTCATACTAAATGTTGTATGACAGTGTCGCACAAATGTACAGAAAATAGCCGTGTGTGTGTGTGTGTGTGTGTGTGTGTGTACAGGGGGTGGGCGGGGGGGGGGGGGGGGGGTGCGTAAAGAGTTAAATTGCTACTTCTGGCTGAACCCTTAACCATTGTGTGTTGAATCGTTTCGGATTTCCCATAATGCATTTCCTCCAGGGGTGGACAATTAAAGGATTGGATGGGCCTGATATGATTGAGCCAAGATCTGCCCTGCTGCTTCCTGCTTCCCACAATATCTGTCAACCATTGTTGTCAGTTCAGTTGTCGGAGTGAAGGAGAGAGTGATGAGGAGGGGAAGAGAATGGGACGGACTGATGGAAGGAGAGAGAGTGAGGAGGGGAAGAGAACGGGATGTGCAGAGAGTGTTAGAGAGGCAGGGGCTGAAATCCCCTAAATAGCGACAAAAATAGCGAAAAGAGAGGGCTTGTTGATCAGCTATTGGAGATGCTACCGGAGATGCGGTGTAACTAACATGGATTCCGAAACGAAATTTGTTCAACGCAGAATTCTGTGTTCCAAGTTCAGGAGACTTCGGGGGAAAAAAGTAATTCTCCTGAATGCTGCCTTCCGGTATATGGCATTATGGAAAGGAAAGGGGAGCCATTTGCATTTCTTTCACCATGTAGTAATGCTGGATTAAATAAAGGGCAGGGGCTGAAGCCCTTTGATGTCTGTGTGTGCACGTCCCTGGATAAGGAGAGAAAGGGAAAGAGACCTCAGACAAAGAGAGGAGTCACATCACATCATGCTCATTCTAACCAACAGGTTATGGCCTTGTCACAGTGTTTGGCAGAGACGCACGAGACTAAAGTTCCCCCAGCAGGCAACTATAGAGCAGTGGTTTTCAACCCTTTTCAATGATGCGCAAAACCACAATCTGATGAGATTCTGCCTCTCAGACCCAAAACTAAAGGAATATTCCGTTGTTGTTATTTGTTGGATAAGATCTTGTCCACTATTCCATGCTGTATTGATGTGGTACCATTAGGAGAGATGAAAGCCAAATGTTGATCATATTGATAATTATTAATTATTTATGTTTTTTATTTTTATCATAATTACCCTTTTCATTTTTTAAGGAGCCTTATTCTTTCCCTTCTGCTTTTCATTTTACAAAACAATTATTAAAAGTAAATGAAAAAAGTAATAATAATAAATGAAAGTCAGCCCCGAACACAGGGATATCTGATGCCACAGCACTGACATGCATGACTGACGCCATATACTGTAGATAATTGGTACTGTCTATTTCACCCGTACAATGATGTCATAGAGTCTATGACATAGTATGACATCATAGACTGTCTTTAGAGGATAGAGTCATCAAGATACACTCTCACTGTGGTGTCGGTGTGACCTGTAGTACATCTTAGACTTAAGTCCTGGTCTGGACGGAGACATTATTCATGCTAGCGGTTATTCAGTACGTTCTGGAGCAAGCAGCGCTCCCACACATCAGGTGGGAACTGGCAGTGGCAGCCATGACTACCACCAGCAAACTGATCACAACAGCAGAGAGCAAGTTCCAGGCAATGTTATAGAAGGAAGAGAGGAAAAGGATTTTTGTCTCCTGTGAAGCCCTTTGAGACTTTAGCTGCAGGCATGAACGCACACATGAACACACACGCATTAACCCTCCCACCCTGCTGGGTTACAATGACTGTCGGTTGTTTGTTTCGACCATATTTAACAACGGAAGCTGTAAAGACATATATACCTTCATTGTATAATCTTATCGCACATAGAATACCGTTTCACAAACTGGTCATTTACTGGGACAACAGTCATCAAACCTATAGAACAACTTTTCAAAAGAGCCATTAAGGTATTTGACAAAAAAAACCCAACTCATATCATCACTGTGCCATTTTGGGAAAATATAATCTTTTGAATTTTGAAAACTTAAAAAAGTTCAAGAGTGACTGTTTTATCTATAAATGTCTAAATGATTTAGCTCCTCCTCCTCTCAAGGCATTTATATAGAGAGACAGTGGGTATGACACCGGGTCTACATCCAGGGGTGACTGTGAGGTCCATGGCAGAAAGTCTACCTTCAGTCAAAATGTACTGTCCATAAAAGGTCAATACTGGAATGAGCTCCCTCTCACACTGAGGGAGATCGCCACTTTCACAGCTTTTAAACAATTGTGATCATGTATGACGCTTAACCCAAAATAGAGTAAACCTAGTTTGTGAAGATAAATGAGCATTTGCGCCTGTCGTAGACATGCGCAGAGCAAGTTCAGTCAGGGAACCTCAGTCAGCGCGCCGGCCGTTAATTGGGCCACCGCAGCATCAAGCTCTCATCCACATGATTCACTCAGCCAATCACACGCTCACCCCATCTCATACCGGCTACTTGAACCAGAGGTTTGCATTCCTCTGCCTTCTTGCTTGCTTACACTGCTGTTGTATCAGCGTGCTGCTGTCATACAACCTGCGCTCAACTCTGCTTGCTTTACTGCTGTTGTATCAGCGTGCTGCTGTCATACAACCTGCACTCAATTCTGCTGCTGCTGCTGCTATACTGTATACTCGTGCTGCTGTATACAAGTGCTCAATTCTACTACTGCTGCTAATGTCACCAGTCTCGCCAGTCGCCACTGCTGTGGCGTCTGGGCGATTAGGCTATGCACTAAACGTCGCTTTCATACAATTCTGGTAAGTCAGTGAGTTTAATTGGTTGGAAGAACGTGCACTGCTTTTGTTCACCGACGGAAATAACCTAGATCAAGTTGAAGCTGCTGCTTAAATGTTCTCTTCTGTTGCTTTTATCGTTGTGCCTCGATCACACCGAGATCGCGTTAGCCAATGAATTTCACGTCGGGTCCTGTCCTGCTCACAACACTAGTCAAGGAAGCATCTTACCTGCCGTCTGCTCTGCTTTCCGCCGTTCTTCACATGTAAATCCAGGCAAAGTTTATAATCAGTTTTATGACGGTGGTCACGCGTGGTGCGCATTCTTGTCTCGGCTGCTACTAGTCAATATGTGGACGTAATATAGATTCAAGGCAACGGGATTAAAAGCATACATTCGTCCACAGTGTAGAGTAGGAGAGTGGCGACACGCTTTGTATAGTTCCAACATTGTTCCTTTGGCTGGAAGTTGGAACTATCCCTTGAGATAGAACGAGCACTTCCGCATTCCATTGTTGCCAAGTGAGTCAACACTAATGTCGCCACTATTACTAGATTACTCGGAGTATGTCCGCATCGCGTCTGTCAGGCATGTTGCCACGTCTGCACATTATAACCGTCAACGTTGTTTAAACCCGCGGTTCATTTGAGGCACCCTCAATTTTATATGATGATAAACTATTTGACGTTGTTGGATTGTTTTCATAATGATTCAAGATAGTTTTGTGGCTTGTTTTCGTTGACCCAGCTGCTTGTCTCTTCCAATATGGCAACACAAGTTCTCTGATCAGAATGAAACGTCCAATGCAGCATCAGTTGGAAGTAAATGGAGTTGACCAGAGCAACTGAGAGAGCAGTGAGGTTGCTCTTGGTTGCATAGGCCCACATGGCACCTGGGTCCCAATGAATATTTCAGTGTGAATTGTACCGTATCATGCACCTAGTGTTGGGCAGAGCCATGCTGGATATTATTATTTTTATTTTGTCTGGAGGAATCAATATCATGCCATTGATTCATGCTAACTATCTATAAACTAATTGATCCTGCCGTTCAAATAAATGATTTACCTGGCTATAAGGTGCATGCTTGCACATTCAGGAATCTCTATTTTTTAGTAGGCCTATTATGAGGCATTTAGGATGCTAATTGATAGTGATGGTGGGTGCCCCACTGGCCCCAGTGCGGGAGCGCACTCGTCCATTTGTTTGCATTGCACCACAGTGCGCTATTTCCGAACGCGCCCATTGTGGCAGTGGGTGCTTCAGGCCTCAAGCACCCCCGACTCGATGCCTATGCTTGGAGAAATAGGCGGCATGGGTTACAGCAGAGCCATCTAATAGAAGAGTTACGATGAGCAGGCAGAAACCGAGCACTGTTCATGCAGCCTGAAAGTGGAGTTTCGAATACATTGTTTTCAACGAGGGCAGTGCAAATAAGAAGCTATTTAGGCATGTGTGCAACATGACATGTTTTAAAATGTGTTAAAAGTATTATTCAGGACGACTAAAGTCTCTGTAATGTGTTTGTCATACGATTACTACAAACAATCTAAAATAAGGGATTTAAGAATACTAAAGCTGGGCTGTTGCCTGGGTCAGGCATTTCTGCCTACTTCTGTCCTTCTACCCATTTGTAGAAGAAGAGCCGCGCCATTGAACTGGCCCCATGAAGTGAACTGAGTTTCGTAACTCTGTCTTACTCTATGGGTCTGTTTTACAGGTAAGTACTTATGGTGCGCCAGGGAAGTGTTTAACATTAAATAAAACGCACAGTCTGTCTTTAAAGACAGGAATTGGCTCATTGCTAACATTTCTGCTATGCTTAGCCCAGGAACAGAGGCGTGGTGTTTTTCCTATGCTCAGCCAGGAAAAGAGGTATGGCGTTACCACGCTGCTAACACTGCTGCTAAATGATTGATTTGAATTCTATCAGTGTTACGGCTTAGATGATGCTACACTGTGACTGAAGCTAATTTGCCTTAACGTCAACTTTAGCTATATCCATGTAATTTTAAAGCGATTCATAGCTGTTCTCATGCTGCTTCTGTCTCCATTTCCTGAGCGACAGCCCTTTATACTGATGAGATGAACCTTGGATGCTGGGAAGGTCCTCCCTGTGGGTTGCCGCATACAGTCTTCATCGCAGCTGCAGCCATTATCGGATAGGCTCACATTGGTGGTATACGTGGATCTGCTGCTACTGAAACCATGAGGCAGGTCATCAGTTAATCAATCCGCATCTTCACCTAGGCTGCTTTTGTTCTATTAATTATATATTCACATGCAGTCGCTCAGCCACCTAAGTAGTTTTCAGTTGAAACATCTGTATCCTTGATATGTTGACATGGACGCAGCTCCATCTACGGTCTTGGGGGAAGAGTATGAAGGGAGATGGGTTGCAGATAAATGGCTGAATTTAATACTTGCCGGCAGATGCAAGTCTTCCGTGTTATTTGGGCTACCTTATAAGCAGCGGTAGCATGCTTTTGGTCGGATAAAACCTGGAATGGGAAACGGATCAGTCATAATGAAGGAATCAGCATCACCCATCAATAAGGACGCTCCTCTGTTCCATCTATCGACACGTTACTCAGTGGTATAACTTGGACCTGTGTTATGGATTATTTCAGTCTAAGAGCTGTTCTAATTCCAGGTTTGTCAACATAGAGATGCTTGTCCTGTTTAATTTCATGTTCTAGCTCAGAGGCCATGCTGATGGTTTCGAAGCTGCCTGGTAACCTTAAATCAAACCATGGTAAATTATTCCTGCCTTCTCTTAATGCAGCTGCAAGCTCATGAGGTTACAGTATGTTGCAGGGTCCTATTCATCTTTCCAAGTTGCTTTCTGTGTATCCTATCATAGTAGTGCTTTTAGTTAATTGTTTAAATCTCAAAGGCATTATAACTGGCGTTCAGCTTACTCCAGATCTTCAGTGAGTAATCTACTGGTATCCTATAATATATATATATATATATATATTTTTTTTAAATACTTTCTATGTGGTGAATCCTATGCATGATATTTCCACTTCTGACTTTGCTTGGATGCCCACCATAAAATCACTCAAAACAACTAATTTCATTAAGGTATATCTGTGACAGAAACTAACACTGGTCTTTGTCCTTTCTCTTCCATGCCTCGTTTTCTGCCATGCTGTCCATCCGCAATGTCATGAGCCCCTATTCATGATGGATTCCGGGAAGCCATGGCCGGTCCTGCAAAAGCTGCTTTTTCTGTGTCAAGGCTGTGGGCTGCCTCCTAATCGCTACACGTCACTCTTTAGGATCGGCTCAGCAGCACCAAAGTTCCAAATGCTACACTCTACAAGCTTGGGCTGGTGGTCTTCTGCAGCTGTTGAAAGCTATGCTCTGCTAAACTCGAATGCTTTTTCAGGCTCAGAACTAATGAGCTCTGAATTATGTTGGTTACATTGCTGCTGCTACATATATTCATTATTTTGCTCCTTATGCTGCAGGATATTATTAATACTCTTAAAACTGTTTTTCTGCATGATCTTTCTGTTTCTTAGGCCGGTGGTCTCTGCTGCTTACGAAAGCTATGTTAGACTAGTCTTGAAAGATATTTTACAGGCTCAAATACTAACTAGTCGCGAATAGTGTGTTATTTGCTACAGATTTTTTCTTGCTTACCACAGAAGTACAATTAATTCTTAAAACTGTATTTGCATATTACTGTGGCAGAACTTGCAGCATTGCCGCATCATGATCATGCATGCGATCATGTTGCAAGCTAAAACTTGAAGCTCCAGGTGGTAGACTAACTGGGTACTGATTTCAGATATTAATGATAATGATAGAATGTCCCTTTCGGTGATCCTGGTTGGGTTGGGTTATTTGTGCAGTGGGTCATGTTGGTTTGCAGCGCGCAGCGAACCAGGACACCGTTTAGGACTCCTGAATTTCAGGGATCATCAGGCGCTGTACTGTTGAACACATTGACCTAGTCATCACATAATGCTAGAACAGGCGCTGTACTGTCGAACAGGCGCTGTACTGTCCAACACATTGACTAGTCATCACATAATGCTAGCATGACCTATGTCTGATCCATGTCCTATGACCCTTGTCGCTGCGCGGAATGGATATCGGTATGGTCTTCCTGTTACAGGAAACAGGTGCTCTGTTGTACACATGTATAGCTTAGGGTTGGTGATGATCTGCTTTTTGGGGGTTTCGGATGTTTTGCGCTGTTGGGGGATTCAGAGTCCCTATGGTTGGGACTGATGCGCTTGACCTGAGTACCTAAAAGCAGATCCAATACATCGCCAAACCATAATAAATATATTGCATTGATTATCTTATATTCAATAAATATATATTACATCCTCCTTGAGTTGTCTGACTGAAATGAGCATTTGCGCCTGTCGTAGACATGCGCAGAGCAAGTTCAGTCAGGGAACCTCAGTCAGCGCGCCGGCCGTTAATTGGGCCACCGCAGCATCAAGCTCTCATCCACATGATTCACTCAGCCAATCACACGCTCACCCCATCTCATACCGGCTACTTGAACCAGAGGTTTGCATTCCTCTGCCTTCTTGCTTGCTTACACTGCTGTTGTATCAGCGTGCTGCTGTCATACAACCTGCGCTCAACTCTGCTTGCTTTACTGCTGTTGTATCAGCGTGCTGCTGTCATACAACCTGTGCTCATTCTGCTTGCTTATACTGCTGTTGTATCAGCGTGCTGCTGTCATACATCCTGCACTCAATTCTGCTGCTGCTGCTGCTATACTGTATACTCGTGCTGCTGTATACAAGTGCTCACCCACCTCCACCCCAGCTACCACCTGTCGTTTTGGATCTACTGTTTAGGTACGGGGGATTCAGAGTCCCTATGGTTGGGACTGATGCGCTTGACCTGAGTACCTAAAAGCAGATCCAATACATCGCCAAACCATAATAAATATATTGCATTGATTATCTTATATTCAATAAATATATATTACATCCTCCTTGAGTTGTCTGACTGAACCCCAATTCTGCTTATTAGGGCAAATTGGATTATTGTTGAGAACCTTTTCTCAACAGTGGAATTTAAAAGCCATCTTCATTCATACCACATCAGAGAGACAGACGAGCCTGTTGGTGGTCAAGCCTGGAGATGAGGTGGACTATCATGCTTTGTATGCATACAATTTGGAGGGTCAAGACCTCATTACAGTGACCCATCACCCTTTCAAGCCGGTTGAACATTAAGTGTGGTAAGAATGGTAAATCGTGAAAAAGGTTTTTCCCCAGTGTGGCTAAGGTGGTGTCTCTTCAGATTACCTTCAGATTACCGGGGCGGCGGTGGCTCAGGGGTAGAGTGCCTGGATGGTAACCGTAAGGTTGCCAGTTCGAACCCGGGCTCCCCCAGAGTTACTGTCGAAGTGTCCTTGAGCAAGACACTGAACCCCTAATTGCTCCCGATGTGCTAGTTGGTGCCTTGCATGGTTTCCGCTGCCATCAGTGTATGAATGTGTGTGTGAATGGGTGAATGTAATGCACAATCTCTGTAAAGCGCTTTGGATAAAGGCGCTATATAAATGCACCATTTACATTTACATTTACCTAGAACACTGAAACTCTTGTTACACTGTTTACAAACGAAAGGTTTTTCCCCAGTGTGGATACGCTGGTGTGACTTCAGAGAAGATAAAGTAGTGAAGCCCTTCTCGCACTGTTTACAAATAAAAGGTTTTTCCCCAGTGTGGATAAGATGGTGTGTCTTCAGATTACCTACATGACTGAAACTCTTGTCACACTGTTTACAGTTGAATGGTTTTTCTCCGGTGTGGATAAACTGGTGTTTCTTCAGATTACCTACATGACTGAAACTCTTGTCACACTGTTTACAAACAAAAGGTTTTTCCCCAGTGTGGATAAACTGGTGTGTCTTCTTCAGATTAGCTAACAGTCTGAAACTCTTGTTACACTGTTTACAAACGAAAGGTTTTTCCCCAGTGTGGATAAACTGGTGTGTCTTCAGATTAGCTAACAGTCTGAAACTCTAGTTACACTGTTTACAAATGAAAGGTTTTTCCCCAGTGTGGATAAACTGGTGTGTCTTCAGATGACATAACTGCCTGAAACTCTTGTCACACTGTTTACAGTGGAATGGTTTTTCTCCGGTGTGGATATGCTGGTGTGTCTTCAGATCAGCTAAATGACTAAAACTCTTGTCACACTGTTTACAAATGAAAGGTTTTTCCCCAGTGTGGATAAACTGGTGTGTCTTCAGATGAGGTAACAAACTGAAACTCTTGTCACACTGTTTACAGTGGAATGTTTTTTCTCCGGTGTGGAAGCGCTTGTGAGTCTTCAGTTCACTTAATTGACTGAAACTCTTATCACACAGTAGAGGTGGGATCGGGCCGACTTTATACTACCCGAACCGAACCCGTCACCGACAGCTTTGTGTCCAAACCGAAACGAGCCCGACCTTAATTATTAATATATGCGCCTGGCTCGTGCCCGATACCCGACACTTTTTGTTGTTGTTGAGGAAGGCACTTTAATAATTCCACTGACAGCATACAGCTTGCCTGGCTGTTACCTTCAGACATATTATGCCACACTATATGTCTTGTAAATTACCATGAAAGGGGTCCGTTTTATATAGCCTAGCCTACTACGTTGATTAATAAATAGCTATAGTATAACACGCCGTGCACACTACAAAGCACACTGCACAGCATTGTGCGCAGTCAGTTGCATACACACCGTCATTATTACACACACACACACACACACACACTCCTGCAGTTTTATACCAGCATTGATGATTGATTTGACATCGGCAACTCTGCATTGGCAATATTTAATCCACACAGCTTGTTCGTGCAAAGTTGCAAACTGCTATTCAATCAAACAATCCGCGCCAGCGGGAGGCGATTATTGGTAGCCTAATTTGCGATGGTCCATGGGCAGGATCAAGTAACTACTTAACTCTTCACTGTTCAACATCTAATAAATCAAACTAAATATATATTAATCCAAAATTCGCGGCTTACATGTTGTCATGGAGGAGGAGGATCGCATCCGCCGTGGGTGAGTTCAACCTAGGCTAACGCCGTCCTCCTCTCTTCAGTGGTTCTTCCAGCTGCGCCCCATATAATGTAGCCTCGGATCCCTACGATCATTCTGTAGCTTCAGACCTATATAACTCTATGCTTCAGACCTACAGAATTAGCGTAGTGACTGAGGTTCACAATTTCACATGGGGCTACGTTCGCTGCTGCTGCTTGCAGCATGTGCGTTGCAAGCTTGCGTTGTTGCAACTTGCAAGCGGTGCTGCTGCTTGCAGACAGAGCATTGTCACGCTGCACCACCTTAATATAAAGGCTACTCTAAAGTGCACCATGCATCCTGGTTAACCAGGAAACACACAGAGAGACAGACTAGTCGGATCGTTTTTATTCATATTTACACTTTATTTTCTATATATCAACGGCATGGTTGCCCGAACCGAAGCCCGACGACCAATTATGATAATGAGCCTTACCCTAGCCCGATCCGTCGGGTACCCACGGGACCCGTTGGGTTTCGGTCGGGTATCCCAGCTCTACACACAGTATACAGGCGTGGGGTTTCTTTCCCGTGTAAGATGGCTGTCGTGTCTTTACTTCTCCTTGTTGAGTTAACGTCTCGGTAAACTGCTGATGGTTGTGGGATCTAGATGCGTCTTCCTTCTTCTGGCTGGTTATAGAGCCGTTGATTGGCTGACGGGCTGCTGAGTTGATCTGTCCATTCCTCGACATTTGGTCGTTCTGGCTCTTCTTCACGTATGGACACTCGGAACAGACAACCTGAGTCTGGGAGGAGTCGGCACCTTCCAGGTCATTATCAAAGCGTTTGCTATACATGGATTGTGATGGCATGCAATATAGTTAAGTTGTTCTTGGAAGATCCGTCCGATGTTGACTTTGTGTCTTGTGTCTCTCGGCTAGGACCAGCTGCAGTGGTGTCGAACTTAAACCGGGATGTTTAACAGATGCAATTGGAATAGTGGTCTTAGTGAAGCTAGATGAGGTTTCTGGGTTGTAAAGCCAGACACCTTGGAGCGTACGGTACAAAGGGGTCTGGGTTGTAAGGCCAGATACCTTGGTGTTGATGTGTTCTTGATCTTGATACTCGGGGTCTTGTGTTTGGAGTCTGGATAGTAGAATCCTGAACAGGTCCGTGTCCTGTGTCTTGCTTGATTTATATGCTCGAACTAGTGCTGGTTGTTTAGGCTAGGACCCACTGCAGTGGTGTCCGATCCGAACTTAAACCGGGATGTTAAACGGTGGTCTTGGTAAATCTATGCAAGGTATCTGGGTTGTACAGCCAGACACCTTGGTTCGTATGTGTTGAGGTGTTCTTGATCTTGGATTGTGTGTATTGAGTGTGGTGTCTTGAGTCTTGTCCTATGTGCTGTATCCTGTAACCTGGGTGTTGCTTGGGTCTTGTAGATTCTGAGGATTTCCACATGCGTGGCTTGGTATCTGAAGTTTAGAAGCTGGGAGCCGCCTTTTATGCTGTGCAAGTCTAGTGTCACGATGATGTCACCATTGTGTATATCCATCTTTGGGGTTTCTACATGAATCTGATGTCAGCGCTGGATATCGCAGTTGTCTCC
This sequence comes from Protomyctophum parallelum, assembly GCF_964188405.1. Lineage (NCBI taxonomy): Eukaryota > Metazoa > Chordata > Actinopteri > Myctophiformes > Myctophidae > Protomyctophum > Protomyctophum parallelum. Next base: position 60,706,408 of record NC_139699.1, read on the forward strand.
ATATATGCGACTATAGGTTATCGCCATATATGGAGCTCTAAGTAAAAGCCTTCGCAACAGCCACCCCCAGATTTCCCATGGGAATCTGTACCATCTCAAGAAGGCTTAACCAGGTTACGTCTGCACTTCTGGCCACCCCATTAGAAGCGTACCTGGCCCTTGGGGCCACCCCATCGAAGGCGTACCTGGCTCATTAGAAGTGTACCTGGCCCTTGGGGCCACCCCATCGAAGGCGTACCTGGCTCTTCGGGCCACCCCGTTAAGAGTGTACTGTACCTGGCCCTTCGGACAACCTCATTGAAAACGTATCGCCAGACCTTCACCGACTCCTATTTGAATTATTCCAGTCCCGGTAGACCTTCTCTTGAGGTCGGTCAGCTTGTACTTCAAACTCCAACCATTCAGCTAGGTCCACAAGAGAAGGTACACTGATGCGTTTAGGGTGAATGAACCGCCGGAACATTGTCTGGTGAATAAGACCCTCGTCGTCCCCGGTATGTTCCGCCGTTGGTGCTATATCTATCATAACCTTGATCTCCGGGCATTCCCTGCTGCCCCAAGGACCGAGTCTCATGCCGTCTTGAGGATGCGTTCTCCTGCCCTCTGCGAGGTCCTTCGATCTCTACTTGCCTGTTGTGGTCCCACAACTTCGGGTCCCTGGCATCTGACCACCTGATGCCCACGGGCTCCGGAGGCAAAATGGGTCCCACAACTTCGGGTCCCATTTTTCCTCCGGAGCTTGTGGGCTTCTCTGAAGAAGATAAAGTAGTGAAGCCCTTCTCGCACTGTTTACAAATGAAAGGTTTTTCCCCAGTGTGGATAAGATGGTGTGTCTTCAGATTACCTACATGCCTGAAACTCTTGTCACACCGTTTACAGTTGAATGGTTTTTCTCTGGTGTGGATATTCTGGTGTGTCTTCAGATCAGCTAAAGTAGTGAAGCTCTTGTCACACTGTTTACAAACAAAAGGTTTTTCCCCTGTGTGGAAGCGCTCGTGAGTCTTAAGCTTAAGTTCACTTAAGCGACTGAAACTCTTATAACATAGTTTACATGAGTGGGGCTTCTTTCCAGTGTAAGATGGCTGTCGTGTCTTTACTTCTCCTTGTTGAGTTAACGTCTCGGTAAACTGCTGATGGTTGTCGGATCTAGATCTGTCTTCTTTCTTCTGGCTGGTCATAGAGCCGTTGATTGGCTGACAGGCTGCTGAGATGATCTGTCCATTCCTTGACATTTGGCAGTAGAGGTCGTTGTGGCTCTTCTTCACGTATGGACACTCGGAACAGAAAACCTGAGTCTGGAAGGAGTCGGCACCTTCCTGGATGCCTGCAGGTCATTTCAAAGCTTTTGCTACACATGGATTGTGATGGCATGGAATATAGTTCTGTTGTTCTTGGAAGATCCGTCCGATGTTGACCTCGTGTCTCCGAAAAGAAAACAACATCACTAACACACTCAGACAAAATGGGTGTCTAAACTCATTTTCACGTTTTATATGGGTTAACCGGACATCTTTGCTGACGTCGCACACAATTGCTAACAATGACGATTGTTAGCACCCACTGCAATGTGACAAAACACCACAGGGAGTGCAGTGCCCGGTATCGAGTACGTCGGATACACCGTTGTCCAGAATCAGCATACAAGGCCCTGATCACCCCTATATCTCCATATATGTAGCTGACCTGTTCTGACATCACATGAAGTTCTGACATCTGCAGCAACTGAGAATGGCAGATTAATTAACACATTGATTGCTAACTGTTGAAATTCTACTCAGGATTGCTTCTGCTAAGCGATTAACATTGGACTTTTTAACTTTTTAGGGGCCCACAGCGAGGGGCCTCTTATAGCACATCGCACATTGCATAAATCAAAAGGAAGCCAAACTAGTCCACTTCAATTAAAAAAAATATATATGATTCTACCATCTTCCATTCTGGAGATATTGACCTTTTTCTAAAACCTGCTTTTCACTGCATGCTGCTCTTTTGAAAAAACAGCAGAGATATGGAAGGTTGAAGTTGACAGACATTGACAGACAGATATAAAAATGAACACAAATAATATCATATACATACTACACACTGAATGAAAGCCCTGAATGTCTACTTTTAGGAGGAAAACAAATACACATGGTCCCATGTATAGTTTGTCAGTAATTGGCTGTTGAATGCAGCTTGCGCCCACCAGAGAGGATTTCAGAAAATGCATGGACCTGAAGAACCATTATTCACAAAATAAGGCCTATAGCGACATGTACATACTATATACCGTATGAAACAGAAGACACTCTGCTTTCATAAGAAAAATACTTCTACTGTAATAATAATACAAATCACACCCCTGTGAAGTGAGCAGTGCAATGTTGCACAACAACTTTCTTATGAAAGCAGAGAGTCTTCTGTTTCATACGGTATATAGTATGTACATGTCGCTATAGGCCTTATTTTGTGAATAATGGTTCTTCAGGTCCATGCATTTTCTGAAATCCTCAGAGTATTTTAGACAAGACAAGGAACTGACAACTAAATATTCACAAAATAAGGCCTATACATACTATATACCGTATGAAACAGAAGACTCTCTGCTTTCATAAGAAAAATACTTCTACTGTAATAATAATGAAAATCACACCCCTGTGAAGTGAGCAGTGCAATGTTGCACTGCTCACTTCACAACATTGCACTGCTCACTTCACATGGGTGTGATTTTTATTATTATTACAGTATTAGTTTTTTTCTTATGAAAGCAGAGAGTCTTCTGTTTCATACGGTATATAGTATGTACATGTCGCTATATGCCTTATTTTGTGAATAATAGTTCTATAGGTCCATGCTTTCTCTAATCAGACCAGTGTGTGTCCAGTGGAAACCTCGTATGAATCTGATCTCAGGTCAGAATGGGCTAAAGTTCTCTCTGAAAAAGAGAATTTTATAAATGAAATGGATTCAATAGTCTAGTATTGACAAACAGTATATGGGATATGTGTATTTTATTTGTTTTCCTCCTAAAATTAGACATTTAGGGCTTTCATTCAGTGTGTAGTATGTATATGATAATTTATTTATGTTTATATCTGCCTGTCATGATAACGTCATGATGATGATGATTCTATGCACATATGTGATCATTGTCTCAGTAAACAAAATCAACAGATCGTTTCAGAACGATAGCATAACAGTGACTTGAGATGTTGACATGTCTGGACATGAACCACAGGAGCGACTCAACTCGCAGTGGGGGGGGGGGTTCCACGACATGTCTGGACATGAACCACAGGAGCGATAAGCGTAGCCCGGCTGGCTGTGATTTCGACAAAATGACAGACAACACGATGGCTTCCGCAGCTTAGGATTGTATTAGTTATCCATTACAAACGGGTCGATTACGTCCCAGACGCCTTATCACTGCAATTGGCTGGCGAAGGCGCTATGGCGATTATGGTGATCAACTGCCGAGAATCTTTTTTCCGAGAATGAGAGTAGCATTGCAAACTGCAAAACGATCGATCGCAACTCGCAGTGTGGGGGGGGGTTCCACGGTGTGATATCTGCTAGCCTAGTATACTGCTTCTTTGTCCAAACATGGCTGACGCGACGGCGAAAAAAAGACAGTTGGTCAGATGTATACTGCTTCTCCTATGGCGGTCCTTCGAGAATACGTCATTCGTTTCGCGTATACCTGTCCGTGTGCGTGAAATGGCGATCGACCGTTGGAGATTATTCTTGGTTTATATACGGGTTTATATTTCCGAGAATGAGGCGGCAGACCGGTGAGTTGTCGTTGGAAAGAATTAGAGAGGGCTGTGTCGAGTGGATCTGTGTGAATGAGTGGGGGGGGGGGGGAAGAAACTGTAATGCGATGGAGAGATGCCTCGGGAGAAACCATGTAGAAACAGGAGGGGAAGGGTAATCGAGTGTATTCACAAATTTCACACACACTAGAAAATGGGTAGCTCCATTTTAGATCCCCTGATCTCCGTTGGTCTATGCCGTGTGCAGGACGGCGATGCCGCCTCCCCAGTACGTCGTAATGGATACGGCATGCCTGGAATGTGGTTAGACCAGGCCTCTTTTCAGGAGGTGGGGGGCTTTTAAACTCCCGGATCTCATAGCGGATCTTTCTGGAGATGATCGGTGTTACATTATGTGTTGTCCGGGCGTCAGAGAAGTTGATGTACAGTATACAGTAAAAACACCAATAAAACGCTTTAGAGCGTGATGCGCAGACGGCGCTCGAGATTAATAAAACGCTTTAGAGCGTTTTGCGCAATCGATGTGTTAAGAGCTGAACATGATATAAATGCACAGAGTGTGTGTACGTACGTGTGTATGTACGACTGTAATACACTTAACTTGTGAACTGTTCGCCCCACCGACTTCAAATTTGACCTACCCTAATAATAGCTTAATCTTTTCTTATGTTGTATTCTTACTAGTCTTATTACATTTGATATGTACTGGGTATTTGTATGCTATGTTCTGTATGTCAGTCCTGTTTGTATTGTTTGATGTTTGATGTCTGGGCAGTGGGCACTGCAGATGGAAATTAGCATGTTTTTGCTAAATCTGGTATATTTACACTGCATTTGTAATGTAATGTTCATCAATATACACTGTCCCGACTAAATAAACGAATAAAGTAAAGTCACGTACTGCTGTTATTATATTGTGTACCTTTTGTTTATTTATTTACGTTGTATTTGTGTACCCGTATTTTGAAGAGTTTCCTGTTGTCCTTGTAATCATGTTACCTCTGTTGAAACATTGAAACTATCACATTGAGACAAAGTGGGGTGCTGTGGGCTATAGTTCCAGACATTGGAACTATCCCATTGAGACAAAGTGGGGTGCTGTGGGCTATAGTTACAAACATTAGAACTATCCCATTGAGACAAAGCGGGGTGCTATGGGCTATAGTTCCAAATACTGGAACTATCCCATTGAGACAAAGCGGGGTGCTGTGGGACAAACCGCTGGAAGGCTGCTGGGTCTTTCTTCCCAGTAAGCTGTTCATGGGAGAGGGTTAGGTATAGAGGTAGAGGAGGGGCCGTCAGGTAGCGTTGCCTTCTTGTATGCAAGTTACATAAAATCCACAAAATGTGCAAATGCATCCATGCACCTACTGTACTACATTGATGATGGTAGTTACGGAGCAGTTTAACGTCATGCCCAGGACACACACACACACACACACACACACACACATATACATAATCTTTAGCCTGCTTCCTTCCTTCCTCTTCTCCCCAGGAGGGTGTCTGTCAGTTGACCAGGAACGGGATAGGGGATAAAACGCAATAAATTATTGTTCACATCCTTCCGTTTGTTGCTGCTTGTAATTCTCTGAGACAACTTTTCACAAAAAGGAAAATACAACTCTTTGTTTTTATATTTTCTCCCACAACCCCCTTCCCAATCCTCCCCATCCTCCCACCATCTTTCTCCACGAGGCCAGACCAATCCTCCCCATCCACCCACCATCTTTCCTCAGACATGCAAACAAAACAACACATATCTGAGACAACATTATCAGATTAGGGACCCCAAAGGCTCTATATGCGGTATTAACCACTTTCCCAGGGGTCTACAGTCTATACGACTGTAGGTGCCTTCTTTAATAATATTACTGGCCATCCAGGTGGCCAGTTGTCCGGGTGGCCACTCATCCAGGTGGCCAGTTGTTAGTTGTCACTGTACCGTGCCGTACTGGACAGTAGTGTGCTGTGCAGTTTTAAAGGGGAGGGGTCGGTGAATGTGGAAATTGTGATGTAATTTGCGTCACAGCGAAATGTTGCGCAATAACAGTGTGTCATACAAAAGCAATATTTGTACAGTAAATATGACGGTTGAATAGATGCAATGTAGTGCAGGTGGTTTCCTGTTTCATGCAGATTTTGTGTGCATGGAGAGATGTGTGCTAACAGAGTGGTTTGGTAGGAGAAGGCGGACGGATAAACGTGCATATTGCTTTCCATTATAGGATTTTGATTTTTTTTTTTTTTTTTTGCAGGTTGTCTTGATTGCTTTCATTCAATGAAATGTGTTGTGTTTTGCCTTAAAATTGTCGGGGGGCGAAAGTAAAGTTGGAGGAAAATGCTAGGTTTTGTGTATATAAGTTATACTGTAGGTTTATGTAAAAATCAGGTCTGATGGCGTTAGTCTTCTTTGACTAATTAATGAAAACCTTGGCAAATCCCACGGGGGCCGGCCCCATTTTCTTTTACATTTAACTTAATCCCATTGCCTTCATCATGACTGTAGTTTTCCATCAGAGGAAGCTGAAATGCAGAGCTGATTGTAATCCTTATGTCAATAATAATCACTTATCATTTCCATGCATTTTATTTGGATCGCTGGGTCTCAGACAATTGCAATTGAATAATCATGATTCCCATAGCAGACCGTTTCCACCCAGCATGCTGAATGCATTATTCCAGATGATGTTATCTCAAACTCACGACTGTGAGTTTGCAGCAGCAGTTCTTCTTGACCTGATCTGCTTAACTCCCATGCAGTCAATTGGAAAGGGAGCATTCACGCTACCTACAGCATGTTGGAGAGAAACTTCAGGCGTTTCCAGAAGGAATAAATACTCTTGACAACATGTCACTGTTGAGAACAACTGCATGGTGAACACCGTTCCTAAACATACAGAGCTTGGTGATGCCTGGTCTGTATTCTTTGTCAGGTGAAACCTAATGAAAGCTGATGAAATGTATAGACGACGTCGTCGTCACCTAGTCATACTGACGGCCTGGCCTGATTGGCTGCCACACACGCTAGCCTAAGCCAATGGGAGTGTAGTATGATTGCCTGCTTCCACACGCACCGCGAAATGAAGGGCTGATGTCCGCACCGCAGCGAGCAAGCTTTACCACCGCAGCGACATCAGCTGTATGACAAAACGCAGTCATTGAACCACACACACAGAAGGTCACAAACGAACGCAAACAACGGCCGCAAGGCGCAAGGTTGAGACACACGACATACACGTTACTAAAATGATAATCATACTAATATGGGGGGGGGGGGGGAGACAGTGCTTCTTTCACCTGACAAATATCACCATGTGAACATTTCTTGTCTTCCCGACCGGCTCTGGCGTATGCCATGGTCTCTAGCGCCGCGTTTCCATTTTGTTGTGCAATAGTGTATTCATTGGCTGCAGCTGTTCTTATAGTCTCACCTCGATCAAGTTGTCCAACGGGCTAATTAATACACAACAATGTGAATCATTTTCAAAATATTTGTATACATTTGAAAACTGGACATTCTGCATAATGAGTACTTTAACTTTTCGTACTTTAAGTAGATTTTGATGTCAATACTTTTGTACTTTTACTCAAGTAAAGTTTTGATTTCCGGACCTTTACTTGTGTGACAGAGTAGTTCTACATTGCAGTATTGATAGTTTACTTGAGTAAAACATTTGAGTATACTCTTTCCAGCACCACTGCATATATACCAGAGTTATAGGGCTGGGAGGGATGTATAGGATGGAACACATGGAGCACTGTTTCCCCATTCCCTTTCTGCAGTTTGCCCAGGAAGGCGTTAAGGTATGTTTAATACGTGTGACGACAGGCCGATGTCTTTTATGCCGAGAGACACTTACAGGAAGAGAAGCGGAGTTCCCCACATTTCTGATGGCTCAGCAGCTGGTGGTCACACAAGTCTGAGAGAGAGAGAGAGAGTGTGTGTGTGTGTGTGTGTGTGTGTGTGTGTGTGTATGTGTGTGTGTGTGTGTGTGTGTGTGTGTGTGTGTGTGTGTGTGTGTGTGTGTGTGTGTGTGTACACGCACACACGTGTGTGTTTGCTCTGCAGGTGTCCAGACTCCACAGGACGTCCTAATAACAGAATTGAGACTTTGAGGAAGCGAACATTGGCAACTATACGCCCACAGGATTACTGTCAATTGCTCTGTTTATGACTTTATGTGCCTGTGTGTATAATATGTGTCATTGTCTCTCTATTGGCCATGAGGGTGCCATCCGTTACATCTCGTTTTGAGAGTTTCCTGACAGGATGTGACTCCCCCTTGAATTAATAGCAAGAGGTCAAAGTAAATCCTGAACAGAGCACAAGAAACCCTTGTGCCCTTGAGTACCTATACCCCACATGCTCCAATGTGCTTGTGTAGCGGGGCTCTAGTGAACATTTACTCACAACAAAGCTTAGGCCTACATGAATATATAAATATAAAGATTAATGTGGCCCCCAATGGAGAATTGGTCCATTTCAGTAGCCATTATTAGAGAACCAGGAAGCCCCGTCATTTGCACATACAAGGACATTGCTTTGGGTCATGTCATGGACATGGTAGTGTTTCACGGTCTCAGGGGGCAACTCAATCTACAGCATCAATAAATAGTGGACTGTAGACACAGCAGTGTAGTTACAAAGTTAAACTGAATACTGAACATACTTTCCGCTGTGGACTACTGATTTTGCACTGTATGTTCTCACACAAAAGAGCATTATGCACCTCATGTAGTTGAGTCCATTCATCTTCAACCGCTTATCCGTAGTCGGGTCGCGGGGGCAACGGCTCCACCAGAGTGCTCCAGACTTCCCTCTCCAGAGCAACATTAGTGACTTCCTCCTGGGGGATTCCGAGACGTTCCAAGGCCAGTGAGTCGATGCGTTTCCTCCAACTGTGCCTTGGTCTGCCCCGGGGTCTCCTCCTATTTCAAAATATTTCAATAACCATCCTCCTTCAACATATTTGTTACCCTACATTTTATTATGGGCTTTATTATCAGTGCATAGCCGCTGAGCTGGCCAGCTCCAGTAAAGGGCTTTGCATTGGTTTCACATGTTAGAAGTGCAACACTTGTACTAGCAATTTGTGGTTGACATAAAAAACAAAAAAAAACTCTACAGCTGTGGCTTTTTTCTCAGAATAATGGCCTGGCTTTAAGTTGGTTACTGAGTGAGGGAACAAGAAGGGCAAGACACTTTGAAGGAATTTAATGAACTTGTGTTGTAAGGTCACGGTGACCTTTGACCTTAGGCTGGCTTTGGAGTGAGGGAGATGATGGGAGTGCGTGAGTGTTCCTCAGAACCAAGGAATTTTCTATGAATTGTTAAATGTTAAGTTGAATTGAAGAATTTCTTAACAATGGATTAATCTATTAACCGTTAACTATATTAATAGTTATTTAGGAGATAAAGAAAAGCGAGAGCTATAGCGTGGAGGGAAAGGGGATGGGGGGGGGGGGCATGAAGGTAGAGAAAATAATGGAGGAAATGAGAGGGGCTATACAGACTTAAGACTTACAACAACACAACGCCAAACTGTTTCCACACAACCAACAGTGCATTTTATTTTAGTTCCATATAACTCATAAAGAGTGTTTTGCTTTGCACGGCTACTAACAGTGGCAGTCGGTGACTTTGGCGGCAAGCTGCTTACTATCATTATGCTATACCGGGGGAAATGGCTATACCTGGCTGTGGTTTGAGCAGTTGGCCTCTGGCCCACAGGGCGTGGTGCTGTGTGAGGGAGGAAGCAATCAGCTGCTAATCACAGGGGAGAAAGTGAGAGAAACTACCTGGAAGCGGGGATAGTCATGGGTCACCCATTCAGTGATGATTTGGTCAACTAAAACGGAAAAATGTTCGTCCACTCGTTTTTCTCACCGATGGAGAATTAATAAACTAAATAAAAATGTAGCTATGGTGAAGACTAAATATGTTGACGATATGTTTGTCAACAATTAAAAACTACACTAAAATGTCAGGGAGGGACTAGTAGAGAAGAGATCCAGTAGAAGTAAATGACTAGTCATTTTGTGTTTTTTTTTTTTGTGGTTGCGCTCGGTGTTGAGCTCTGACAATAGCAGATCACACAGTGAACAACCCTGAGATATGCCCATATATAGGCATAACATTCCCAAAAATGTTCGTGTCAAGGACCCCCACATTGACACTAACCCATTCTGACCTGAGATCAGATTCATACGAGGTTTCCGCCGGACACACACTGGTCTGATGAACCCATTCTGACCTGAGATCAGATTCTAAAAATGTCAGTCGCTCTTCGATTTTTCAAAAATAGCAGACCTACAAGCTCGTATCGCGCCACTCGGTGGCGCGATATGAGCTTGTAGATCTGCTATTTTTAAATAGCTAAAGCATAACATGATGCCGACACCAAAATGGGTGCCCGGTCAGAATGGGCTAATTGGCCCGCATATCCCATTTGTAAAGATATCCCAGGGACCCCCATGAGAGAAAATGTTTACCGCTCTAGCAGTGATTCTCAACCCGTTTAATTTCAAGGACCCCCCCCCCCCCCAGTTTGACATGAATTAGTCTACAGACCCACATTTAATGGCATTTCTATCTCTGAGACCCTCAATTTATATTGTAAGAATCAATGTTAATTTAACTCTGAGAGTGTAGAAATGCATTCCATTTGTATACACTCCTGTTGTTCATGGTTTCATCTGGGTCATATAGTGACATTGCCTATAATATGGGCGTTTTGTCTGAGGCAGAGTGACATGGCTGTGGTCCTGCCTTATATGGGCGTATTGGGGTTGTTTATGGTTATGTCACGTCGCCGAGGACTGCTGGCCGGCCATCCAGCCAGCCATGCAGCCCCACCCACCCAGTGTCCGGGTTTAGAAGGAACTTTGCACCTCTGTAACGACTACAAAGAAAGGTGAGAAAGCCTTCTAGCATGGAATTCTAAGTGCCAGGGACGTTATCCCGTCTTTATTATTATTACGTCTTTGTAATGGATGCCACGGGCGTTAAGACATCTCTCCCTTGGGAATTCAAAAAACTCTAATCTGGCGTACAGGTGATGACATGCAACATTACATGCATAATAGAATTACAAATTATTTCTTTCTTTATAATGGGAGAATTGGCACTCAAAGACATTACTGGTGACCACCAGGTGGCGCTGAAGGATTTAATGAATGCCTGAACAACACTTAAAAAAGCAAACTTCTCATAGATTAGGCTTTTATGGAACAAAATGGGAAAATCATTAAAAAAAATGTCAGAAAATGTTTTGAATTAAACGTGAGGCAATCAAAATCATTTTAAAAATAGATTTAAAAGAAGACAGATTTAGTTTGACAACCATATTTTGATTGGTGAGTGTTCCAGAGGCGTGGTGGAGCTCTAGAAATTCCCCATTCAGTCGTTAGACCAACAGAGCGTAGACAGCGAGTCAGCCAGATGTTAAGTCAAAGCAACATGTGTCGACTGGGTTTTGGCAGCTACCGATGGATCGATTCATACTGTACCAGTGCAATACTGTAAGTTAAACAGGCATCGTCAGCGTTCCCTTAGCACTATTATTACACTGTTGTGTGCAATTCTGTTGTAAAGAAAGCTGGAGAACAAAGACTGACAAAGCAGCTTACATTTGAAGTTTGAATTCACTGCCATGCTGCAGATGTGCGTTGATAGATTGCGTCATTGGAGAATGGCGGCCAATTTATTTACCTTTTGATCACGCCTATCCCAGTTGTAATGCATTACAGGAACAGACCAGTACAGATAGTCTCCATGTGTGAATGTGTACTCAACAAAAGCCCAAAGTAAGTAAGCCATACAGGGATTACAGGCTACTTATTTTTTGAACACATTTCTGTACAAACGGTAGATGGTAAACACAGTCATTCAGTTTGACCAGAAGCAGGGAAAAAAACGTGCGTGTGTGTGTGTGTGTGTGTGTGTGTGTGTGTGTGTGTGTGTGTGTGTGTGTGTGTGTGTGTGTGTGTGTGTGTGTGTGTGTGTGTGTGTGTGTGCGTCCGTAATCCACGTAACTCGACAACCGTTCGCCCTACCAACTTCAAATTCGACACCCGCGTGCAGTTCCCAGTGTCGAGTCGGTCGGACCCACGGTTGTCCAGAACCGCCCCAAAAAGCCAGGAAGGGCTGAACAGTGTCCATATGGAGCTGGCCTGTTCCGAAATTTCATTCTGACGTCTGCATAGACTCCCCCCCTCCCCCCCCCCCCTTACTTCTTGTACTAGCCAATAGGAAGTCCTGTCCTTACTTCTTGTACTAGCCCAATTACAATGCCAGATAGTGGAATGTTCTGGCGAGAGCGTTTGAACCCGACTGCCACTCAAAGTGGCTACTGGCCAATCACAGCGCGTCCTTACACAAAGGCCCCTTTTGCACCAGTTGGAACCGGTTCAGTTCTTTTTGGTCCTTAGTACATGAGCCAGAGCTCCAAAATTGGAACGTTAATTATGAATTGAGTGGGCAAAAACCATAACTATATTAGATGGTTTATCACCATGACACTTCCCCAATTGATTACTTTCACGAAGACAATGATTTATTGTATTACAAATTTAACATTTTTCAATATGCAAATGAGGCATTATGTAGAAGAATATGCAAAATATGAAAAAGCTACTACTGTGGAAGGGTTATCATTTATTAATTTACTTGTATTGATCCAATAAATAATGTAATATAGGTCTAGTCTTTCCCATCAATTTTGGAGCTCTGGCTCATGGACAAGAACTGAACCGGAACCAACCGGTGGAAAAGGGGTCAAAGATGATTCCATGCTCGTCTCATCTCTCTCTCTCTCTCTCTCTCTCTCTCTCTCTCTCTCTCTCTCTCGTCATTTCTATGACAGAAATGATACAGAAATTCAAGCCTTGCAGTATTTACATATTATGGTCATAATATGTAGGTTCTCTTGGAAGAGTTTAATGCAACGTGACCGTGACCTCTAAACAGCAGGATAAGAAGACCCATACCATATGAAAAGAGAATAATATTTTCTTTCATCTCAGGAAGACATGATACATTTTTTATGTTCCTTATTAGATTATATATACAGTGATGTCACTTACAGTACAGTGCACATCTGCAGGAGAATATCTCGTTGTTCTACAGTAACTGCATCATGTGAGTTCATATAGCAAAATGGAAGCATGTGATGTTAGTTTAGTTTAACATCATTCTGCTGCACGCTGTCATTTGGCACGAGCATTGTTATTATTATTACATTATTGAGCACGGCATCCGCTGAAATTATTGTACCTTTGCAAATAAATACTGTCCAATTATAGCTGTGTATTTGTAACCTTTGTAACAGCTATTGCTGTTACAAAGGCTTGGAGTAGTAGTTACGCATGCATGGCCATGGTTAGCCTGGCTAATAAGCCAGACCGAATCAGCCGTTGGCAAAAAAAATTGTGTGTGATATTAGTCTGGCTTATTAGCCAGGCTAGCGGCCATGGTGGGCTTGGTGGCATACGCACACGCACGCACGCATTGCACGCACACAGTCTCACGCATGCAAACCTGTTACACAAATGCTGGGCACACACATATTAAATCATTGCAGCTTGTTGCTGACTATTGATTTTCCATTACCGTTTAGTTGCATGTGTTTGTAGTCGGAGTCCATTATGTCCAATCGTGTGTGTGTGTGTGTGTGTGTGTGTGTGTGTGCCAGCCATTTCTGGACTGTAGCATTCCCCAGCAGTCAGACAATCATGTAGAGGAGCCAGCGAGTGATGCAATATACACACACACACACACACACACACACACACACACACACACACACACACACACACACACACACACACACACACGTGCATATAGACTTTTCGTATAATGGACAGAACAGGTTTGCTCAGCCGTTCCCTTTGGGACAGTGTATTGTACAGCGCTGCTCCAGGTACAGTAGTTATGTCTGTCTGGACTATAGCACATTTTATACATAGGAAATGAAATGTACTGTACTGTACTTCACAGGTCAAAACTAGAAATACACTCTGTCGAGCTGCCAACTTGCGCCTTGCACACAAGTAGGCCATACATGGCCTACTTGTGCGCAAGCAGAGCGCACTAGTACTGCTACTAACTAAATCCTTTAGACCCGTTATTGACCTTATACCAACCTTGAGGCGTACCGTAGTTACGTCACCATCAATAGCCAATAAGGGACCACCATTCTCACCCCGACATACATACATACATACATACATACATACATATGCGGTCTAGCTTAACTTGGACTCAGGGGGGTGGACGCCTCTGCCTTGCATAGTCCCCAGTGAATAGGCAGTTTGCCCTTCACTGGTAACCCTATTTTGGACTCATTTTAAATATATGAAGGTATTGCGGGCAGGGATTTTTACAAAAAAGCGCCCCTTTTAAAATACATACACACATACATACATTTTAGAAGTTGAAGCAGTTTTTAAGGACCCACTTTTAGGCCAGTGCACCAGAGCAAGCTTTTGCCTTTTTTTTTAAACCCTACCCATTTTAACCAAATACATACATACATACATACATACATACATACATACATTGGACATGTATTACCGAAATACATACCCAGCCGATCGCAGTATACTTGCACGCTCTGCTTGCGCAAGTAACAATACATTATCTACACCACACTTCACAGTGTACTTCAAGATGTACTGGCATTCGCCTTGACATCTTGGCATTCATTTTTAGAAATGAAAAACATTATCGGTGCGGGATCTGATGGCCTTTAGCAACAATAATAAAGTATGGGCCGGCAGTCCATTTGCACACTCTCTGAGTTACACATCCATAATGGTCCATTTGGTTACAAACCATCATTTAGCTGGGGACCCCCTGGAACTCCCTCGGGTACCCCTGGGGGTCCCCGGACCCCACTTTGGGAACCACTGGTATGAGGCAATGCTCCTCCTGGCAGGAACTCTGTGCTTCCTTCTGCTCCAACTCAACTCACGGCTGTGACTAAAGTCTCCCATGATGTCACCAATGACGACCAGTCTCACTGCTGTGGGTGTTGTCCCTGAAGGATGGGATGCCGCGTGTCTGTTCAGAGCATGGGATGTGTCTGCTGCTGAGAGGATGGGGTGTGTGTGTCTGTTCAGAGGATGGGGTGTGTGTGTCTGTTCAGAGGATGGGATGTGTGTGGTATAAAGTGAAAGTGTAACAAGTACCGCTCATCTGTTTTTCTTCTTGCTTTAAAAAAAAGAAAGAATAGGGCAGGCTTCCCATTTTCCATAGAAGGGTTTTGTGTGTGTGTGTGTGTGTGTGTGTGTGTGTGTGTGTGTGTGTGTGTGTGTGTGTGTGTGTGTGTGTGTGTGTGTGTGTGTGTGTGTGTGTGTGTGTGTGTGTGTGTGTGTGTGTGTGTGTGTGTGTGTGTGTGTGTGTGTTGGGGGGGGATGAAGGGTGGCGGCAGAAAGGAGAGCTCTAGAGGAGGGAGAAATAGAGAAGGGAAGGGGTGGAAGGAAAAAGGGAGAGAGAATTACAGAGAGAGAGAGAGAGAGATAAACAAATAGATTGTGCAGGAAAAGTCCAATAGAAAGACAGGGAGAGTTTCAGGGAGGAGAAGAGAGACAGACTGTTGGAGAAAGTACACAGTAAAAGAAAGAAAGAGAGGAAGTAGTAAGAAGTAGGGAGACGGATAAAAGAGAGAACAAAGGGAAGGAGTGGTTTTGTTTTAAATCACCGGGCTGCCTGTCAGATATATTTCACATCATCTGTTTACACTGAACTGCCTTTATACTGTAAGCACACTCCCAGGCATAGCCCCGTCATCACACAGAGACGCACGCACACACACACACACACGCACACGCACACACACACACACACCACACACACACACACACACAGAGAGAGAGACACACATATTTACTCTAACCCTCACTTGACCAAAACATTGCTGAAAGCCCCCAAGCCATATAGTATCATCCCTCGTTTACCTTTCACCTTCTGCTGTTAATGTGCCATGGGAGCTCCGTATAGAAGCTCCTGTACTCTGTTTTGCTGTTAATCCCTCTGGCCTTGAATGATATTTTTGCTAACAGTTTCTATGAAGCCCATGTACTATATGTTGTATAAGTCAAGTCGGACACATCCATTACACTTGAACATCAAACTGATTTGATTCCAGCTACAGCCAAAATCTGTATGGGAATGGACTCGTGGCGGTTTTGGGCACACACGCACGCACACACGCACGCACGCACGCACACACACACACACACACACACACACAACACACACACACACACACACACACACACACTCGCTTCCAGCTCCCTTGAGTTAAGTCGGTGTAATGTCTGATTCAGCCCAAACTGCATTACTGCATGCGTGAATTGCATTAGTGACATACTAATGCAATTACGTATTTCATCGTGGCATCTCTCCCCTCATGCTGTGTGTGTGTGTGTGTGTGTGTGTGTGTGTGTGTGTGTGTGTGTGTGTGTGTGTGTGTGTGTGAGTGTGTGTGAGTGAGGGGCTAACCTGTGCGTCTAGCTAGGCACCACCCGCTATGTGAGAATCAGTTTTATTTTTTTTGTATTTCTGACATAACTTCAGAATATAATTGATCCCTGGGCAACCAGTGACCTCCAGGGAAGTCTGGATGGGACCACAACGCTTATATGAGACGATTTTAAGATTATTCTCCATAGAGAAATTACTCGCGTGAACCAGGGGAATCGAGGGGACAAGCAAGTGACGTCAGGACTCTTATTTACTACAGCAAACAACCTTTACAATTGTTTTAGTTGCCTTAGGTTCAAGATTCATAACTTGCAATATGCTATTGGCTGTTTGTATTATTATTTGAAAAAATATAAAATATAATACTCGTGGAAAGGCTATATTATTTTACTCATAATGACCCTATAAACAATTTAGTATAATTTAGTATTATGTAAGGTTTTGCACACTCAAATGGTACCTCGTCAGTTAATCCCCACATAGCAGCCGACAACAACGTCCGTGAACCCACTTCACTTCACTGTAGTAGCCTTTTCATGAATTATATTGTACTTGCAGTAGGAGAAATTCAAACAACACCAACGTAGTAGTTGTTGTCGTTGTGAATTATCAAACTGGACATTTTGTACTGAATGTTTTCCTCTATCCTTTTTTTATACGTCCAGAACGTTGTCCTTCATGTTCCACAGCCGTCTGCCGCCCAGACGGCCCCCAGAGAAGACTCGCCCCGTTTCTGTTTTCCTCCCAGAAATTTCCCCAATGTGAGGGGTGGGAGAGGCTGGACAGCAGACGGCTGGACTTTGAATTTCTCTAACTATAAACTTTCATGACAGCAGAACAGCCTAAGTACAAATATAATTTATGAAAATCTACTACATTGAAGTCTGTTCACAGAAGTTGTAGTAGGATATGTGGGGATTATCTGACGAGGTACCATTTGAGGGGGCAAAACCTTACATATACTAAATAATACTACATTGTTTATAGGTTCAATATAAGTAAAATAATATATCTTTTTATATGTTTCCAAAAATAATACAAACAGCCAATAGCATATTACAAAGTTATCCCCCTCACTGGTGACAATTCCGGGAGGAAAAACGGGCAAGCACCGGGTCGAGTCTTCCGGTATTCGCCACTCCCACCCCTCACTGGTGCAAAATTGGGTAGGAAAAACGGGGACGCAGCTGAGGCACGCACACACACACGCACACGCCCTGGAGTTGGTTTTGACACCGCGGTGTGTGTGCACAGTACAGACAACACTGACAGGCGGGGGCGGTGTTTACGCAACCCTATAGGGATTGTGAATGACGTGCGCGCAACCCTGGTGGAAGCTAATCCTGACCTTTATTCCGCTATGACTGCAGTGGACTGACTAGTGGTTCTTTTTTTATTATTATCTTTTTATTCTAGGAGTAGACTTTTCATAGACCATCAAGTCAAGACCCAGAGCGCATGCATGCATGGGCCCTAAATATTCAAATTCCTTTGTCCGTGAAGTTCCACATGTGGGAACATTTTCACAACCTCCTTTAAAAGGCCCTAACCCAGTGGTGGAGAAACAGTAGAACGTTTCAGTTTCCTCGGCACCAGGGGGAATGTGGAGGAGCCAGGAGGTCTTCAGTAAATGAGATCCATGTCATAATACTGTTAACCCATGCAACCCCCTTTAGCCCCGGTAACATCATCACAACACTGCACACATGTATATGGGTCAAGGTGTCAACTGCAAATAGTGAGAGTTATATAGAGCTCTATCTTGCGGCAGGGGCCCTTTTTTCCTTAATTTGGGGATTGTGAGAGGCGTTCCTGCTTTAAACTGGCTATCTTGTGTGCCACCACCTAAATCCTTAAAACACCTCCGCTATACCCATTACATTATTTGTGGTTTGGGCGTTACGCGTACTTAAACCAATCTGTGTGCCAGGTGCCATTTGCCTTTAAGTCGAGATCCATTATCCATAATCCATTATGCCCTGGCCTGGATCTTGCCTTATGGAAGAGCAACGCGTGCTGCCTTGGAATACATTTATATTAGATACAGAGGGTTGTACATCTGGGGGCGGGGGGGGGGGGGGGGGTGGAACCTGTTGTTTTCTCCACCGCACAGAACCATATATGCACCAAAAAGCACGTCATTTCATTGACTCATGAAATAACACAGCTTGCTCAAATCTGGACCATTTTTTAAGATTTAAAGTGCTGTGGAATCTGTAAACCTTGGTCTTTCATTTGGTATATATAGATCGCATAGTGTAGGCCTACAGCTGCCTCTCTATGAAACGGTATCAAGTGCAAACGATAGTTCGGAAAAATCTGATTAATTAAACAGACTTGCACTGAACTGGCGAAATCACATTAGAAATGACACCCATCTAGCCTTTGATTGCCTTTCATTTGGTTGACACAAGTATCAGCTCTACTTTACTGATTTTGGGGGATTTTACATTATTTTACCATTACATATTTGCTGCATAATGGGGTGATGAGGTGATGAAACTGAACGTGGGAATCACGCACAATGGGCCTTGGCACAAATTTGATTGATTGATTGATTGAAATATTTATTAACAGTTTGTAGAATTTACAGTACATTTTAAGCACAAACTCAATACAAAGACTGTTAACTGTGAGTGGACGACCCAATTAAGCATTACACTTGTTTACAACAGGGTCCACATTGTTCAATTCATCAAAACATTTAGAGACATACAAATAGACACTACAGGTGGAGCGAAATGCCTTCACGACTGACGACCTATGTCGCGACGTATATTTTTCCGTCGCAACGTATATTCGAGTACGTCCTGGGGTAAATATCAATTCGTCCCGGCAGAACGGACTCGTCGCGGCTATATCTACCCGTTTGCGACCTAGTAGTTTGACTATTCTTTTACGTCGCGACAGAACGGGACACGTCACGGCTATATCTACCCTTCTCGACGTAAAAGGTACAGTCGTGAAGGCATTTCGCTGTCTCTCCACTTCTATGTAGCTAAAGAACAGAACAGGAATTCATCATATAGGAAGCAAAAAGGGAAAAGATACATATACAGTGAGGGGAAATGGGGCGGGGGGAAATCTAATAACTTCTTTGACTAGACAATTAAACACAATGAGCACAAGGAAGGAATTGACACTCTCGCCGATTATTGGGAAATTACAATCACAGAAATGTGTGGAGAATTAAGACTTCATCTTAATTAACATTAATTTTCTGCTATACATGCATGCAAGCAGAGACGGCTCCTCCAACTCAGGTCTCATTTGCGGGTGGTTTGAAGAGGCACTTTCCGTTGTCCTAAAACCTGTGTGTATAAGATAGCAAATACAGGGGAAAGCGCATCAACACGCCAACAGACACACCTCCACCCGCAAATATAGGAGTCGGCAAAATGAATAAGTGGGTTGTGTGGCCGCAGGATAACGTTTACACATAGTGGAAGCTCCTAAATGAGTAATTCACAGATAATGTGTAATACTTGCGGGTATAAGGCATGGCATACGGTTAGAGGCAGAGCCCCTCATGTATAATCTCCCTATAAAGGGGGAGGTTTGATTAATACAGCCTCACAATGTCCTCCAGCAACAACAACGGAGTCATGGCTCGCACCCCAGCTAGGAGGAGGATTGGCAGCTCCCGCAGTGGTTGTAGCAGCTATACCAGCCACCCACGGAGACAACCAATATGGTCTGTCTATACCTATTACCCTCATACCTCCACACAATGCACACACAGCGCACGTCTAAAATATCCATTGTCACTATGCCGCGGAGATGATGGAAGCAGGTCAATTAATGCACAACACCTCGACTGAACGACACGGAGCATGTACGCAATACAACAGCATCGAGGACCGACTGCAAAAAAATGAGTTATAGGCTATACGTACGTTGTTCTTTGAATTGGAAGCCATTGCTCGTGAGAAGGTTATGGCTCACAGTCTTGTTGGCTGCCGTCAGATGTGGTCTCCGTGGGTGGTAAAAGCTCGTAAAAGTGATCAACCTGTGGAGCTGGAGATTCTGAGAGATTCATGTTGAATCCTGAATAATGTATCACCCACCCACATGGACAATAAAATGGGCTGCGATTTTCAGCTCCTGTGGGTTTGGTATACCGGAATTGCACATATATTTACCTAACCTTTTACTTCAGTTCAGACGAGCCATTTATTATATACGGCTAAAGTCTGTCTCCACCGCGTGCCAGCAGTGTTCATTTGCCATTTACTGAAGATCCCATGGACGCGCCATGTGCCAACAGCAGGGAAAAACACAGTCAAAAGCTTTAGAACTGAAACTAAATGGTCCTAATGATAAAATGACCTCATTACATTAAGACTTCACTCGGACCTTCCAAGTGTAGTAAAGCTGTTATTTTGTCATGAGCCCGCTTTCCATGAGTCTGCTGGGGGGGGGGGGGGGGGCTTTAACCCAGAGGTTGTAGGTTCAAGTCCAGCAGCTGCTACTATGTGCCCTTGGCCTTGGGCATGCAACCCCGACCTGCATGCTTTAACCCATTTAGGCCTGACGTCGAAATTAAAAAAATACATTCTGACAGTTTTCTGAAATACCTCATGTGTCTGTATCAGTGGTTCTCCATATTTCATGGAGAACACGCACGCACACACACACACACACACACACACACTCTTTCTGTATTACAATTCCAGTCAGGTGCACGCTATACCTCACACTGCATGTCGAAAGTTGCCATAAAACATTTATTTCTGGATCTATTTATATAGTAGTGCCTTCACCATAAGTAGGACATTCCAGAAGGGTGCAAGAACTCACTCACTCTCTGCTCCCCTCGCTCGGGCTACGCCCACGTCACCCACCCTCCTCTTCCTCTTCTATCTGCCCCCCCACACCCCCCCACCCCACGTCACCCTCCTCTTCCTCTTCTATCTGCCCCCCCCCCCCACCCCACCACTGTTGTAACATTCTGGCAGCCGTTCACTAACACAAAGCTCTTGGAGAAGAACTTCAGTCCGAGTAAATGGAAACAGCAGCTTGAGATGAGAGGGGAGTGGAGGAGGAGGAGAGGATGGGGAGAGTGGAGTGGAGGGGAGGAGGAGGAGGAGAGGATGGGGAGAGTGGAGGGGAGGAGGAGGAGGGGAGGAGGAGAGTGGAGGGGAGGAGGAGGAGAGGAGGGGGAGAGTGGAGGGGAGGAGGAGGAGGAGAGGATGGGGAGAGTGGAGGGGAGGAGGAGGAGAGGAGGGGGAGAGTGGAGGGAGGAGGAGGAGGAGAGGATGGGGAGAGTGGAGGGGAGGAGGAGGAGGAGGGGAGGAGGAGAGTGGAGGGGAGGAGGAGAGAGCATACAATTAACCACATATGACTTGAGAGAGAGAGAGAAAGAATGGCAGAAAGCAAATTAATGGAGAGAGAGAGAGAGAGAGAGAGAGAGAGAGAGAGAGAGAGAGAGAGAGAGAGAGAGAGAGAGAGAGAGAGAGAGAGAGAGAGAGAGAGAGAGAGAGAGCATGCGCTGGCTGTGTTAATGTCCTCCATGTGGTAATATCTTTCATGGAAAGAGCTGAACTGAATATTTTCCCATTGGCTTCCAGCATACTACTAATGTCTGCTCCCATTGGCTTCCAGCATACTAATGTCTGCTCCCATTGGCTTCCAGCATACTAATGTCTGCTCCCATTGGCTTCCAGCATACTAATGTCTGCTCCCATTGGCTTCCAGCATACTAATGTCTGCTCCTATTGGCTTCCAGCATACTAATGTCTGCTCCCATTGGCTTCCAGCATACTAATGCCTCAGAGCTCTAATACCCACCTTTAAACACTTCTATGTATCCTACATACTTTGTACTTTGTACTAATTAATGTACTTGCAGTAATGTACCGTATCATGATGGTTTAGGACTTTTGGGGTTATTTTATTGACACAAATGAATAAGCTCATTGCTAATAAACAGTGACAAGTGGATGAAGCAATAGCAATGGAACAGATACCTCCCAGATAGTCCTGAGTATCTTAATTGTCTAATGTTTGAAATCAGAAGAGAACACAAAAGGCCATCTGTGTGCCCGCTTTACCGTGAAACACTTACTGTAAATTACTCTGGATTAAGGCAGTGATAAATGCTTAGATTTGTAATTGTAAGCAAGAAACGGCACAAGGCAATGCACCAAGAACCTACTGTATCATACAGTATAACAGTATATTGAAACTATAAACACTATAAACACATCTAAATGACCTAAACCATTACGTCATTGACTGCGGCCCCATCCTTGCCCCTCCTCATCTTTTTCCCATGATGCACTACACCAGTCTGCACTGATCTGCAAGCCCATGTACAATCTCACCATGCATGGCGTTGTTGTGACGTGGACTTGTAGACTGAGGATTTTGGCCAAATGTTTGCCTGTATAAACCAAACCTTCACCTCCTATGAAATGCCCAGAACACATACAGTACGCTATATGGGGTTCATGTCTCTAATTAAAAACAACAATAACAGCTTGTCTTGTTTTCTCGTCTGTCAAAGCATCGAGAAGTCAGCAACAGCTCGGCAACGGCCAAACCTTAAAGTAAAGGCTGTAGAGACTAATATGTTAGGAAGGGACTAGTGGACAAGAGATCCAGTATAAGTCATTTTGCACTTGGTTGCATGCTGAAAATAGCTGATCTACAAGCTCACAACGCGTGAGCTTGTAGATCAGCTATTTTCACCAAGTGTAAAAACAGTCATTACGACGGCATCAAGACCCGCCAAAATACATTTTAGCCGACTAAATCAACTGTCGATTTAGTCGACTAAAATTGCATGACATTTAGTCGACTAAAACTAGACTAACACTAAGACATTCCAGGTGACTAAAATGTGACTAAAACTAAATTAAGTTTCAGTCCAAAGACTATGACCTAACTAAAATAGAAATTAGTTGCCAAAATCAACACTGCTGTACTAGAGCATGCTTATTGGTTCTTGAGCTTGTCAATCAAAAGACACGGTATAGTGCAAGCGCTATAGCGGCGGTTTTGTTATTGTCTGTTGCTGCCTAATCTCTCAAGAACAGATTCTGTCATTCTCTCTCTGTCCTGTCCAGTCCATCTGTGAGGAGGTGTGGACGACACAACCCTCAGCTCTCGCTCTGCTCTTGCTGACAGCACCGAATGTACAGGTGTGTGTGTGTGTGTGTGTGTGTGTGTGTGTGTGTGTGTGTGTGTGTGTGTGTGTGTGTGTGTGTGTGTCTGTCTGACAAAGAACAATTCACATCCTGTTCCTGATGCTTTGGTCATGTCAGCATGTTGGAGAGAGATAGAGAGAGAGAGAGAAAAGCATCAAGTAGAGATGAAGAGAGATAGAGAGATAGAGAGAGCTGTGGAGTGAGGTGGTCTGAGAGGCTCCAGTCTTGTTTGGTGTCTCTGGCACGTCGTCACGGCTGGGCTCACATCAAACACACACCGACAGAGAAGTGTGTGTGTGGGTGGGGGGGGGGGGGGGGGGGGGGGGGGGGACGACGGACAACACTAGACTAGACAGTCAGTAATACAACCAAGAGGAAGACAGAAAGTAGGGAAGCTGAGATGATGGAGACAATCATAAGATTAAGGAGAGAAATGGAGAAGACAGCCTGGAGTAATCTTTAACAACACGAATAAGAAAGATGGAGGGGAAAATAGTTCTTATACTTGAAGGTCCCCCCCCCCCTTACCTCTCTCTCTCTCTCTCTCTCTCTCTGGAATGCTAAGTGCTCAGGTGATTCGTGGACTGGTGAACCTCAGTTCCAATATCACGCACGCACGCACGCACGCACACACACATTGATACCACCTGTCACACACATCAATATAGACAGACTGGAGAATGCAGAGTCCAGTATAAAGAGTTCACACAGAAACATTTAGTCTGGATTTTAATTGTCCATCTAAATAGTGTGTCTGTTCACGTGTTTTACGTGGCTCACTGCGTAATGCAGGGGTTTCCCAAACCTTTTTTAAGCTCCAGACCAGAAAGAGAAATTAGACGTTTTTTCCCGTGGGATGGACCCAAACTATAGTGGAAATAGAAGATCTACAAGCTCACACTACTGTGTTATACATTTGTTTTCTAATTCACGGGATTTCTCTGATTATTCTTTGATTTGTTCATGAAATGAATGACTGAAAATTCAATGAATTGTGTTTGGTGCTCTACGGCCGTGTAAACAAACCATTTTACAGACCATGAAGACAACATAATAACCATCTGGTATACCAAGGGTTCATTTACACATTTAAGACCTGAAGTCAAAATATGTTTCGTTTTTATAACGCGACATATTTTGACTTGATGTTTCTGCAACATAATGTAACATAACATAATACCATTATGCATATTATGGATATGTTTTACTGTATGCTCACACACGCACGACACACACACACACACACACACACACACACACACACACACACACACACAACGTCAGTGTAGATAAGGGAGTCATGAAGCATTTTGGCCTAAAGACATACTGACATAAACACATGACATCATCAGAGGTGGACAGGGTGAGACAGAACCCTTCTGGACATTGTCACTAGGTCAGTGTCGAACGGTGAGCACTATGACACGCATACACACACACGCACGCATGCACACACACCCTCACACACACACACACACACACACACACACACACACACACACACACACACACACACACACACACACACACACGCGCGCGCTTGTAGGTCGGCTATTTTCCGCAAAGATAGAGTGAAAACATGAGGGGGCCTAGTATTCCCAAGAAGAAAGAAGTACACACACGAACGCACGCACTATATGGGGCGCGCACGCACGCGCATGCACACACATACACACACATGCACACACATGCACACACATACACGTCTGGGCTAATAATTTGAAGTGCCGAGTAGAGGCAGGCCAGATGTAATAATGATTTCCCTCAATTTCATGTTCTCTGGTTTGTTGCAGGCCACATAATGATAGCATAGGAGAGGAGAGCCACCACGCTTCCTGACACTGTCAACACTGTGGCCAAGGAAACGTTCTGAGAAAGGCCTTCACCAACAGGCCTGTTGTGAAATCATTCCCATAGGCCTTCACCATGCTGCTGCACCATGGGGCCTTTTGTGAAATCATTCCCATAGGCCTTCACCATGCTGCTGCACCATGGGGCCTTTTGTGAAATCATTCCCATAGGCCTTCACCATGCTGCTGCACCATGGGGCCTTTTGTGAAATCATTCCTGTAGGCCTTCACCATGCTGCTGCACCATGGGGCCTGTTGTGAGATCATTCCCATAGGCCTTCACCATGCTGCTGCACCATGGGGCCTTTTGTGAAATCATTCCTGTAGGCCTTCACCATGCTGCTGCACCATGGGGCCTGTTGTGAAATCATTCCCATAGGCCTTCACCATGCTGCTGCACCATGGGGCCTTTTGTGAAATCATTCCCATAGGCCTTCACCATGCTGCTGCACCATGGGGCCTGTTGTGAAATCATTCCCATAGGCCTTCACCATGCTGCTGCACCATGGGGCCTGTTGTGAAATCATTCCCATAGGCCTTCACCATGCTGCTGCACCATGGGGCCTGTTGTGAAATCATTCCCATAGGCCTTCACCATGCTGCTGCACCATGGGGCCTGTTGTGAAATAGGCCATCACCATGATGCTGCAGCAGCTGCACCATGGGGCCTGTTGTGAGATCATTCCTATAGGCCTTCACCATGCTGCTGCACCATGGGGCCTGTTGTGAAATCATTCCCATAGGCCTTCACCATGCTGCTGCACCATGGGGCCTGTTGTGAGATCATTCCCATAGGCCTTCACCATGCTGCTGCACCATGGGGCCTGTTGTGAAATCATTCCCATAGGCCTTCACCATGCTGCTGCACCATGGGGCCTGTTGTGAGATCATTCCCATAGGCCTTCACCATGCTGCTGCACCATGGGGCCTGTTGTGAAATCATTCCTATAGGCCTTCACCATGCTGCTGCACCATGGGGCCTGTTGTGAAATCATTCCCATAGGCCTTCACCATGCTGCTGCACCATGGGGCCTGTTGTGAGATCATTCCCATAGGCCTTCACCATGCTGCTGCACCATGGGGCCTGTTGTGAGATCATTCCTATAGGCCTTCACCATGCTGCTGCACCATGGGGCCTTTTGTGAAATCATTCCTATAGGCCTTCACCATGCTGCTGCACCATGGGGCCTTTTGTGAAATCATTGCTATAGGCCTTCACCATGCTGCTGCACCATGGGGCCTGTTGTGAAATCATTCCCATAGGCCTTCACCATGCTGCTGCACCATGGGGCCTGTTGTGAAATCATTCCTGTAGGCCTTCACCATGCTGCTGCACCATGGGGCCTGTTGTGAAATCATTTCCACATTTAGTTTTTCAACCTTTCGAAGAATTTGGTGATGAAGGTCAACGATCAGATTCCCTGGGTTTTCTTCTCTCCTGTGTCTCCCTATAGCTGCACCACCACGTGGTTCTCAAACATCTTCATTTCAAGGACCTCCAAATTAATTGATTTTAGGGTCAGGCACCCTATAAGAGAAAATCATTTTTCTAAACCTCTCAAAATCGAGCTATTTTCAAATAACCAAAGTATAAGATGGGTTACAGGGAACAGATTGCGTTGCTACCTTAAGTCATTCTGACCGGGCACCCATTTTGGTGTCGGCATCATGTTATGCTTTAGCTATTGAAAAATAGCAGATCTACAAGCTCATATCGCGCCACCGAGTGGCGCGATACGAGCTTGTAGGTCTGCTTTTTTTTTATTTATCGAAGACCGACTGACATTTTTAGAATCTGATCTCAGGTCAGAATGGGTTCATCAGACCAGTGTGTGTCCGGCGGAAACCTCGCATGAATCTGATCTCAGGTCAGAATGGGTTAAGTCATTTTGCTGGGGAGCCTCCTGGAAACCCCTCACGGACCCCCTGGGGGTCACTCTGAGAACCACTGCCCTATGCTGTATTCTGGATTAATACCAAGGATGAGGACTACCAAACAAAACACTTTGTGTCTTTCCAGTTCCAAGTTGTACGGCCTGAACTCTGCTTAATGTTTACATTACCCCCCCCACACTCCACTGGAGCCAACTGGATATATACCTCTCTCTCGAGAGTCTCTGGTGTGTGTGTGTGTGTGTGTGTGTGTGTGTGTGTGTGTGTGTGTGTGTGTGACTGACTGACTGCTGGTCTTGACAATGACCCAACTAAGAGCAGAGAGGCAGAGGAGCTTCTGTGGTTTAAACAAGGGCCCCTTCCAGGAAAGTGTGTTTCAAAGACGTGTGTGCGTGTGTGCTTACATGTGTGTTTCTGATTATAATCCAGTGAGAGTGGGGTCTGGGGGGTGGGTAAAGGTTGTGTAGATATGTCGTGTGAATGTGTAAGCATGTGTGTTGTATTCATGTGACATGAATACAATTGATATTATCAATCATTATTACTTGCACGTGTGTGTGTGTGTGTGTGTGTGTGTGTGTGTGTGTGTGTGTGTGTGTGAGCGCGCATGCGTGCGCCTGCGTGCGTGTGCTTCATCTTGTCGACTAATACTATAACAAAAACATTTCGTCGACTACCTTTTTCACAGATGAGAACTAAATGAAAACTAAGCTAAACTAGCTAGCTAAACTAAGACTAAATATATTGACAATTTCGTCAACAAATAAAAACTAGACTGAATAAATAGCAGATCTACAAGCTCCCAACGTCTTGCAGCACGACACGTTGTCATCTTGTAGATCTGCTATTTTCAGCAATTGTAAAATTGGCCATTACGACGGCATCAAGGCCCCAAAAATACATTTTAGTCGACTAAATCAACAGTAGATTTAGTTGACTAAAATCTTATTATATTTAGTCGACTAAAGCTAGACTAACACTAAAACATTCCAGGTGTCTAAAATGTGACTAAGACTAAATGAAAACTATATTTAAGAGACTATGACTAAAACTAAAATCAAAATGTGCTGCCAAAAACAACACTGGCGTGCTTGTTGTGTTGTACTGTGCATGCTGAGGTTCCCTGGCAGAGGTCCACAGGGTTTGGGGAGCTTTATGAGACCTCAATAATTACATTTATTACCACTCACATTTCTACTGGTGTTTCCTGTAAACGCTTAAATCAACTGGCCATTCCTCTGATGTATATTTATTGGTTTATGTCTTAACTTCACTAAACACTTTCTTCAGCCACCGCGCAGACACCTCTGTGTCCAGCTCTCTTGTTCCACGTTGACCATAATAACATTTTGGAGTGAGTGGAGTGAGACAGTTTGGAGTAAATGGTGAATGGTAAATGGTGCATTTATATAGCGCCTTTATCCAAGGCGCTTTACAGAGATTGTGCATTACATTCACCCATTCATACACCGATGGCAGCGGAAACCATGCAAGGCACCAACTAGCACATCAGGAGCAATTAGGGGTTCAGTGTCTTGCTCAAGGACACTTCGACAGTAACTCTGGGGGAGCCCGGGTTCGAACTGGCAACCTTACGGTTACCATCCAGTCACTCTACCCCTGAGCCACCGCCGCCCTGAGTGAGTGGAGTGAGACATTTTGGAGTGAGACATTTTGGAGTGAGTGGAGTGAGATATTTTGGAGTGAGTGGAGTGAGACATTCTAGAGTGAGTGGAGTGAGACATTCTAGAGTGAGTGGAGTGAGACATTTTGTAGTGAGTGGTGTGAGACATTTTGGAGTGAGTGGTGTGAGACATTCTGGAGTGAGTTGTGTGAGACATTTTGGAGTGAGACATTTTGGAGTGAGTGGTGTGAGACATTTTGGAGTGAGTGGAGTGAGACAGTTTGGAGTGAGTGGAGTGAGATATTTGAGTGAGTGGAGTGAGACATTTTGGAGTGAGTGGAGTGAGGCATTTTGGAGTGAGTGGAGTGAGACATTTTGGAGTGAGTGGAGTGAGACATTTTGGAGTGAGTGGTGTGAGACATATTCTGGGAGGGGGACCAAGTTCTGAACTTGAACTGAAGTATAAGTTGAAGTGGTCAAGTGCATTTCACCGGTTTACCAATAATACTTCTTTGCTCCTGAAACTTGTGAAACTTTGTGAAACTGAAACTTGTGCTACGCTGCATGCTGGTGGGAATCAAACAAGACCGGGGAAAACATGCAGACCAGAACAAAGCACAGTCAAAAGCGTGGTGGGAAATAATATATGCAGTTAATATGTACTACTCTAGGCAGAAAACCACACTGTCAAGTTCATACAGTAATACAGTTGTTTATTGAAAAGAATGAGGGCGGTGTAAGTGTGGTGGTGGTGGTGGTTCTGGGAGGGGTTGCTGACCCTGAAGTCTTTTGCCTTTGGATGTGATCAAATTGTCAATGGGATGGTGCAGGGTGGATGTGTAGCTTAAAGCTATTGGTTTTGATAGCACATCAGTGAGCTGGATGCAATCCTACCTGGAGGGGAGAGAACAGATGGTGGAGGTGAACGGAACACTGTCCCCTCCCCTCCCAGTGAGCTGTGGCGTCCCACAAGGAAGCATACTAGGGCCTTTACTGTTCCTAATATATGTTAATGACATGACTTCAGCTTGTGACTGCAACTTGTTCCTGTTCGCAGATGACTCAGCACTGCTGGTCTCGGACAGGAACAAACTGCAGGTTGAAAAGACCCTCAGCTCTGAACTCGGTAGAATCTGCACCTGGCTCGCTGATAACAAACTATCCTTACACCTGGGAAAAACTGAATCCATCCTCTTCGGATCAAATAGTAATCTCAGCAAGGCAGATGGCTTCTTGGTTAGAGTGGGTGACAATATTATCACACGAAAAGATCAAATTACCTACCTAGGTTCCATCCTGGAGGCCAATCTTTCCGGTGATAAGATGGCCACCAACGTAATCAAAAAAGTCAATCAAAGAACAAGATTCCTTTACAGGATCTCCTCACTGGTCAGCAAAAACACCTTGAAGACCTTAACAGGAGCCCTCGTACAAGGTTTCTTTGACTATGCATCCACCTCTTGGTACCACAGCACCTCAAAGGCCCTTAAAACAAGGCTCCAGACCTCCCAAAACAAACTGGTCAGGCTCCTACTTGGCCTCACCCCCCGAACCCACCTCACCCCTGCCCACTTTGACAGGCTGGGATGGCTTAGGGTCGTCGACAGAGTACAGCATCTTGCAATGGGTCTGGTCCACAAGATTCGATACACCACCAAGATACCCATGTACCTGTCTAAATACTTCCTTAATGTAAACGAAGTCCACACCCACAACACCAGAGGGAGTGCAACAAACCATGTACAACCCAGATTCGGCACAAACAAGGGACTAAATTCTTTTCGCTCCTATGCCACCAAAATGTGGAACGCCCTACCAACAGTCATTAAGACATGTGAATCCCTTGACTCCTTCAAAACCGCTCTCAAAGGGCACCTACGGATGGCTGCAATTCGAAACTGGCCTCTGTAAAATCTGAATCACCCCCACCCCCCCCACCCCATTTTCCCTCACTGTATATTGTATCTTTTCCCTTTTTTGCTTCCCATATGATGAATTTAGCTACATAGAAATGTCTATTTGTATGTCTCTAAATGTTTGTATGTCTTTAAATGTTTTGATGAATTGAACAATGTGGACCCTGTTGTAAACAAGTGTAATGCTTAATTGGGTCGTCCACTCACAGTTGACAGTCTTTGTATTGAGTTTGTGCTTAAAATGTACTGTAAATTCTACAAACTGTTAATAAATATTTCAATCAATCAATCAATCAAACATTCAGGGCTGGGTTGGATTTAACCCATTCTGACCTGAGATCAGATTCGTGGAAAGGTTTCCACTGGACACACACTGGTCTGATTGACCCATTCTGACCTGAGATCAGATTCTAAAAATGTCAGTCGCTCTTCGATTTTTCAAAAATAGCAGACCTACAAGCTCGTATCGCGCCACTCGGTGGCGCGATATGAGCTTGTAGATCTGCTATTTTTCAATAGCTAAAGCATAACATGATGCCAACACCAAAATGGGTGCCCGGTAAGTAGAACCTGTTATTGGTGAGCAGGAGTAAATGGGCGTACTTCTGTGCTGTCTGACATTGGTCTGAAGATAATATTATTTATGTGTCTTGACCTCAAGAAATATGGTTCAATGACGCTCTGGCATTATAATCTATCTCGTTGAGTAATCCATTATATGAAGGAGAAAGCTTCAGTATATGGATATTTTAACAGTTTTGTTGGATATAAACCCAATGTGTGGGTGTGAATACATAAAACATACTAAAATATATGTTCCAGCTTGAGGGATTCGTAACAAAGTTAAACAGACAAGCATGACATACATTTTATAATGTGGGTTTGGATTTGAGAATGGGACATTTTGGGACATTTTTGAGGACTGAACCTAGCCCTCTGTACTCCTTTGTGCGACAAATAGCGATTTTTTTTTATCTCTAGAAGCTCATAACGTGTCGCATCGCAGGTAAAGGTCATGGGGTCACTCAAAAGGTTCATCAAGTGTCGTGGCAACACCTATTATATTTTGAGATATTGCATTTCAGTGGTTCTCAAACATTTTCATGTTAATATTGTGTTCCAGGAATCCCCATATAGTGTTAATTTCGTCGACTAAAGCTATGACGAAAAATGTGACAAAAACTAAATAAAAACTAAGCTGACTAAAACCATGACTAAAATGTTAGGGAGGGACTAATGGAGAAGAAATCATTTTATGTTAGGTTGTGCTCAGGTGTTGCGCTAAAAAAAATAGCGGATCTACACGCTCACAGGGCGTTGCGCTGCTACAAGTTGTGAGCTTGTAGATCGACTATTTTCAGCATGCAAACAAGTGTAAAATCAGGCTTCAAGGCCTGCCAAAATACATTTTCTTAGACCAAAACAACTGTAGATTTAGTCAAATAAAATCTTACTAAACTAGACTAAGACTAAATTAAAATGTATTCAAAAGACTCTGACTGAAGCTAAATAAAAATGTACTGTAAAAATCAACACTACGGCCCCCATAAACTATTTGTGATTGATAAATCTTCCAAATCTTCCAGATCTTTTGGAAATGGCCCAATCTACGAAGTCACAACGACGCACATTCCGATACATTACACTTTGATCAGCTATTTAACATTTTCAGATTTTGATGCTATATTACATTTGTTTCGAGTTCCCCAGAACTCACTATGACAGTGGTTTTCAAGGGCCATTATTTATATAGCATTTAAGCCACAGACCACCATTTGATGAGATTTAGCCTCACAGACCCAAAACTAAAGCATTTCTATTTATCGTTGGATAAGATTTAGTCCACAACTCCATGCTGAGAGATAACAGGCAAATGTCGATCAAAACAACAGCTCTTCTACATTCTCTAATTGCGTATAGACTTCTTGTAAATTAAGTAATGCAGATGTTTTAACAATAATGTAACTCTTGGCCCAGGCCGTAGCGTAACGGTCTGGGCACCGGACTGGTAATCCAGTCGCAGTGTGCCGCGGGTTCGACTCCCGGACCCGACACGGCCTTTACTGCATGTCATCCCCCCATCTCTCTCCCGTTTCCTGTCAGCCTACTGTCTGTCCCTTCAAAAAAAAATCAATAAAAGGCGTAAGCCGCAAAAAAAAAAAAAAAAAAAAAAAATAATGTAACTCTTGAGAGTGTAAAATGAAACCGAAATGGACCCAATAGGGTATTTCTACATTGAAGAATTGATACTTTTACTTAGTAAAAAAAAACTGGTTGGGAGAATGGAGGTGAATGTGCTGCTGCAACATTGGATTGGTGAGTTGGGGAAACATGAAACTTTCATATAGCAAATTATTGTTTAGTTTCTCAGAATTGCTCAGAATCTGATCCTCAGTATATGGTACTGTCACACAAAGCAGATTAAAAATCATGTAGTTTCCTTTTTTTCCTATATTCGGTATTTAATATTCTTGATTCTTCCAAACCTCCATGACTTCAGTCTTCTACCTGAACGTTATTCCTCTCACTTCTACTTCCTCCCCTCCTCTCCTCTCCTCTCCTCTCCTCTCCTCTCCTCTCCTCTCCTCTCCTCTCCTCTCCTCTCCTCTCCTCTCCTCTCCTCTCCTCTCCTCTCCTCTCCTCTCCTCTCCCCCCTCCCCTCCCCTCCCCCCCCCTCCCTTCCCCTCCCCTCCCCTCCCCTCCCCTCCCCTCCCCTCCCCTCCCCTCTCCTCTCCTCTCCTCTCCTCTCCTCTCCTCTCCTCTCCCCCCTCCCCTCCCCTCCCCCCCCCTCCCTTCCCCTCCCCTCCCCTCCCCTCCCCTCCCCTCCCCTCCCCTCCCCTCCCCTCCCCTCTCCTCTCCTCTCCTCTCCTCTCCTCTCCTCTCCTCTCCTCTCCCCCCTCCCCTCCCCTCCCCCCCCCTCCCTTCCCCTCCCCTCCCCTCCCCTCCCCTCCCCTCCCCTCCCCTCCCCTCCCCTCCCCTCTCCTCTCCTCTCCTCTCCTCTGTTGGTGCTGTCTGGTTTTGACATCATGCCGCTCTATCCGGTACTACAGTTATCTGATAGCCCCTGTGAGTCACAGCCACACACGCACGCACGCGCACACACACACACACACACACACACACACACACACACACACACACACACACACACACACACACACACACACAACTACAGACACAACTACAGACACTTCCTCATCGATCCCCCATGCAGGCCACTGGCCAGTCCAGGTTTTAGTTTTCCTCATCGATCCCCCATGCAGGCCACGGGCCAGTCCGGGTTTTAGCTTTCCTCATCGATCCCCCATGCAGGCCACGGGCCAGTCCGGGTTTTAGCTTTCCTCATCGATCCCCCCATGCAGGCCACGGGCCAGTCCAGGTTTTAGCTTTCCTCATCGATCCCCCATGCAGGCCACGGGCCAGTCCAGGTTTTAGTTTTCCTCATCGATCCCCCATGCAGGCCACGGGCCAGTCCGGGTTTTAGTTGCTCTTTACTGAGTGCACATAGATTTGAATAGATTCTGGTTTATACTTTTGCAGCAAAATTGTGTCGCTCACTGAAGATATAGTAGATATATTATATTCTTGTACTTGTTCTTGTGAGGACATTAAAGGCAGTGCAGCTTCAAAGGTAGAGCGGCCATCTTGGAAAGGCTCCCGGTCCAATCCCGGTCTCCTCCTGGCTGTGTGCAAGGAAGCTCTGAGAAGGAAGTGAAGTGGTCACGTGACTGGGCTGCGCCATGACACTTTCATGTACACTTTCATGGGAGCCAAACTCACACAGGAAGTGCAATGAATACATGGCAGTGAATGGAGCCGACTGGACCAGCTCATATCAAACATTATTCATGAACAATTGAGACCTTTTGTAAAGTAATTACTTCTGGAAAATAACAGAAGACATATCACAGGTTGTTTTCTAATCACTTACTTTTCGATGTGCACAGAGTGCACAGTATATCATTTTATCTGAGGATCTAAACAGCAGCAGGTATCGTTTCTGGCTCCGAAGTATCGCGATATTTGGCTGCCAGACAGTAAACGGTGGGAAGTCTCGCGATACTTGGTGCGTTCAGAAATGTACTTTGTACTTTATGGTATCTCTATTTTTATAGAGATACCATACCTCTATAAAAATTACACAGTGTACACATCGAATAACAACACAGCAGACAATAATGTGTTACATGTCTTCTGTTATTTTCCAGAAGTGATTACTTTACAAAAGGTCTCAATTGTTCATAAATAATGTTTGTTCATGAGCTGGTCACTGAGCTCTCATTGACTCCAATGCATTCTGCCAAACTTCCGGGTAGTTTGGCTCCCATGAAAGTGTCCATGAAAGTGTCATGGCGCAGCCCAGTCACGTGACCACTTCACTTCCTTCTCAGAGCTTCCTTGGCTGTGTGACGAAGTGTCCTTGAGAAATAAAGACACCCTTAAAGGGCCACTTCACCACTTTTCAACCGTATACCTTTGTATAATTGGTCCTCACTAATGGTTCATGATAAAATGCCACAGTTTTCTCTACTCGGTCTGTGTGTCATGGGAGAGCTGTGGGCAAGCCGAAACGCGTTCGCTGTCTGTCCGCCAGAGGTAAATAAATCATGTGAAAAGGACATGGATTGAGTGCTGGCATTTCCTTCTTTCTATCGAGCCTTGCACCTATAAGGATATTCTCTCTAACTTGGAGTGTTGTGGGTTATGTGCTTCAGCAGTCTTTTTCTTCCGAGTTCAAAGACCTGTCCTCGATGGGGAATCCAAGCTAATAGAAACGGCAGCTCTCCTTGTTGGTATTTTATCATGAACATTAGTGAGGACCAATATATACTAGTCCACCATCAGTGTAGTGAAATAAAGCACTTTGCAGAAAGGCACTATACTGTAAACAGCGTATACAGTACAGGTTCCCCAATAGGCGGCCCGCAGGCCATTTGCGCCCTGCGGAGCCCCCCCTTGTGGCCCCTGTGCTGGGGGGGTCCCAGATATAAATGGCATTAAATGGGGGTCAGTAGCCTATGCATGTCAAACTGGGCATCCTTTTCAAATGGGGTCTTGCCCTGAAAATGAAATTTCAGGGCAAGACCTCGACCTCGCGCGTGCGGACACGGCCCCCAGCCTGGTACCCTAGTCAAAATATGGCCCTTGAGGAAAATGTATTAGCCTGTCGCTAAG
This sequence comes from Protomyctophum parallelum, assembly GCF_964188405.1. Classification (NCBI taxonomy): domain Eukaryota; kingdom Metazoa; phylum Chordata; class Actinopteri; order Myctophiformes; family Myctophidae; genus Protomyctophum; species Protomyctophum parallelum. The sequence goes on from NC_139699.1 coordinate 60,742,262, forward strand.
TCCCACCCAAGCCCGTTCTTGGCCAATACCACGTTAGAAACGGTTGCTAGGTTAGGATCCTGGTCAAGCTTTCAATGCTGGTCAAAATGGTTTTGCAGTGTCAATAAATATATGTGTGGGTTTGTTTTCTTACCTTATGAGCAAACTAGTCCATTCCATGAATTATTTCGCTCCGTTGTGCAGTTTAATAGTAGCCTACATATTAGAAATAAAAATAGGCTCTCATTGACTTCCATTGTAACGGGGAAACAACTCTCAAACTCACTCTTTTAGAACACTAAGCTGATTATGACCATTTATGACAGAAAAACTCATGCGGTTTTATTTTTAATAAAAAATTAAAAACATGTTTTTGTTTTGACTTCGGTGTTGCCACATTGTGTGAGAGATATAAGCCAACCCACCTCCAAAAACAAGCCAACTGTTAAAGCCAAATCAAGAAAAACAAGACAAAACATACACAATAATATGACCATATATAATCCTAATAAAAATATTGTATGCATTTATCATTATAAATGGATGTAAACAAAATAATGTATCTGATTCTGATCTCGTCCACTTGTCGCAAACACCATACACAATTTTGGACGTGTTTGAGGGAGTCGCTTTAGGAGAAATGTCTGGGACTGCAGCTGGGTGCATCTCAAACAGCATGGCGACTTGTTTACAAACGACCGAGGAACACCAGAACGCTTCACTGTATATCTCCAACCAATATAGTTACTTTATAAATCTATCAAAAGACGAAAATAAAACGGCATGAGTTTTCCTGAAGTCATAAACTGTCAGAATCAGCTTTTGTTGTGTTCGCTTATGTGCGAACTGACTGATTTTGAGAGCTGTTTCCCGTTACAATGGAAGTCAATGAGAGCCTATTTTTATAGATACTACTAAACTGCACAACGGAGCGAAATAATTCATGCAATGGACTAGTTTGCTCATAACAGGTAAGAAAACAAACCCTCTTTCTGAGGTCCACACATGATGTGTACAGCAAATATATTTATTGACACTGCTTAACCATTTTGACCAGCATTGCAAGCTTGACCGGGATCTTAACCTAGTAACCGTTGCTAACATGGTATTGGCCAACAACGGGCTTGGGTGGGACTTAGCGACAGGCTAATTGGGGAACCCTGCTGTATATGAATGCAGTCCATTTACACAAGGCCATGAAGAGACACATGCACGGCGTGCACGCACACACACACACACACACACACACACACACACACACACACCCTCACACACAGTCTCACACACACACACACACACACACACACACACACACACACACACACACACACACACACACACACACACACACACACACACACACACACACACACACACACACACACACACACACAGGTTTGTATAGTATTATTATTCTGAGGACCTGAAGTGATTTCTATTTCCCTAACTCTAAACACTACTGTGTGTGAATGTGGGAAGTGAGGACGCTGGCGTTGACTGTTCGCTGCTTCACCTTCCTATATGTTTGAATGAATGAACCATTGTAAAGCGCTTTGAGCACTTGGAAAAGCGCTATAAAAATGCAATTCATTATTACTGACCCTAACATTAACCCTTAATCTAACCTAAGCCTTTCCTCGTGACTGGTCTGTCCTCGCAAAGATGGAAGTTCAGGAGCGCAGATGGTTTAAGTTAATTCATTTAACGTATTGATTACTCATTGAATGTAAAGCTTTATATATTGTGATTTTTTTTAAATTATTTATATTTCACCTTACATCAGATATCGATAAAGATCGTCTGACTCAGGTTCCTAGTAATCATCGTCAGTAGCCCTGAAAAAACATATTGGTTGACGGACTCCTGTTTCCTAACACACACGCACGCGCGCGCGCACACACGCACGCACGCACGCACGCACGCACGCACGCACGCACACATCTGGATTTCATCAGGTTCTGTGGGGGAGGTTGTGTATTCTCAGGCCTGGCCTCCGGCCCTAGTTGATAAAAGCAGATAAGCATTTTGTCCAAGATTAGGTCCAGAGAGTCTGTTTTTAGGCACCACCAACGAAGTAGGAGGAGCCAGCGTGGCGTTCCTTTGGGCATGTGTCATGATTGGGTTAGGGTTAGGAAGTAGGAGGAGTCAGCATGGCGTTCCTTTGGGCATGTGTCATGATTGGGTTAGGGTTAGGAAGTAGGAGGAGTCAGCAAACATTCAGCATGAATAGGCAAACAGAAAATAGCTGATCAGCTATTTTGGACCAGAATATTTGGTGTAAAAGGGAAGAAAGGATTGGGGAAAGTACAGAGCCCCTGGGGACCCAATCAATGAATCCATCCATCCATACATTACTTGAGTACTGTACTTAACCAATTCTAACCTGAGATCAGATTCACACGAGGTTTCCACCGGACACACACTGGTCTGATTAACCCATTCTGACCCGAGATCAGATTCTAAAAATGTCGTTCTTCGATTTTTCAAAAAATAGCAGACCTACAAGCTCGTATCGCGCCACTCGGTGGCGCGATATGAGCTTGTAGATCTGCTATTTTTAAATAGCTAAAGCACGACACGATGCTGACACCAAAATGGGTGCCCGGTCAGAATGGGTTAAAGATGGCGAGGCTTAAGTTCAGGTGCCAAGGTGAAAACCAGCTATGCTTAATATTTCTGTACACTTTTCCTACACAATCTTCCTCCTAGTATAATCATAGTACTTGATGGAGGGGGGGGGGGGTGACTTTCACTCCACTGTACAGTATTTCAAATTGAAATGTTGTACTTTTGACTACACTGCTGCTATAGGGACCCTTGGCACCCAAACATGTATCATGAATTAACAATTCATAAGTCCTATTTCAAATTTACTTGAGTATACACTTTGTCCACCATTGGAACTGTACCGGTAAGATGAAGGGAGAGAGATGGAAGCGGAGAGAGGCCAGTGTGAGGACAGATGAGGACAGAGGTCACACTGAATGAAATGAAACCTGGAGTGAGTACACTGCCTCTTCCTGTGTTATACTGTATTGTGGTTTTGTTTTGCTAAAATTACCTTGTACAAACAGTTAACGGACGGACACAGACCACGCAGCCACACGCGCGCACACACACACACACACACACACACACACACACACACACACACACACACACACACACACACACACACACGCACTACTGCCTCTCTTTCTGCACGATATTTTTGCAAATCAGCGAATACTGCACACTATACGGTCAACGGCGCAAAGTGCAGAGCAAATGGGGTTTGGCAATGGACGTCTTTCCGGCCATATATATAGGTGCACGGCGCAACCCCAGCGCAGTTGGAAACAGGGTGGGAGTAGGAGGAATCATGACATATATATACAGTACTGTAAAATATGATCAAATATCCTCTTTGCCTTCCTTGGCACTCCACGCCTCTGGAGAATATCACTGTGTGAAAATAGAGCCCTCTTTCTTTCTCTGCAGCTCAAAGGAATTCAGTTTAATTCAATGTTCTCTTTTGGCAGGACGGTAATAGTGAGCAGAGCAATAAGTCAGCCTTGCTGAGCCATGAGGCCCATATATCATACAGCCCATACAAGTACAGTACACCCCCTGGATGGATGGACGGACAGACGGACGGACGGATAGATAGATAGATAGAGGAAGGGAGGGAGCAATATTTTGGTCAAATAAAAAAAAATGGCATGGCAGTGAGTGAGCAGAGCTGACACAGTTGAAAGTTAAAGGCTTTAGTGAACTTGGGCAGCACTGGTTGGCAGTGAGACAGTAGGGATAGTTGCCAGTGAGACAGTATAGGGAGAGTTGTCCTCCCTCTGAGGCTATGGGTCTCCGCAGTAGGGAGCTGATAGCTTGTTATTGGAAGTCTATAATAACAAGCTAGCCGGAGAATCGGAGCGGCACGGGCGGGCGGCATTGCAGTCGCTGTGGGTCATGACCGAAGGAATAATAAGGTTGCGAATACAAGCGGCCGAAATGAGTCGCTTGCTTCTTCGCCTGGAAAGGAGCCAGCTTCGGTGCTTCGGGCATCTGGTTAGGATGCCTCTCAGGCGTCTCCCTATAGGGAGGTCCTCGAGGCACATCCCACTGGGAGGAGACCCCGGGGCAGACCAAGGCGCAGTTGGAGGAAATTAATCGACTCACTGGCCTTGGAACGTCTCGGGATCACTAATGTCACTAATGTTGCTCTGGAGAAGGATGTCTGGTGGAGCCGTTGCCCCCGCGACCCGATTATCGATAAGCGGTTGAAGATGGATGGCTGGATGGATGGAAGCTATAGCTGCTACATCTTAACACGTTCTGATGAAATGGATGTTTGTGCAAAACACAGCAGATGGGAATTTCTTGACTGGAAAGCAGAGCAGACATATTTATCCTCAAATTCACATTCAGATTCAGATGACTTTTGTTCATCCCACACACAGACGCACGCACGCATGCACACACACACGCACACACGCACGCACACACACACACACACACACACACACACACACACACACACACACACACACACACACACACACACACACACACACACACGTATATGTAATCATGCTTCAAAGAGTTGATGTGACCTCAGCAGTGTTGGCTGCATGGTGCTGTCAGTGTTTGTAGTGTCCTGTGGAGCCCAGTAGAGCCTGTGAGCCCTGCCTTAAGTTTGAGTCTGAGAAAAGAAGCTTTGGAAAGAAAAGGCCTCATAATCCGCCAGGCTGTCTTCCATGCGGCTGGTCCCTCTCATTCACACTTTCCCTGTCATAATACTGTCTGTCTCTGGCATGCCGATGACACGCACCGTCCAATCGCATAACCCTCTCACCACCCGCAATGGTGGAAAGTCAGGAAGTACATTCACTTTTGATTACTATTACTTTATTTTCCAACGTTCAGTGCTACGTTCTACTCCCATACATTTCAGAGGCAAAATATCGTATTTTCCTCCACTACAATTATTTGAAAACTTTAGTTACTAGATGTTAGTTACTTTGTAGATTTGTATTATTATTACAAGACATACATTCACTACTTATATACAGTCATTTCGGCTATTTGAAAATAGCAGATGTATACAAGCTCACATGTGTCGCATCACTTAAGTACAGTACTTGCGTAAATGTACTTCATTACTTTCCACCACTATTTTCAAAAGATCTTTATACATTTGAACGTGTGAAATGGGACATTCTGCATAATGAGTACTTTATGCTTTTGGTACTTTAAGTACATTTTCATACTAATGCTTTAATATTTGTACTCAAGTAATGTTTGATTACCTTACTTTTACTTGTAAGAGAGTAGTTCTACACTGTGGGCGCTGGGGGCATGTTCTCTCCATCAGTGCCCATACCCGAGGCGGGGGTTGGCAAAAGGGCCTTGCTGTGTGGAGTTTGCATGTTCTCCCCGTGTCCCCTAAAAAACATGCAGTAATCCTGGTCTCTAAACTATAGCCTGAGCTAACGCTAGACATTTCTGGCCTAGATGGGAGGGTCGCGGCTCAGAAAAACGCGCACCCTGATTGGATCTCATCGATCTGTCCGTCACCCCCGGCCCCTCCTCTCCCCCCTAGTGCAGCGCTACGTCACATCATTTGGAGCGACGCCCACCCGGAAGGGTTGACTCCCACTTTTAGACCAGAGCGGCCAATGCGTTCCTCCAGGCTTTCAATTTTTGCACCAACAAAGTGAAAGCCTGGTACCGAGGCTACTAAACTATAACTAAAGCCTGATGGAGGGGAAAGGAACTGGTCAGAATAACGTGTTCCTTCCACACGCTACGTCCGGCCTGTCAGGTGAAAAGAAGCAGCTTGGACTCACCATGCAAGCATGTTGAGGTCAGTCCGCTGGTTTGGGGTAGGGTGTCGGACTGTGAGGTTAGGTTAGGTTTTGGGGTATAGGGGGTCGGGTTAGGTTAGATTTTGGGGTATATAGGGGGTCGGACTGTGAGGTTATGGTTAGGGTTTGGCGTATAGGGGGTCGGGTTAGGGTTGGTTAGGGTTTTTCATTTTCATACAAATTAGACCTAACTTAAGTTTCATCCCCGGCTGGCCTGGCCCTGTATGGTTGTAGACCATACAGGCCGGGGAAACCGGCCGGACATAGCACGTGGAAGGAACACGTTATTCCAGGATTACGGCATGTTTTTGTGAGGGTATACCTACCCTAGGGGACACGGGGAGAACATGCAAACTCCACACAGAAAGGCCCTTTCGCCGGTGAGCCCTTGTTGGGCCATTTGTAGCCTCCTTGTATTTGCAATCCTGGCCCCCTTGTCTTCTGTTGATTTTATTATAATCTTATATGACCAAGATCAATTATATTGTTATTGTTATTGTTTTTTTTTTTTTTATATATTTTTTATCCCACGATTTTGTAACCCATTTTCACCCCTGTGTCAATCATCTAATGTGATGTGATCCTGGGCTCTACACACCCTCCGCCAACCTGGGGAGAGCAACGGACTTAACTCATGCTTCCTTCATGCTTGAGTGTCCAAGTTGCTCCTTTACACCTGACAGGGGGGAGTTTCCCTGGTTGGACGTAGCGCGTGGAAGGAACACGTTA
>NC_139699.1:60753815-60829705 GCF_964188405.1 Protomyctophum parallelum
AGGGGAAGTAAGTGATTCTAATCTGTATCAATTTCTACTGCACTAATTTACAAGGGACACCCCTCCGAAGGGACACCCCTCTCCGAAGGGACACCCCTCTCCGAAGGGACACCTCTCTCCAAAGGGACACCCCTCTCCGAAGGGACACCCCTCTCCGAAGGGACACCTCTCTCCGAAGGGACACCCCTCTCCGAAGGGACACCTCTCTCCGAAGGGACACCCCTCTCCGAAGGGACACCTCTCTCCGAAGGGACACCCCTCCGAAGGGACACCCCTCTCCAAAGGGACACCCCTCTCCGAAGGGACACCTCTCTCCGAAGGGACACCCCTCTCCGAAGGGACACCCCTCTCCGAAGGGACACCTCTCTCCGAAGCGACACCCCTCTCCGAAGGGACACCTCTCTCCGAAGGGACACCCCTCTGCGAAGGGACACCTCTCTCCGAAGGGACACCCCTCTCCGAAGGGACACCTCTCTCCGAAGGGACACCCCTCTCCGAAGGGACACCTCTCTCTGAAGGGACACCCCTCCGAAGGGACACCCCTCTCCGAAGGGACACCCCTCCGAAGGGACACCCCTCTCCGAAGGGACCTGGTGCGTCGAGATCGAGAGACGAACCCGCGACCGCGCTGTCGGGGGCAGTGAGGCTGAAATAGCAGCCTATAGGTGCCCGCAAAATATATATCATATCCTCACATCAGAACAACATCATTTTACCTCAAAACCGACAGTCGACCTTATAAAACCAAAGTTTATGCAGTGCAGTGGGATAGTTCAGATTTCTTTTAACTTAAGCTGTATGAAATACTTGCCATTAATATAGTGAGTGTAACTGTATTAATTGATTGCCCCGAGTCCCGTGGTGGGAGTTCTGCTCTGGTTTTGGTGAAATATTAAGTAGTTCCTGTCATTTTGTGCGGGGCGCTGGGGCCACGCATTAAAAGTAAATGAATCCACAAAACTAACGCCATTTGCATTGTTGACCTATTTCTAAAATATTAGTGCAACTTTCGTACATTTTTGACCTATCACACGGAACTATGTTTTTTGTGTCCATATCACTATGCCCAAAAAACAGTTGTGATAGAGGGGTCAAAGTTGAACGAAAGTTGCGCTAATATTTTAGAAATAGGTCAACAATACAAATGACGTTTTGTGAATTAATTTACTTTTACTGCGTGGTCCCAGCGCCCCCCCCCACAAAATGACAGGAAGAACAGAGAGAACACAGCTTTACACAGAGAGAACACAGCTTTACACAGAGAGAACACAGCTTTACACAGAGAGAACACAGCTTTACACAGAGAGAACACAGCTTTACACAGAGAGAACACAGCTTTACACAGAGAGAACACAGCTTTACACAGAGAGAACACAGCTTTACACAGAGAGAACACAGCTTTACACAGAGAGAACACAGCTTTACACAGAGAGAACACACAGCTTTACATAGAGAGAACACAGCTTTACACAGAGAGAACACACAGCTTTACACAGAGAGAACACAGCTTTACACAGAGAGAACACAGCTTTACACAGAGAGAACACACAGCTTTACACAGAGAGAACACAGCTTTACACAGAGAGAACACACAGCTTTACACAGAGAGAACACAGCTTTACACAGAGAGAACACACAGCTTTACACAGAGAGAACACAGCTTTACACAGAGAGAACACACACCTTTACACAGAGAGAACACAGCTTTACACAGAGAGAACACAGCTTTACACAGAGAGAACACATAGCTTTACACAGAGAGAACACATAGCTTTACACAGAGAGAACACACAGCTTTACACAGAGAGAACACAGCTTTACACAGAGAGAACACAGCTTTACACAGAGAGAACACAGCTTTACACAGAGAGAACACACAGCTTTACACAGAGAGAACACACAGCTTTACACAGAGAGAACACACAGCTTTACACAGAGAGAACACACAGCTTTACACAGAGAGAACACAGCTTTACACAGAGAGAACACACAGCTTTACACAGAGAGAACACAGCTTTACACAGAGAGAACACAGCTTTACACAGAGAGAACACATAGCTTTACACAGAGAGAACACAGCTTTACACAGAGAGAACACACAGCTTTACACAGAGAGAACACACAGCTTTACACAGAGAGAACACACAGCTTTACACAGAGAGAACACAGCTTTACACAGAGAGAACACAGCTTTACACAGAGAGAACACAGCTTTACACAGAGAGAACACAGCTTTACACAGAGAGAACACACAGCTTTACACAGAGAGAACACAGCTTTACACAGACAGAACACAGCTTTACACAGAGAGAACACAGCTTTACACAGAGAGAACACAGCTTTACACAGAGAGAACACACAGCTTTACACAGAGAGAACACAGCTTTACACAGAGAGAACACATAGCTTTACACAGAGAGAACACAGCTTTACACAGAGAGAACACACAGCTTTACACAGAGAGAACACAGCTTTACACAGAGAGAACACAGCTTTACACAGAGAGAACACAGCTTTACACAGAGAGAACACAGCTTTACACAGAGAGAACACACAGCTTTACACAGAGAGAACACACAGCTTTACACAGAGAGAACACACAGCTTTACACAGAGAGAACACAGCTTTACACAGAGAGAACACATAGCTTTACACAGAGAGAACACAGCTTTACACAGAGAGAACACAGCTTTACACAGAGAGAACACATAGCTTTACACAGAGAGAACACAGCTTTACACAGAGAGAACACATAGCTTTACACAGAGAGAACACAGCTTTACACAGAGAGAACACATAGCTTTACACAGAGAGAACACAGCTTTACACAGAGAGAACACACAGCTTTACACATAGAGAACACAGCTTTACACAGAGAGAACACAGCTTTACACAGAGAGAACACACAGCTTTACACAGAGAGAACACACAGCTTTACACAGAGAGAACACAGCTTTACACAGAGAGAACACAGCTTTACACAGAGAGAACACAGCTTTACACAGAGAGAACACAGCTTTACACAGAGAGAACACAGCTTTACACAGAGAGAACACATAGCTTTACACAGAGAGAACACACAGCTTTACACAGAGAGAACACAGCTTTACACAGAGAGAACACAGCTTTACACAGAGAGAACACAGCTTTACACAGAGAGAACACACAGCTTTACACAGAGAGAACACAGCTTTACACAGAGAGAACACATAGCTTTACACAGAGAGAACGTGTGGTTACGTGGTAACCTATGTTCTCTGAGTGAAGAGACTATCTCTCCACCCAACATATTTCATATGTATGGGGAATGTCCCCACCTCACTTGTGACGTGGATACCTCTTTAAGACACACCAGTGCACTGGCACGCACGGGTATATAAGGCCCAGGTGGTGCGTGATTACACTGGTTTACTTGATCGACACCGCTTCTGAGCGACATCGAGGTGGAGAGATAGTCTCTTCACTCAGAGAACATAGGTTACCACGTAACCACACGTTCTCTATCGTATCAGAGACTATCTCTCCACCCAACATATTTCATATGTATGGGGAACTCTGTAAGACACCTCGTGAGGAAGCGAAGCAGTCCCAGAACCCCAAAGACAACACCAGTGGGCTTCGACCCAGCACATACTGAATTTGGAATGATTCATCATGTATGTTCAATGTAATGTATTTACAACCCCTGGAACGGCCGGACAGCCAGACGCCATCCGCCGCCAAATGCTCAGGCGCTAGGCGCCACCCAGAGCCCGGCCCTGCAAGACGCTAAGGCCAGAGACCACAGGGGTGAAGGGCCGCCCAAGCCAGCCCACTAGACGCAAGGCTGGCTTGACTGGTGAAGGTGACAATGACACCCACCGCTGAGTAGCATGCGAGACCAACTCCCCGAAGGGAGCGAATGCTGCATGTTCAGCCGGTATAACCGGGTGAATGTACATTAGACGGAGTAGACTATGTCGCCGCTGTGCAGGTCTGTCAGAGACGCACCTTTCCACAGCGTCCCCAGGTGGAGTGTGCCTGCCCTCCAGGCGGCACTGGTACTCCTACCTGTTTGTGTGCTGGATAACCTCTGTGATCCATGCACTCTCACTTGAAGCACTCAAAGAGCTGGTTCGTTACTCTGTGGGCCTTGTGTGGCCCTGGCATACGAATCTAATGCTCCAATAGGGCAGAGTGAGGACCGACTCCGTCTCTGTATGTCTACTGTCTGTATGACGATGGTAGGACAGAGCTCAATCACCTGATTGAGACGTGCCCTTTTGAAAACATTGGGGAGAAAGGCCGGTTTGGGGCAAGACTATACCATCATCCGGCATAGGCCTGCAGAGCTCATTATGGATTGACAGAGCTCGCAACTCCCCCATTTCTCCTTGCAGATGTGACACCGACAAGACTGCTGTCTTGAGCATGTCACGCTCACTGACTAAAGGTCGTAGAGCCTCCGGAGCTAACCCCAGATGGGCCTGATTGGGTCCCTAACCTGAGCTCCTCTGGGCCTCAGGGCACCCTTCAGGAAATGCTCTTCCTTTCTTTGTAACGAGGTTACTGCCGTCTGCAGGGCCTGCGCTCCCGCTCAAGTCAGCCTGCCGAACACTCGGTCAGCTGACTGTTGAAGCCCTGTTCTCTGAACCGGAATGATCCTTATGTCACATCACGGTTTTACAAGTAAAAAGTGGATGGCCTTCGTTTTTGTGCATAGTTCCCATCGCGTTTATGCTGCGGAGCTAAGCACACACCCAGTGAGAAGGGTGCTGGATGCCACACTGATACCACATAATGGTAGAACCTGATAAATGCTGACAGCATCGATCAAGAGGCTGTCCCACAAAACTCAGATTGGAGGGCATCTCGCCGTAAACCCATGCGGCAGCGAGGCCTTGTGTGGAATGTGCACATGTTCCCGTTGGGGCTGGCCTGCCTGCCCACCTATATGCCTGCTGGATTGTTTCACAAGCCAATGAGTGAAGTCCAGTCTTGGAGACTATCTGCCTAAGACAGTTAGGCCCATTTACCCTGCTCCACCACCCTGCTTATAGGAGGGTGGGAAGGGTGAAAATCAATAGACTGACTGGCTCACACTCTGATCAGGCCGTAGGCAAAATGCAGGGATTGATGGCGACAACACCTAAGCATTGCCATGTAGGAAGCGGCAGCACCCCTCACTGACAGAGACATTCTTGTGGCTGACACTGCAGTGCTAACAGCAAGAATGCTGTCCTGTGAGAAGCCATTGCAGCCCAAGTCTCCACGGGCTTAATTGGCTCATGCCGTAAGGCAGACAATACCACTCCCCGAGGAGGGACTGCTGGCCTATTGTGTGAGGGATGAACGGTATGAGGACCAACTGGGTGACTATTGTGTCGCCCTTGTGTGGGACAGCGGCCCGCCATGTTGCCAGATCCCTGGCCTAGCCACACGATTACCTCTGGATGAGGAGGGAGCTCAACCGGTCTCCAACACACAGAATTACACCCAGGTGTTTAAACGGCCATGCCGTAATACAACCTTATGGTGGTTCTGCTCACCCCTGACAGTCTCGTCACATTCTGCTGTGTGAACAGCAGTGTGAATTCGCTGGAACAACGTGGAACGTGTAAACTGACGCTGTCAACGATACGCCCACGTAGTGCATGACTGTGAATGACAGATAATGCACTGGCTGCATGTTCAGAAGAGCCGGAGGCACAAAGTGCACCATGATTGCCCTCAGCCCTAAGGGGCGGAGGCACAACCTGAGGGTGGCCCGACTCACTAGAGCAAGGGACAGAGTCCCTGCTTTGCCCTCTAACACATGCCGAGGAGCGCTGCGGACTGTGAGAGTTGACGCCTGCAAGGCCTCTTGTTGAGGTGCCGGCCTAGGTGCCCAAAGTGCTGCAGGTGCCTGGCCACGTTGTTGTGGCACTGCACCTCTGAGCGAGCACACACCATTCAGTTATCCAATTTAGGATGCAAAGGCCCTCCCGCCAAGGACTATGTCCAATCGGGGGGCTAGACATATGCCGAATGGGAGGACACGGGACTCGAAGGTTCTGTCATCTAAGACAAGCCGGTCAGTGCGTCAGACCCGGGATCTGAGAATAAGCATCCCCGGTCGAGCATGGCAAGCCAGTCGCCTTGGAGGATGGCCTGTAAGACCCTCAGCCCTTCCTTGCCGGGAGTGCTGTAAGCAGCACCCCACCCTCCCGAAGACATAGTGGAACCCACCCAGGGGTCCACCTGAATTGTCTTCCAGGACAACCGCTGTCCCGAGAGACAGCGGGTGGGGTCTGGGGCCTTAACTGTCAGGACTGAGGTATGGGCTTAGCCCGCCGAGCACATTTTAGCCATACCCTGCCGGTTGGCCTGTAACCGGACCCGTAGGTCCCTGGAACTGCCAAACCTGACTGGGGTTGCACAGCCTGAGGGGTGACCGAGGCAGGCTACTCATGGCCTTGCCGGAGCATTCCTGCACCTCCTGTGCACCTCCACAGCCTCCTTAGGATGCTGTAGCAAAGCACTGGCCTTTTGGCCAAACATGGCCGGTGGCTCAATAGGCAGCGTGGGGGAGCTTGTCCTCCTATCGCAGCTTGGCCTGGGGCTGCCACAGACGGCACCTCACCAAAGGGCATCAATAGCATGCCTGCTGCCACTGCCTGGGGAGCCTGAAAGCCAGTCGCTGCAGCTCCTCAATAAGGTCCGGGCCCTAATGGTCACATAAGTGCCACATATAAGCCGGTGCTGAAGCAGTGACAGAATAACCCTGTGTTGACTAGCTGTGCCTAGATAGCCATAGTGCATTCTCGGGATGAGAAGGAGCTTACTTTGTGGTTTCGAACCGGTAACCGGATTATACCATGCAAGTTTACACCTATAGGTGCGTGAACGGCCTTGCCGTGATACACCGTACAGAGTATTCCGCCCGACAGCCGCGGCACACTCGAGTTGCCAACATTGGCGAAACTACATCACGGACGCGTGAGCTGACACGGTCAGCAATACGCCGTATATACAGTAGTGTGCAAATGGCTGTGATTTCAGGGCTTGCTCCTGGCAGACTCAGCACGTCCTATACACTGTATAGTGCGCTACTACACCTGAACGCGGAAAGCTGACTGCCACGGCAGCCATACGCTCATCCTGTCTATGACAGAACCCACGGTTCGGAGGATGAGCTTGCTCCGTGGCGTCCCCCGTCGCACGGGTTCTACCACGCAGTCTACACCGGAGTGCGTGAACGGCTTTAGCCGCAATACACTCAAGTGAGCTCTCTCTCACGAGGCGAGGCAAAAACACGGCACTACAGATGCGGAAGTCGCCCCAGCGACAATACGCCTGTATAGTGCGTTTTAATGCTATAGCCTGGCCGGGCTGTTGTTTTGATTGATTGATTTACTGATTTACTAACAGCTTGCAGAATTACAGTACATTTCGAGTACAACTCAATACAAATACTGTTAACAGAGAGTGGGCGATACCATAAAGCATTACACTTGTTTACAATAGGGCCCACCATCTTCAATTCATCAAAACATTTAGAGACGTACGAATATACACAACTATATTCACTGCGCACTCGCAGGTCCCCTCCAGCCCACAGAATATGCAGCATGGATGCGTGAATTGACGCCATGCCAATAATACACCCATATAGTGCGTTGTATTCCACTGCCTTTAAGGATTACCGGGCCACTGGTCCTGTCTGTGTCACTGCACTCAGATCGACAGACAGGCTACACCACAGGAGCGTAAACTGGCGCCCCGCCAGCAATACCCCTGTATAGTGTGTTATATGGCCGTCGGATTCCTTCATTCCTCCTAGCCTCAACTGGCAAGAGGAAGAAAAACATACAGGAGTCAGGATCTTCATGAGCTGCTATCAGCATGACCAGGGAACCCACAGGTCACCCACTGGTCATGGCCATCCTCTGTGGGCATATGTGCCCCACGCAGCCCCAGAGAAACCCCTGCTGTTTCCATTTAATTCAATACCTATATACACTATTATTTTAATATGTTATATTAAATATATACAAATTTAATTGCTTAAACATGCTCAAAAAACGGGGAGTATAGTAATGTGCTTGAGAAGTGAGGGCACAATTTACCCTATGTGCAATTTACACTGCTGTCTCTCAGTCACATATTGATATTCATGTGTTGTTTTTTTTTTTTTTTCCTCGGTAACATGTTTCATGTGGACCCCAAAGACTAGCTGACTGCCATGGCATCAGCTAATGGGGATCTTTCCAAATAGAAAAATAACTAAACAACAGCCAGCTGAGTTCTATAGTCTCTCTCTCTCTCTCTCTGGAGGAGGTTGCACCTGAATTTCCTAGCTGCACTGAGACACAGAGTGTTTGAGTTGGAGACAAACACTCTGCTCCAAACGTTTTGCATTATATAGTGTATATACGTATCCCAATTTCCACTGTTTGGTCCACTAGAACAGGGATTTATGAGAGTCTCCCTCGACTTTCCAGGCAACAATTTACCCTACGATATATCACCGTGCACTGGAGACCAAACTTTGTTTGTTGTGGAATTAGCTCGTCCTGTCTATGACTGACAGGACCCACGGTTCGGAGGATAAGCTTGCTCCGTGGCTTCCCCCGTCCGTACGGGTTCTACCACGCAGTCTACACCAGGGTGTGTGAACGGCTTTAGCCGCAATACACCCCAGGGAGCTCTGTCTCTCACGAGGCGAAGCAAAAGAACACAGCACCAAAGACGCGGAAGCCGCCCCAGCGACAATACGCCTGTATACTATACACTAGTGTATAGTGTGCTGTGTTAAATGATAAGCCTATAGCGGGGCTGATGTTTTCGCTGCGCCAAACGCAGGTCCACTCCAACCCACGGAATATGCATCACGGATGCGTTAACTGACACCAAGCCAGTGATACAAACGTATAGTGCGATTATTCCACTGCTTTACAGGATTACAGAGCCAATGATCCTATAGCGGGGCTGATGTTTCGCTGCGCCAACCGCAGGTCCACTCCAGCCCACGGAATATGCATCACGGATGCGTTAACTGACACCAAGCCAGTGATACAAACGTATAGTGCGATTATTCCGCTGCTTTACAGGATTACAGAGCCAATGGTCCTGTCTGTGTCCCTGCCCACAGGTCGACAGACAGGCTACACCACAGGACGCGTAAACTAACACTATGTCAGCAATACGCCTGTAACGGTGTTTTGGCTGGTGTTACCCTGTTTTTGTTTGCTATACCTACAAACGAGCTGTGTGACAGCAATCCAGAGAGGAGCGATCCACGCCAGCTCTCTAACCTGCCTCCAGCAGTGGATTAATCCGGCTGCCAGAACTCGTGAGTAGTTGCTTTTCAAAAAGTCTAAAAAATGCAGTTATTGTTGATAACTTGCTCTGCACTTCCGTTGAGGAGACCACGTCTTGGACTGCTCGGTGGAGATCAAAAAAGCAGTGTAATCACGCACCACCTGGGCCTTATATACCCGTGCGTGCCAGTGCACTGGTGTGTCTTAAAGAGGTATCCACGTCACAAGTGAGGTGGGGACATTCCCCATACATATGAAATATGTTGGGTGGAGAGATAGTCTCTGATACGATAGAGAACACAGCTTTACACAGAGAGAACACAGCTTTACACAGAGAGAACACACAGCTTTACACAGAGAGAACACAGCTTTACACAGAGAGAACACAGCTTTACACAGAGAGAACACAGCTTTAGACAGAGAGAACACACAGCTTTACACAGAGAGAACACAGCTTTACACAGAGAGAACACAGCTTTACACAGAGAGAACACAGCTTTACACAGAGAGAACACAGCTTTACACAGAGAGAACACAGCTTTACACAGAGAGAACGGAGGGTTACACTGTAACCCAGGTTCTCTGAGTGGAGAGACTGGCTCTCCACTACATATTATTAAATATGTACGGGAACTGACCCCACAGGGCAGTGTTCATGGATATCTCTTTAAGACACATATACTATGGTGGCCCTGCCCAGATTGCCAATCAGCGGGCTATTTAAGCCCCATCTGTGCAGAGCCACTTCGATTAACTTGATTGACACGAATTTCGGAAGCGGCTCTTTCGTGGAGAGCCAGTCTCTCCACTCAGAGAACCTGGGTTACAGTGTAACCCTCCGTTCTCTATCGTGTTCGAGACTGGCTCTCCACTACATATTATTAAATATGTACGGGAACTCTCTAAGACACACCGCGAGGAAATAAGCAGACCAGCTGCCCCCGCGGCAGCCCGAGGCAGTTTAACCTGAATTCCATCCGAGCCTATAAGTGGTGAGCGCCATGAGTCACAGGTGCTCGCCAAAATGCTCCAAAACTTCAGTATTCATACCAAGTAAGTAATACTCGTGGCCTAGGCGCAAGACGCCACCTAGGCTCAGCTGGCCCAGCACGATGCTAGGCCAGTGACCACCGGGGTGAAGGGCTGCTCAAGCCAGCCCGTCAGATGCCCGGCCGACCTGACCGGTCAAGGTGCCGGTGACCCTACCGCTGAGTAGCACGCAGGAGCGACTCCCACAGGGGGAGCGGATGCCACCACGTTCCATCGGTAGGACAGGGTGAATGTAGGCAGAGTCGCCCATGTCACTGCTGTGTAGATCTCTGTCAGAGATACACCACTGCACACTTCATCCGTCTGCATGTAAAGAGAGGACAGAGCTCAATCACCTGATTGAGATGTGCCCCTGAGAGAACCTTGGGGAGAAGGTTGGGTCGAGGTGTAAAACTACTCCATCACCCGGCCGAGCGTGTCAGGGGTTGACAGCGCTCACAACTCCCACATTTCTCCTTGCAGACGTGACTATATAATACTGCTGTCTTGAGTGACAGCATGTCAGGCTCACTGACTAAACGATTTTAAGGGGGCTCATCATAGAGCCTCCAGGGCTAACGGCCTGGCCCCCAAACAGGACTGGTGGGGCCCTAACCTGAGCTCCTCTGAGCACCATGGGTGCCATTCGGGAAATGTAACCAGGTTACTGCAGTCTGCAGTCATGCACTCCCGCTCAAGTCAGCCCTTCGGACAGTAGGCCAACAGACTGTTGAAGCCGTGTCCTGATGCGGAGCCCAGCCCACTCAGTGAGGAGGGTGCTGGCTGTCACATGGATACCACACTGGTATAACCTGCTAAATGCGGACGGCATCGACACAGAGTCCGTCACACAGATCTCAGATAGAGGGACATCTCGTCATCAGTGCATGGGCCACAAGGCCCTGCACAGATTGTGCCCACATCCCTGCCCACCTATATGCCTGCTAGATTGTTTCACAACCCAATGAGGGAGCCCAGTCTTGGAGACCATCTGCTTAAAACAGTTTGGCCCATTAGAGGCCCTGACAGGGCCCAACCGTGACTGCAATCCTGCTTTACCACCCTGCTTAGGAGGGTGGGGAGGGTGCAACTCAACAGGCTGACTGGCTCGTACTCTGATCAGGCCGTTATGGTATAGAATGCAGGGATTGGTGCCAGCACCACCTAACCAATGCCATGCAGGAAGTGGCAGCATCCTTCATGCACTCATAGGGACATTCTTGTGGCTGACACTGCTAACAGCAAGAATGCTGTCCTGCGAGAAGCCACCCAAGTGTCCCCGCTTAATTGGCTCATGCCGCAAGGCAGACAGTACCACCTCCCGTGGGGGGACTGCCGACCTAATGTGCGAGCACCCTTCAGTAACTGGGTGATCCTTGTGTTGACCTTGTGTGGGACAGTGGTCCGCCGTGTCACAAGGTCACCGGCATAGCCCATTACCCCCGGACGAGGAGGGAGCTCACTCCGTGGCTCCGATAACCGGTTTCCCCCACACAATTACACCCAGGCGCTTAACGGCCATGCCGTAATACGCCCTTCTGGTGGTTCTGCTCCCCCATGACAGTCTTTTCACACTCACTCTGCTGTGTGAACCGGCGTAACTATACACGTTTCATACATGTAAACTGACACTGTCAGCAATACGCCTGCATAGTGCCTGACCGTAAAGGACAGATAATGCACTGGCCGCATGTTCAGGGGAGCCGGGGGGACGCAGTGCACCGTGGCCGCCCTCAGCCCTAAGGGGCGGAGGCACCAGCTGGCTCAACTGCCAAGAGATGCCAGCCAGCAAACTAGTGCTGTGGGATCCAACAAACAGGCACCGGTCACGAGGACGTCCCACGCTAACATACGTGGATGTACTCAAGAATGACGCCGGAGCGCAAAGTACCAACAAACTGACCAGATGGAGAACCAGGATGACTGGAAACGACGATGGAGGGCTCGTCTGAGGACGACCTCGAGAGTGATACAACCCTTGACATGGTGGAACCTACTCAGGGGTCCACCTGAATTGACCGCCACTGTCTCGAGAGACAGCATGTGGGGGCTGGGTTCCCTGAACTGTCAGGACTGAGGAGTGGGCTCGGTGTGCTGAGCACATCTAGCCATACCCCGCCGGTTGGCCTCCAACCGGACCCGTAGGCCCCTGGAGCTGCCAAACCTAACTGGGGTTGCGCAGCCTGAGGAGCCGTTGAGGCAAGTTGCTCATGATGGAGCATTCCTGCCATCACCTCCTGCATCTGTTCATCTGCACAAGCCTTCTTAGCTTGTTGGAGCAATGCACTGACCTCCTGGCCTAACAAGGCCAATGGCTAAACAGGCAGCTTCATTGGACGAGCTCGGCCTTCCTGCTGCAGCTCGGACTGTGGAAACCGAAGGCGCCACACCCGAATAGTCTTGCCCGCTGCTACTGCCTGGGAAGCATGAAGCCAGTCGCTGTAGCTCCTCAATAAGGTCAGGGCCCTTATGGTCACCGAAGCGCCGTGTAAGCAGGTGACGGTGGCATTGACAAAATAGCCCTGTGTTGGCTAGCTGCGCCTAGATAGCCATGACTTCGTGACTTCTCTGGATGAGAAGAGCTTTCTCTGTGGTTTCAGACCGGTAACCGGATTCTACCCCGCAGAGTCACACCCAGGTGCGTAAACGGCTCGCCGTGACACACTGTATACTGTATCGTGTGCTCTGCGCGACAGCCACAGCACGCTCTGCTGTGTTACTGAGCCCGGCTTCACCGTGAAACTACACCACGGACGCATGAGCTGACCCCGTCAGCAATACGCCGTATAGTGTGCCAATGGCTGAGATTCAGGCATACTTCCTGGCAGACCCAGCATGTCATGTCTGTGTCACTGGGGAACCGGATCCACAGACAGAACTACACCACGGTCGCGTAAGCAGGCGCCCCGCCAGCAATACGACAGTATAGTGCGCTATAATGCCTGCATAATTTGCCTTCAACCAAACGTCGGACAGACACAGCACGTCCTGTCTGTGACAGAACTACACCACGGACGCATGAGCTGACCCCGTCAGCAATACGCCCTATAGTGTGACAATGGCTGAGATTCAGGCATACTTCCTGGCAGACCCAGCATGTCATGCCTGTGTCACCAAACATCGGACAGACACAGCATGTCCTGTCTGTGACAGAACTACACCACTGTCGCGTGAGCTGACGCCTCGCCAGAAATATGACAGTATAGTGCGCTATGATGACTGCCCAACATAAAGGGAAACATTCGACTGACCCAGCACGTTCTGTTTGTGTCACTGAACCCAGATCCACAATACCGAACTACATCACAGGCGTGTAAGCTGGCGTAACACCAACAATACATGTATTCATGTACTTTTTGTATGTCCGTTTCATATGGACCCCAGGAAGATTAGCTGTCGCCTCGGCATCAGCTAACGGGGATCCATTCAATAAACAATAAACCATACCCTGTAGTGTATAGTGTGCTCTAATGGCCGTCTGACCCCAAGGAATTTTGTTAGTCTCACCTTCAAACGAGACAACAGCTAACCCGAGAGGGCGAGTCAACGCTCGCTCCCTAAACTGCACACTGTAGTGCATTAATAGGCTGCTGACACTCGTAAGTAGTCTCACAGAAAACTTTCACTAAATCCTTCTTTACAGACCTGTCCATACCAGGCAGGGCAGGAAAGAGGTGGAGCTATAGCCTGAGCTTAGCTCACCCAGCTCTGCCAACCTGGGACAAGGTTCAAGGTGGTCTTTTTTTATCTCCCTTGAGAAAAAATTGTCTTGGAGACAGAGTCACAGCTGTATACAATTAGCATACATGTTCACATAAAAATGACATTTCTATGGGACATTTTAGTCTGTCAGTGGAAACGACTGGTCTTTTGCCTCTAAAAACAGGCCCCCATGGCCCCTCCAGCTTCAGCTGGAAGGATGAGACCATTCGTACCGGGGGCGGGGTCCTCATACCAGGGCCCCCGCAGGACACACACTGGTCATGGCCCTCATCTGTGGGCATGTGAGCTCCACATGCAGCCTGAGAAACCCCTGCTGTTTCCATCTCCTCTTGTCTCTATATAGATATATTCATATACCTATATTATTTATTATATGTGTACCTATATATACATATATGTATACATCTTGTATTGTACACCATATTTTAACTCTGACTGTGCTCAACAGGGAGTGGGCACATAGTAATTGCTTGAACGTGAGGGGTCATAATCTACCCTTTGCAGAATCTCACAATGCTGCATAAACGAATCAAGGCAACATGGTACCCTAAGACATCCCCATGACATGGATTCTCAGTGTGCTCTCTCTTTGTTAGGACAGAGTCCATACCAAATCAATGTCCACAGTTTGTTTTGTGTCACCAGCAGTTATGGACCTCTGGAAGAGGTTGTACATAAACTGCTCAGCCGCTCTGAGGCGCTCTAGCACAAAACCATCTGACATTAGCACACTGGAGCTTTTGTATATCATTCCAGTAGGCCTACAAGTACACATGCATAGTGTGGTGTTGTAGCCATTATCATACTTATAAGCATATAAGTATATATTAACCAGAACCAATTGTGACAGAGTAAGCGATTTAATTGCAGCGCCTGACACGGTGGGTCATCGGGAGTTTTTGTCTCCTGATCTTTGAGCCACACCGCCCTCTTGTGAACCATGAGGCACAGTGCAGTCTGGGCAGCCGTCCCTGACGGGAATCCCTCCTACACTATGACGCTCATGTCAACCTGTCAATGAGGAAGTGGAACACGCTGGAATTGTTTGTTTACACTCTCTGCCGTGTGGTCTGGCCGGACCGCGGCGGCAACGATCAGCGACTGTAGATGGCCTCAGAGTACGCCGACTAGGTCAGCTCCTCTGGGTTCTACCCCGCTACCCGCCGCAACGGTGTACAGCCGCGATGATCAACCAGGAGGTCCACCGACGAGGTCGGTTTCGCTCGGGGTCTCACAGCGCTTCTGCAGCCAGGGAACCAAGGCATCGCCAACGTGGTCGGCTTCGCACTTGGCTTTGGCCACACCGAACGCCGTCCCAGGGAGCGGACGCACGGACAAGACTGAGGCTTCCTCCACTGTCTAGCGGATTCGGCACTGAGCTTGTTGTTGCTGCTGTTTTATCAGTAGAGCTACGCGGCGCCCTGAGAGGAGTCGTCGAGACGACCGGCTCTCTCACCGCTTCTGCGGCCAGGGAACCAAGGCGTCGCCAACGTGGTCGGCTTCGCGCTTGGCTTTGGCCACACCGAACGCCGTCTCCTAGTTTCCCCCAACGTGGTCGGGTTTCACTAGGGACGGACGCACGGACAGGCTGAGGCTTCCTCCACTGTCTAGCGGATTAGGCACTGCAGCTTGTTGCTGTTGCTGTTTTGTTTGATTTCTCGATGGAGCTACGCGGCGCCCTGAGAGGAGTCGTAACGACGACCGGCTCTCTTCTTACCTCCGGTAAGCGGACTGTGTGCCACGCAGCTGTATGTTCTAAATATATATATATATATATATATATATTGTTTAATAAGTGTCAAAACTGCTGAGATACACGAAACGTCTGCTCGTGGAAATGAAAAAATCGAAGTGGCTCTGCACAGATGGGGCTTAAATAGCCCGCTGATTGGCAATCTGGGCAGGGCCACCATAGTATATGTGTCTTAAAGAGATATCCATGAACACTGCCCTGTGGGGTCAGTTCCCGTACATATTTAATAATATGTAGTGGAGAGCCAGTCTCGAACACGATAGAGAACACAGCTTTACACAGAGAGAACACAGCTTTACACAGAGAGAACACAGCTTTACACAGAGAGAACACAGCTTTACACAGAGAGAACACAGCTTTACATAGAGAGAACACAGCTTTACACAGAGAGAACACACAGCTTTACATAGAGAGAACACAGCTTTACACAGAGAGAACACACAGCTTTACACAGAGAGGTCCTGATTCTTCAAAAACGAAATGCGCCAGAGTGTAACGGTGGCGGAAACAGATATCGTATTTATCCGTCCGATCAAGCTACGTTGAGATGACGTGTTATTCAGAGAGTGGTGTGTACCACAGGTGCGCAGGTGTATCGCAGGTGTATGTCATACTGAATGCAGCGGGTGCAAAGTGATCGGAAAAGCACCCGACAACCTCATCTGCATTGATCCACGCCCAATTTCATACCATAAAAGGCTTCAAGCATGACTCAGCAGACAGCAGTTTGTCTGAGATCACAGCCGCGGTCACTGCTATCGAAGCTTGCAACGGTGCGTGCTCCGCTGAAGCAATATAATTATAATTTATTTAATTAAGTTCGGGACCAAGGCGGGTGCTCTCTCACACCTATGCAGAGGTAAAACATATCCGATATGGATATGTCAATTGTCAATGCAAAAGTCGTCTTTTCAGAGAGAGCGAGAGAGGGAGGGGGGCTGCATGGGCCCTCGACACTGTTGCGCGATAAAGAACAGTAGCCCATAGCCCCATACATTCATAAGTAAATATATTATAGGCCTACCTCGTAGGCCTGGGATCCTCTTGTCTGAAGAAATTATAATCCAGTGAGTTTATCCAGTGAGTTAAACTATTCTGTGTGTGGCATCCATGTGATCAATATCAATAGGCCTATACATTATTATAAATTCTGTCTGTCTGTCCGTCATGTTCACGAGTGGAGGTGAGCTGGTTTAAAACTGATATGACTGGCCGACTTTCAAACACGCTGCATTCATTAGGCTATAAATGTGGTCTTCTATTTTTTTATATAGGGCTAATTAGCCCTATTCATTTTCCAATGTGAATCGGATCGGCAGCACGCTGCTGTCTGCCCCCCCCCCCCCCCCCCACACACACACACACACACACACACACACACCGAAACAACGTTAGATTCGTACAGTGCAAAATGCAGATAAGTGTAGGCCTATGTTCTTATTATAATTGTGAGTTTGTTTTTTAACATGCAGTCCGCGAGAGCCGATCTACAAGCTCACAACGCGTTGCACTGCGAGTAGCCTAGAGAAGGCTGTCCAGTGAGCAGCGCAATCGCGCATGCATGCTATAGAAATATCCTAATAAATAAATAAAAAGGTGTCGGGGCTTGCAGGGGCAGTTTCCTTATGGGACTCTATAGGCTAACTTGCCTCTAGAATGCATGCATTATAGGCATACAAGTGCACTCGGCTTTTATATATATATATATATATATATATATATATATATATATATATCGTTTTTTTATGTGCTGATCGACCAATATGTTGGGGGCACATGCCTACATATTTTATCTGAGATTTGGGGACTATTTATTGATTCAGCATGAAGACTAAAGCCTTCTGAATAAATCTATATGCAAGTGTATGCTTCCGCAAAGTTCTCCGCCACCTAAAGAGGTGGCGGAGGATTTAGCGGAGTTACCGACGAACCAAAGTCAGCGTCAAGTTCACGGCCATTTCCATGAATTCCAAATTAATGTGGGAAATCCACGTAAATGCCTTTCCGCCAGCGTCACGGCAATATATCAGCGGAAACACGTTGAAGAATCAGGCCCAGTGAACACACAGCTTTACACATAGAGAACACATAGCTTTACACAGAGAGAACACAGCTTTACACATAGAGAACACAGCTTTATACAGAGAGAACACAGCTTTACACAGAGAGAACACAGCTTTACACAGAGAGAACACACAGCTTTACACAGAGAGAACACAGCTTTACACAGAGAGAACACACAGCTTTACACAGAGAGAACACAGCTTTACACAGAGAGAACACATCTTTACACAGAGAGAACACAGCTTTAGACAGAGAGAACACAGCTTTACACAGAGAGAACACAGCTTTACACAGAGAGAACACACAGCTTTACACAGAGAGAACACACAGCTTTACACAGAGAGAACACAGCTTTACACAGAGAGAACACACAGCTTTACACAGAGAGAACACACAGCTTTACACAGAGAGAACACAGCTTTAGACAGAGAACACACAGCTTTACACAGAGAGAACACAGCTTTACACAGAGAGAACACAGCTTTACACAGAGAGAACACAGCTTTACACAGAGAGAACACACAGCTTTACACAGAGAGAACACAGCTTTACACAGAGAGAACACAGCTTTACACAGAGAGAACACACAGCTTTACACAGAGAGAACACAGCTTTACACAGAGAGAACACAGCTTTACACAGAGAGAACACACAGCTTTACACAGAGAGAACACATAGCTTTACACAGAGAGAACACACAGCTTTACACAGAGAGAACACAGCTTTACACAGAGAGAACACAGCTTTACACAGAGAGAACACAGCTTTACACAGAGAGAACACAGCTTTACACAGAGAGAACACAGCTTTACACAGAGAGAACACAGCTTTACACAGAGAGAACACATCTTTACACATAGAGAACACAGCTTTAGACAGAGAGAACACAGCTTTACACAGAGAGAACACAGCTTTACACAGAGAGAACACATCTTTACACATAGAGAACACAGCTTTATACAGAGAGAACACAGCTTTACACAGAGAGAACACAGCTTTACACAGAGAGAACACACAGCTTTACACAGAGAGAACACAGCTTTACACAGAGAGAACACACAGCTTTACACAGAGAGAACACAGCTTTACACAGAGAGAACACAGCTTTACACAGAGAGAACACAGCTTTACACAGAGAGAACACAGCTTTACACAGAGAGAACACACAGCTTTACACAGAGAGAACACGGCTTTACACAGAGAGAACACACAGCTTTACACAGAGAGAACACACAGCTTTACACAGAGAGAACACACAGCTTTACACAGAGAGAACACACAGCTTTACACAGAGAGAACACACAGCTTTACACAGAGAGAACACACAGCTTTACACAGAGAGAACACACAGCTTTACACAGAGAGAACACACAGCTTTACACAGAGAGAACACAGCTTTACACAGAGAGAACACAGCTTTACACATAGAGAACACAGCTTTACACAGAGAGAACACAGCTTTACACAGAGAGAACACAGCTTTACACATAGAGAACACAGCTTTACACAGAGAGAACACAGCTTTACACAGAGAGAACACAGCTTTACACAGAGAGAACACAGCTTTACACATAGAGAACACACAGCTTTACACAGAGAGAACACACAGCTTTACACAGAGAGAACACACAGCTTTACACATAGAGAACACAGCTTTACACAGAGAGAACACACAGCTTTACACAGAGAGAACACACAGCTTTACACAGAGAGAACACACAGCTTTACACAGAGAGAACACAGCTTTACACAGATAGAACACACAGCTTTACACAGAGAGAACACAGCTTTACACAGAGAGAACACATAGCTTTACACAGAGAGAACACAGCTTTACACAGAGAGAACACACAGCTTTACACAGAGAGAACACATAGCTTTACACAGAGAGAACACACAGCTTTACAGCTTTAGATGAACACATACTGTAGCTCCAGACTCACATTCAAGCTAGAGTCACATCAATCATGGTTTTGGCATGGGGGAGGGGTGGAGGACAGAGGGGGGGGGGGGGGGGGGGGGTTATTGATTAGAAAATGTTGGAGCAGAAAGTGGGTCAACGAATTCCGGGGCCTTGCCTTGCTCGCATTTACCAGGAATAGTGGCCGCAGCAAATTAGGCGAGATTCAGCGAGGCAGGGAAATATGTTGTAGCCTGATTGACAGACTGGGAATCCAACATGAGAACAGAGAGCGTTGGACTCGGCTACTCGCCGGCCCAATGAAAACAACAGCGGTTGGAGATCGACTCAGATCCTATACGGATGGACGGATGGATGGACAGAGAGATGTATTGAGAAGCAGGGACGTGCAGAGAGTGTTGGAGGGGGCAGGGGCTGAAATCCCGTTAAGAGGGCACTTTTGGACGCAACTAGCGAAAATAGCAGATCTACAAGCTCACAACACGTCGTGCTGCGACGCGTTGAGAGCTTGTAGATCAGCTATTTTCGGGGCGCAACCCGGCACTCTTTAAGCTAGTGGAGATGCGGTGTACGACCTGGATTTCTAAACAAATTAGTTCAACGCAAAATACTGTGTACACGTTCAGGAGACTTCGGAGAAAAAAATAGCTATTCTCCTGAATGCTGCCTTCCGGCAAGGCATGGAAAGGAGAGGATTGGGGGGGAACCATGCCTCTGCCCCCCCTCACCTGTATCTTGGGTGGGGATAGGTTAAGGTTTATGCCTCTGCTTCTGGTCAGACCAGACTGAATTAAACACAATGCATGTCTTTCTGGGAAATGTTCACTATACAGTTGGTAAACCACATTAATCCTGGCGTCCATATTTTGGGGACACCCAAAACATTTCACGTTCATCTGTCAAATTTGGTCAATTTTGTCATCCTGGAGAAAATGTTCTCCCCCCAGAATAAAAAACTTAGCCTGACACTCACTTTGGATTTTCATTTCGTTTCACTTCATTATTTAAAACTGAAAGCCCTTTCCACTACAGCAGTTTCTGGGATGGCTGTGCATTCTGACATGGTTAGTCCTAATGCTTGATTCTTATTGGGTGGTTTCTGATTAGACCACGTAGTAAATCCACACCTTCAATCACTTTATATCGCTCCCAGCTGCGTTACATTGATCCCACAGGCTCTGTAGCTGAACTGGGGGAGCACTTGATTGCCTTACAAACCCAGGCCGTGTGGGCGTCTAAGCACCGCCCGCGCTCATATGACTGTGGGCTACTAAACGAATTGTTAATTGTCTCCACCAGCCGAAGGCATGGGGGAGAGTATGTTTTGCGTCCGTGTGTCCGTCCGTCCGTCCGTGTGTCCGTCCGTCCGTGTGTCCGTCCGTCTGTGAGCAGCTAATCTCGGCCACCGTTAACCCGGTCGATGCCAAATTTTGCACACACACTCCCTGGATGCCAACCATGAACCTCTGCCCCAAACTTTCCAGAACGGCCTGTTATAGCGCCACCAGGAGGCCGCTTTGTGCAAAACAAGTTTTTGCACAGTACACCTACAGATTGTGTCCAAACATCACGCAAATTGGTACACAGTCTCTCTAGAGCCATTCAACGAAACCGGTCTTTCAGATTTCTCAGACTCCATCCTGATTGGTTAAGATTGGCTTCCAAAATTCACAGGAGTGCTCAGTTTCAAACAAAATGCTGCAAATCATGAACACATCGCGTGATTTCCGTGAAATTGGGCACCCACATTCCCACTAGGCCGAGGACGAAATGCCACATGAACAATTTCAACTCAGCCTCAAGGTGGCGCTATAACTGGCCCAAAAGAGTTTTTACCTCTAACTGCACGGATCTGTGGATAACTTTGTATGCCAACTCCCTAGAGGCCAAGGAAAAACCTTTGCCTGGAATTTTTCACATCTGCTCTTTATAGCGCCACCAGGAGGCCGACATATGTAAAACACATTTTCTATTATTACTCCTTCACATTTTATCCAAATTTCACGCAAATCGGTACACATGA
The DNA here is from genome assembly GCF_964188405.1 of Protomyctophum parallelum. Taxonomy (NCBI): domain Eukaryota; kingdom Metazoa; phylum Chordata; class Actinopteri; order Myctophiformes; family Myctophidae; genus Protomyctophum; species Protomyctophum parallelum. The sequence continues at coordinate 60,775,610 of NC_139699.1, forward strand.
TCTCCATAGTCATGTGATCAAGACAGGTTTGTTTGATTTCTCATATTCCATCCTGATTGGCCACGATTGGCTCCTACAGTTTTCAGGAGTAGCAAATGGCCACAACTCCTCAACGCAGCGTCCGATTGCGATGAAACTGTGCACGCATATTCCCACTAGGCTGAGGAAGAATCCTGGTGGAGACCTGTGCCGATTGGCACTTTATCTAGTTTTTTTATGTACTGCATCCATGATATTGCTCCATGACACAATGGCAAGAAGGCATATACCAAACTGTATGTTAATGTTAATGTACAGAGAAGACTACTGTACATGCAACAGATGGACCACAGACCCTATCTCCCACTAGCTCACCATCCATTCAGAAGGTGTGTGTGTGTGTGTGTGTGTGTGTGTGTGTGTGTGTGTGTGTGTGTGTGTGTGTGTGTGTGTGTGTGTGTGTGTGTGTGTGTGTGTGTGTGTGCGTGCGCGACTGTGTGACTGCTGCCTTCCCTTCATCCTAAACTGGAAACAGGAGCAAGGCTGTATTTGTCCAGTATGGGGTTACAGTGTTCCCTCCCCCTGGAGCTAATGCTTAGGAGCTTACAGAGGAGAGGAGAGGAGAAGTTTGGGGTAAAACACTAAATAGGAGGTGAATGTGTAGGTGGGCCGTGTGTGTATGGGGGAGGGGGGGAGAGAAGGAGGTACAGTGAAGAGAGGGAGGAAGGCCTATAATGTATGGGGAGGTGGATGAGGAAAGAAAGAAAGAAAGAAAGAAAGGAGGAAGTAAGGGAAACCCCTGGGTATAATGGGAGGGGGAGGGGGAGAGTCTCCGTCACAATCCACTCAGATACGGAGAGTGTTTGTTGAACTCTGGCAGTGTCCAAATGGACCCCAAAAAGACCACGTACGTAAGATTACATTCTCAGAGTTACCTCTGCTCTGCACAAAGGGAAGCATTCTTCTTTTCCTTCACTCCTCCTTCACTCCCTCACACACACATACACACACACACACACACACACACACACACACACACACACACACACACACACACACACACACACACACACACACACACACACACACACACACACACACACTGCTCTATGCACCATCGGGGACCGGTGGGCTTGGGGTATGCTGCAACGTGGACCAAGGGGCCGCACCAGAACATTTAAAACTTTTTCTTTCTTTTTTTTTTTAGAAACTACACAGCAGAAAACAGCAGACTTGAACCCGTTAACCCTCCCCCTCACCCCTGGACCCCCCCACCCCCCACCCCCCCTCCTTTTCCTCTGCGAAAAAGAAGAAAAAAAGCCCCCAAAGTGCCTGTGCTTCTCACACTGAACAGACAGCGTCGGCAGGGCAGGCAGGCAGGCAGGGCTCCACAAGGTGCTAAAGCTTTACAAAAACCCCCACGACTTAAAGGCCTTGAGGAACGCTTTAGAATTTATGCCACGCATAAAGTGTATTGCTCTGCTGGGTCCATCTGCACGGTATGGGCTAATATAATGCACTGACGGTCACTCGCCATTACACACTTTACACTTTACAACTGTACTGTACTGTACTGTACTGTACTGTACTGTACTGTACTGTACTGTACTGTACTGTACTGTACTGTACTGTACTGTACTGTACTGTACTGTACTGTACGCCTCTATCCTATCCACCCAGCGCTGTTTGAATAACCATTTACGGTGCAGGGGAAGAAACTCTGCTAGTACAGTCGGCCCGATTTTGTAGTTTGTTTTCCAGTTCACGGTAATGATGCGCGGAGGCAAAAAACTAAATGATAAATGAATGACGACAACAACATGAGCAATGCAGTGTGCCCGGCAGCTAATACACTTAATAATGGGTGGCGTGGGCGCCTCCAGACTCAACGTTTTACAGACCCGAGGAGGCCCCATTCTACAAATGCCTTCTAAAGCAGTAGTTCTCAAACTGAATCAGAATTCAAAATGATTCAACATTTGTTTATTATGCTGTTTCCTTTAATAACCAGTGATGATAACGTCTAAAATGCTTTCTGATGCTTTCCCGTTTTTTAATTTGATTAGCTGCAGCTGCGTTACTTAGTCACTACAGAGAGTGTGCGCACAGGAGATGGTGAAAACCATACAATTTGACCTTCTGGTCCTTTCCTAATTAAATTATTGTCATATACATTGCATTTAGTTTATGAATACAGTTGTGCAATTCTAGCCGGACACTCATGATGGCCAATCAGGTGAATCAGCTGCTGCGATCAGATTTCCGAACGACACTGACGCAGGCGCATGCCGTAGGCAGAGACACTCCAGACCTGAATCGACAGAACATATTTTCTTAATGAGCGTGGCTATAGCGATTCAGGGCTGGAGCCAGGCTAGTGCAATTCATAATGTATTTGAAATTCGCCTTTTTGGTCCAAAGTGTGGAAAAGGTTTTGGAAACCTTTGTGGTATAGTGATTTGCACCATGCATGCGTGCGTGCGTGCGTGCGTGTGCGTGTCTGTGTGTGTGTGTGTGTGTGTGTGCGTGCAGTGTTACATGCGTTTCTCAGAACATATGGTGAGAACATTGATGCATTTCTTTAATGCATTGCGGTCGGACATGTTTAATAAAACGGCCAGAGAGACATGTTTACTGGACCTATTCTGCTGAAGGAAGGAAGGGGGATGGGGGGACCGTAGGGGATGGGGGACTGTAGGTAGGGGATGGGGGGACCATAGGGGGATGGGGGGGACCGTATTGAAGGAAGGGGGTTGGGGGGACCGTCCGTACCTGGAGGCCCACCTAACCCTGCTCTCCTTTGCCCCTCACTGTTTTCATGGCTCTTTCTTTCTGCAGGTTCTCCCCCACCCCATCCCAAGTTATCCCCCATCCCATCCCAGGATCTCCCTCCACCCCATCCCACCCCATCCCAAGTTCTCCCCCACCCCATCCCAAGTTCTCCCCCACCCCACCCCACCCCACACCATCCCATCCCACTGTTTATTTTCCTTCATTCCAAAATATTCCTCCTCCTGCCCATGGAACTATGCCTGGTTCTCCTGTGGCGGAGGTGAGAGGGAGAGTGGTCAGACGGACGGACGGATGGACGGACAGACAGACGAGGGGGTTTGGGGTTTGGCTGGGTGGTGGTGACGGAGGAGGAGGAAGAAAAATGATGGAAGACAATGGTGGATATTTTCTCTTGCCTGATTGGAGTTGGTGCATATGAGTGCCAGCTGCTGCTGCTGGGGGCACACGCATGTCACATGTGACAGATGATTGTTTTTCCTCCTGGGTGGGGAGTCAGTTTGTGTTTTGCTGTTGGCAGAGGAGGATTAATGAGGTGGTTTTTAGAAGAGAGTGGTTCTCAAACTTTTGACATTTGGTAACTCTGAGAGTTACCCCCCAAGACCCCCCCCCCCCCCCTCTTGAGGAACCCTGAGGGTCCCACTTATAGCCTGGAATCCAGACAAATCTGCCACAGGGGGAGAAAAAAAATCCTCTGTGAGATTTGTCTGGCACTCCTCAGTTTGAATTCCATTTCACTCACCCCAGAGTTGTGGCTGACCAACCAGAGCCCACTATTCAAAGCAAGACTTTTGTAACTGTTTGTAACTACGCCCCTCGGAAGTAAATCTTCCACACCGAAGTTCCAGACTAATATGTATGCAGTGGTATTAGTCTGGCCATGCCAGGCTATAGGTCCCACTTGGACCCCGGTCTGTCTGACTGACGGGAGGATGCAATGTGATGGATTTGGGTCAAGGCCAGAGCTGAGTGGGTGTTGTCTGCTTCTCCTATACGTTTCAAAAACTCCAAATGTTTTTTTTTGTTTCATTTAGTCTAGTGACATTTTAGTCTACTGCAGTTTTAGTGGACTAAATATCATACTATTTTACTCGACCAAATCTACATTTAATTTTGTCGACAAAAAATGTGTTTCGGCGGGCCTTGGTGGCATATTGTATAATGCATGATGTTATGCTTGTTTTGCACCCTGAAAACAGTCAATTTACACAACGTGTCGCAATGTGACACGCTAGTGAGCTTGTAGATGGTCTATTTTCAGGGTGCAACCAAGAATAAAATGACTTAGTTCTTCTGGATCTCTTCTCCACTAGTCCCTCCATCCAACATTTTAGTCTAGTTTTGATTTGTTGACGAAATTGTGAGTATATTTAGTCTTAGTTTTTAGTCATCGTAGCATAGTTTTTGTTTTGTTTTCATTTGAATGAGAGAGAGAGAGAGAGAGAGAGAGAGAGAGAGAGAGAGAGAAATGAGAGTTACTGAGAGGCAGAAAGGCAGACAGACAAAAAGACAGACAAAGAGAAAAAGAGAAAAGAGAATGGAGGAGTGCGCAATTCGAGGAAACAGCAGAAATTAGAGACCTTTTTCATTTCCTTGTGAACCAGGAACTATTTGGACGTCATGATTTGGTTACTGCACCCAGGGGACCCTCCTGTCACTGACCATGGTCCTCAGCCCCAACTCAGAATAAGTGGAAGCGTCAATGTACAGTAACGTACAGTAACATTACCCAGTGTGGTCTATAAAGTGTGCTCCAGTCAACAATGAAAGATCTCTGTTGTCCCGTACGAAAGAAAAGTAAAAACACATTACAATGATATAGCATGAGACAAAGCTGAAATGTATCAAAAAGGCTTGAATGAGATTTATATGTTGAGAGCTCTCTTTGACATTCTCTGAGCTAAATTTGAGACGCAAGAATTCTGCTAAATTGAGCAACATTTAAGCCATTATTGAGATCTCCTGTATCATGGTTCCAAGTCATGTGTCTCGGCAGTCAGTAACAGGAGCCATAGCTGAGATCTTCTTTTTTTTTGTATCACATTGATCTCATTTATGGCTTGAGAAACCAAAGAGTAGCCTAATATAGACAGCTCTCAATCTTGGATTCTGACTACTTTTAACCACAAATAAATTCTAAATTATACAGTATATATACGTGTATATATATATATATATATATATATATATATATATATATATATAATGCCAGACAGAACATGTCAGATGGCGCGAGATGTTGTGAGCTTGTAGATCTACAGTTTTTGCAATTGTTCAAATTGCTTTTCTCTCTTTTTTTCTTTCCACATCATCTATAATGACATTATTCCAGGATTAAATTGATTAAATGCATGTAGAAATGTAGATGTGGGGAGAACAGTGTGAAAGTTATATCACATTTCCTATAGGGAGAACATCCTTTTTTCCTTTTAATGAGTCACACTCCATTACGTCGACCACCTCATACAAGGTTCATCCCATAATTCAACCACCACCACCACCACGTTTTCCAGCGCCAGCGATGGCAGAAGACATAAATAAGAAGGGAAATGGCTCCAAAGAATACTAAAAATGTGAAACTCAGGATTCCCCGGTGGAGCAGCAGTTGAGGTAGAGCCACATTCCTTATGATTCCGTTACCGGGCTTTGCTGAAACCTCATATGTCCAAAACTGGTACTTTTCAGGATAGAAAAAAATAAAATAAAAATAGCAGACCAAACAGTGTTGGTTTGGGCAGCGAATTTTAGATTTTAGTTCTAGTCATAGTCTCTTGAATAGTTTTCATTTAGTTTTAGTCACATTTTAGTCACCCTTGGAATGTCTAATAGCGTTAGTCTAGTTTTAGTCTAAAACTAGATAACTATCTAAATATCATAGGATTTTAGTCGACTAAATCTACAGTTGATTTAGTCGAACAAAATGTATTTTAGGCGTGCGGGGAAATGGCTCCAAAGAATACTAAAAATGTGAAACTCAGGATTCCCCGGTGGAGCAGCAGTTGAGGTAGAGCCACATTCCTTCTGATTCCGTTACCGGCTTTGCCGAAACCTCATATGTCCAAAACTGGTACTTTTCAGGATAGAAAAAAATAAAATAAAAATAGCAGACCAAACAGTGTTGGTTTGGGCAGCGAATTTTAGATTTTAGTTCTAGTCATAGTCTCTTGAATAGTTTTCATTTAGTTTTAGTCACATTTTAGTCACCCTTGGAATGTCTAATAGCGTTAGTCTAGTTTTAGTCTAAAACTAGATAACTATCTAAATATCATAGGATTTTAGTCGACTAAATCTACAGTTGATTTAGTCGAACAAAATGTATTTTAGGCGTGCCTTGATGCCGTCGTAATGACTGATTTTTACACTTGCTGAAAATAGCCGATCTACAAGCTCACAATGCGTCGCGCTGCGACGTGTGGAGCTTGTAGATCAGCTATTTTCAGCATGCAACTAATTGTAAAATGACTCTACTGGATCTCTTGTCCACTAGTCCCTTCCTAACATTTTAGTCCAGTTTTTATTTGTTGACGAAATTGTCAGTATATTTAGTCTTAGTTTTAGTCATCGTAACTTAGTTTTCATGTAGTTTACATTTAGTTTTCGTAAGTGGAAAAAGGTAGTCGACGAACATTGTTCGTCGTAGTTTTAGTAGACGAAATTAACACTGATCTACAAGCTCAAAATGCTGCGCATTGCGACGCTTTTTGAGCTTTTAGAGCTGCTATTTTTGCTACTTTTGCGTGACACTGTAGTATTGACGTCGTAGAGCATTCACTTTGGAAAAGAACATAAAAAGTTAAACTGTGGAGATAGGAGCTTTCCGCCGGACAGGCGGACAGCAACGATTTGAGAAATGGCTACTGAACCCTGGTAATGGAACCCAAGTGGAACTATGTACAGTTGAATAAATGTGTCATGCTTAACCACTTTTTAATTTGTTTTGGGTGTTTATGGTGAGGATCTGTTTCTCTTCTCCTATGCTGTAGCCTGTATCCATTTATAATGCATGATCTCACTGTTTTACATCTCTTAAGAAATAATTGATAAGTTATGAGAGAATTAATAAATACAGAAGTACTTTTTAATGTTGCTCACAATAGCGTGTAGATTTAAAAAAATCACACCTGTGTGGAGTGAGGGGTACTAATATAGTAAACTCATGTTGATTAGGTGATGTAATGGTGATGTAAAACAAATGCATACATTAAATGTCCTTAACAATAAATTGACAATAATATGACGTAATGAGGGACAATATGACGTATATTTTCCCTTCATTGTCAATGGCGTTTATAAAACAAATATTGAACTAAAAACAAACATTAAACCTGTAAGGAGGGGCTAGCGCTGTACGGAGGGGCTAGCGCCCACACAGTGTGAAGTGAGGGGTGCTCTTATCATCATGCAATATACATCATCATAATGTATGATGTGTGATGGTGGGGCCACAGTGGCTCAGGGGTAGAGTGACCGTATGGGAACCGCAAGGTTGTGCATAGGACAGCACTATACCTCAACTACCAGCCGAATGTGTGACACAGAGGCATGTCCATGTTACACATTTGTTACACCCACTACCATGGGATTTAGTTAGTGTTATAGGTTTATGGTGAATGTTGCATTTATATAGCGCCTTTATCCAAGGCACTTTACATAGCATTACATTCACCCATTCACGCACCAATGGCAGCGGAGGAAACCATGCAAGGCACCAAGCTGCGCACATCGGGAGCAATTAGGGGTTCAGCGTCTTGCTCAAGGACACTTCGACGCTGATTCTGGGGGAGCCCGAGAAACTGGAACTGAGAACCTCGCGGTACCCATCCAGCTGTTCTACCGGACACTACTAGTTGGTTTAGGATGATTTGAAACCTGGGTGGAGCTGTGTTCCTAACCAGGCGATGAAGCATTGCCACTCTTCTGTTACACAATCCCACTTAACGATTATTATATGTCTTAGTCAGGTTTGACACAATGTAATGCACGTAACTCCACTGAAACCCATAACATGTAGCCTACTGACTTGTCCTTGGGGCTTTATGTATTGTATATACACACTCTAACTTGAGATGCTGTTTGTTAAGTCTGGCAGAGTCAGAGTGCTAGTCAACACTGACCTATACCTGGAGAAAGAGACATGCCATAGATTAGTCTAAGTGAGTCCAAAGTAAACGTAATAAGGTCTAACTCACTCCAAAGTATATACAGGAACTACCGCTTCTCTCATCTCTGCAAATAGGTCTGTAATTCAATCACTTAGCCAGTAAATCACATCTTATCTAGGCAGGTATAGGCTCTGATTATCCTGTGTCTGTTTTCTACAGCCCTGGATTAGAAGTCAGCTAAATGTTGGTCCATTTGTAGTGGAGATGACAGGTTTTCATTGTTTCTGTTCACAGATGGAAATTATCTAAATCTGGTTCAAACAAAGAATGTGTTCTGCTTGCTTTAGGTTAATGTATTTTGTACATTGTCACTGATACAAATAACGAATACATGAAAGTGTGGGGGCGGGGGTGGGGGGGGGGGACTCGAAGCAGGGTTTTTCTGGCAATCACTTTAAACCTTGTACGGTGAAACCATTGATCATCTTCTGGTTTTTGTCACGGTTATAATTTCGTGGCTACAAATGAGTCGTAAAATTGGACGCAAGGCATCAGGCTGATAAACACAGCTGTGGCCTGCCTGCTACTTTCCCTCTCCGCCTCTCTTGGTTGAAGCTCCATCTCCTGAAGACGCCTGCAGACATCTGGCCATGTTATACATTCAATGACGTGTCACATTGTGTCATTAGGAAATCATCTTAATTAGCCCATTCTGACCTGAGATCAGATTCATACGAGGTTTCCACCGGACACACACTGGTCTGATTAACCCATTCTGACCTGAGATCAGATTCTAAAAATGTCAGTCGTTCTTCGATTTTTTTCAAAAATAGCAGACCTACAAGCTCGTATCGCGCCACTCGGTGGCGCGATATGAGCTTGTAGATCTGCTATTTTTCAATAGCTAAAGCACGACATGATGCCGACACCAAAATGGGTGCCCGGTCAGAATGGGTTAATTAGACACCTTGCAGACTGAAAGTTGAATTGAGTCTATGTTGTTGTGACAATGGCCTTCATGAGCAATGTTTTATTTACCTCGAGAAAACAAAACTAGGAACATTGCATCAGATTCAGTAGAGTGCATATAGGCTACTTCTGGCAACACTGTGAAAATGGTAAATATTACTACCATTTCCACCTTAGATATGATTATGTAATGTTTCCTGTAGTGCCCTTTGGTTGTGACCTTGACTTTTGACCTTTTTCATCCAAAAGTTAATATTTTTCTCTTGATGGCAGCATACTGATCATTCTTCTCACTATGGGTAAAGACAGTCCTGCCATCCGCTCTCAAATTATTTTGCTAACAGCCCTTACTGCCACCTTAGCCTTTAACCTTTTTGAACCAAAGGTTAATCAGGTCTTCAGGAAAACTACTAGACGAAACGGTCATTAGATAATTGACACTGGGTGAAAAAAATGTGTTTGGGAACCGCTGATCTAATGTAATCCTGGGCGCTACACTTCCCCTGCCAACCTGGGGGGGGGGGGGGGGGGGGCAGCGGACTGACCGCATGCTTCTTTCTATGCATGAGGAGTCCAAGCTGCTTCTTTTCACCTGACAAGGGGGAGTTTCCCCGGCCGGATGCAGCGCGTGGAAGGAACACGTTAGTCCAACCAGTTCCTTTCGAGACCAGGATTATTGCATGTCCCTAGGGGACACGGGGCGAACATGTGAGGGTACCTACCCTAGGGGACACGGGGCGAACATGTGAGGGTACCTACCCTAGCCAGGGGACGTGGGGAAAACATGCAAACTCCACACAGAAGGGCCCTTTCGCCAACCCCGCCCAGGGTATGGGCACTGATGACGCGGAGGAGAGAACGCACCCCCAGTGCCCACAGCGCCCCGAGCGGGAATCGAACCCAGGACCTTCTAGCTGCAGAGGCGACAGCACTTCCGACCCTGCCACCGTGCCCCCACCTTTTTTTGCTTTTGTTGGCTGGCACTTTACTTCTACTATATACAGATGTGTGTTACAGAACTTGACCGTGATTGTGTTCTTGACCTTTTCAACCCAAACATTCGAGAGTTTACGCATTAGAAAGTTATTCTCTGGTGGTGATATAAACCACTTACCGGTAAGCCATATTTTATACTTCGTTGTACAGTATAATGGTGTCGTGCTGTGAAAATAGCCGATCTGCAGGCTCACAACACATCGCATTGTTACGTGTTGTGAGCTTGGAAAGCTGCCATTTTGCCTAATTTTAGAAACCTTAGCCCTACAATATGTATGCCATCTAGTTTGAAAGTGGTTAACACTAATATAAATCATGGTTTTTCGACAGCGTAATCCCTAAAGCATTTGAGTGAGGAGAAAGGAGGCCTGTTATGGCGACGGATAAACATTTGTAACAGTGTGTGTTTGTTTATTGGCCACAAGAACGAATGAGTCAAATGATATGGAAATGCTTGGACAATGAAAAAAGACACACACACACACACACACACACACACGTGTGCGTGTTGACTGTTGGCTGACCAGTTCCAGAATGTTGCTGATGCAGCTTTCATCACAGAACAACTTCTCTGAGACCTTAAATGCTCCACAACAACACACGCAAGCACACACACACACACACACACACACACACACACACACACACACACACACACACACACACACACACACACACACACACACACACACACACACACACACACACACACACACACACACACATGCATTGCATACCCATACACAGATATGACAGCACTGTCAGCACTGCGCGGTGGCGAACGTTGACCCAAGTGGTTCAATTCAATGGTTGCTTATGCGTCTACTCGCAACCATTTGGTTGCAAGGAGTTGCATGGTATCCCATTGGTGTGGTTTGTGTGAGGGTGTACCCTTGCATTTAGGGTTCATCCTGTGAGGGTGTACCCTTGCATTTAGGGTTTATCCTGTGAGGGTGTACCCTTGCATTTAGGGTTTATCCTGTGAGGGTGTGCCCTTGCATTTAGGGTTTATCCTGTGAGGGTGTATACCCTTGCATTTAGGGTTTATCCTGTGAGGGTGTACCCTTGCATTTAGGGTTTATCCTGTGAGGGTGTGCCCTTGCATTTAGGGTTTATCCTGTGAGGGTGTACCCTTGCATTTAGGGTTTATCCTAAATGTCCTCCCGTTTAGCAATTTTTGGGTTGGGGGGGGGGGGGGGGGGGGGGTGTTACATTTCCGGGTGCATTGGTAGCTCAGTCAGTGAGGAAACACTGACCATAATTGATAATCCACAATGTCCCTAGTTCAGTTCTTGACCACCAGGGACCATTACGGGTATGCTATGGTCATAAGGTTATATTTGACCAGGGACCATTACGGTTATGCCATGGTCTTAATTTAGGGGTTACGGTATAATTGGATGTGGATTCCAGGGGCTCCTATAGCTAAATGTGAATAGCTTTGTCAGGTATTTTCCCCCAAAGAATTTACAAATGTGGACAAATCTTCTCTTATGGGGGCCTCTCACACAAAATCTTTCCGAATGGGGGTCCTCTGCAAAGTAGATATGAATTTCGGTGTCCTTGACATGAAAATGTTTGAGGAAAATAAATGACTCACTGTAATGTAGTATTACGTAGTAAGTGTATGTATTGATTTAGACTAGCGTCTGCAGTGCTAAATGCCTAAATTGTAAATTCTTACAGTAAACTCTCGTAAAAGGAGACATTAAAGTGACTCGCTGTTCCAGTGAGTCACTCTCTGCACTCACATTGTTGTAACTCTTTGACTTCACTTCCAGCACGTATCCATAAAACAAGCTAAGTGTCCATTAAACAGCTAAGAATAGCTCTACTGCTGGGTTCACAGGACATGGTGGCACATTTCCCTGTATATAGTCGCTGTCGGGTTGAAAGTTAACCTTGCATGTCTAAAACCGTTACTTTCTTAATATTATTTAAGAACACAGGAGAGAGCTATATAGATGTGCCTCTTGTTTGCAAAACAGTTTCATTTTAAGTGTGAACAATATATATAACTGAGCCAGTTCTTCGTCAGGGCAAAAGTAAGAAATGTCAGGCTAAAGTCAGTGCCTGCCCAAAGGTGTTGTCACATTAAAACTTATTTTCTACATTTCACATAATGTAATCAGACAGATGTGTAATACACACAAAAAAAATATATTGAGTAAAAGTCCCACGTGGTTCAGCCAACCCTTACTGGTAACAGAACAGAACAGCGAAGTAGAACAGCGGCAGTACTGTGTAACCTAAGACTCAACCCAAAGACGGACGTTTCTGTTGTTGCAGCATCAGCTCAGTGTTCTTGTGGTTAGAGTGTCCAGCCTCAGATTGGGAGGTTGCCTCCCTGCTTGGCACTCAGCGAGGGTTGAATTGTCCTGTGACATACTAGTGTCATTATGTCCAGTACATCAAGCTGACTCACGCTACAGATACAGGAGATATAGGCGACTGATCCTATGGGGCTTAATGGCTCAGAAAGGCTCACTTTACCTTCCTTCACAGATGAGATACTGATAGGAAACTATCACTGATCCCCAGGGCCTTGTTCTACCTTTGATAGCTACCAAAAGGAAAAGACAACAACAAACAAACAAACAAACAACTGGAAAGAATGTGTGTGTTTTTATACAACGGTACTAAAGATCCTTGTCAAGTTACCCTCTAGAGGGCATGTCACTGATTGATCAACGCTTAAGCTGTGTGTCACAGCAGGTAAATTTGAGTTTACACCTGCCCACTTAGCAGCAGCCGGAGGGAAGCCTGGGGCCAGAACAGGTGAGGAAGACAGAAGAGAGGCTTTGCTCAGGGTGTTAAACTATTAACAAGGTTTCTGCTCCTGAGGAATTTTTTTGTTCCAGGAATCCCTGCTTTGTCACATTGTCACTGAAGGGGATTCTCTGCAATAGTTTATTTTTTTCAAGTACAACTATAGGAAAACTATAAAAATGCAAGACGTTTTGTAAATTGTTTATATTTGTATGTTCCCACCATCACCAACAATACTCTGGTGTGCACTGACTGGGGTCACTGTTTGTAGATTCTGCTGATTTTTTTGGCTGCTACGGAATTTTCCACTTTGGAATTCTTGACTTGGCAACTGGAAGAAACTCTTAGAAAGGGATTGTTTTTTCTTCAAATGGAGGTGCAAATGGATGAGACTCTTCTGTATAAATATCAGTGGTGGAAATAGTACTCACATTGTTTACTTATGTAAAAGTATCAATACTGCAATGTAGAAATACTCTGTTACAAGTAAAAGTCAGGATTTCAAAATGTACGTCATGAGTAAAAGTACAAAGGTATTGGTATCAAAATGTGCTTAAAGTACCACAAGTAGAAAGTAGTCATTGTGCAGAATGTCTGCTTTCACAAGTTTTCAAATGTATAAAATGTAAAATAATAATAATAATAATCTTTGGAAAATAGCAGATCTACAGGCTCACAATGCATCGTGACACATTGTGAGCTTGTAGATGGATATGTTCAAATGGCCAAAATGTATATAGGGCTGAAGTGCATGGGTAATGTGTGTTTTGTAATAATAATCACAATCTACAAAGTATCTAATAACTAAAGTTGTCAAATAATTGTAGTGGAGTAAAAGTACAATATTTGTAATCTTTATCAGGTCATTGTTCAGCACAAAGAGGGTTTAATTAGAATAGCACCTGTTCACTTCACACTGGGATCTGTGGACCAAAGCCACTGTTGTTGCATCTGCTGGACCAAATACTACTAACCATTGGACCAATTAAAATAAAATACATTGATAAATTTGGACATTTAACATTCAACCTGTAGTGACTGTCTGTCTGTTGTGTCGTCCCCCAGAAAACATAATAATCCCTATTTTATTCTGAGACAATTAGAAAATTGTGGATCTAATTATATTAGCTCATAATGCATTACATTGCGAATAATGAGTGTGAATAATTTTGCCTACATTCACAAAATAAGGATGCCAGGATTAATGTGGTTAATTTCACTATTATTTCACTTGTAAGATGTTAGCCCAATGAGACAGTGTTTGTGAATCCTTCTGTCTGTACTTCCAACTCCGCTTTTCCCTTTAATTGCCAATCAGACACCAGGGTTCATGTGGTTAACTTAATGTATTTCCTGCACTTACTGTATACGTTTCCAATCATGTCTTTCAATCCCAGAGAATAACATTTGTTGTATTGTCCCCAAAACAGTCTAGAGTCGACCATGCAGGCCATGTGGAGAGTAACACAAAAACTTGGATAAACACAACCATAACATTGAAACACAAGGGAGATACTACCGTGTAGTTTGTGTGGACACACAGCTCTTCTCTTTAGATGTATTTACCTGACAAAGACATATACAGCATGAACACATGTTGAGAGAGAGAGAGAGAGATAGAGAGAGAGAGAGAGAGAGAGACTAGTTGCACACAACTAGCTAGGTAGATAAGACTCTTAGGGCTCCATTAAGCAAGTCATATAATATTACATATAATATTACAGTTTTATGAGCTGGGGGCGTGTGGAAAGTCATATAGCAATTTTAAGCATGTTAAGAAGCACTTTCGACACCCCGTGGAGTGCGCAAAACGGCCTTGAATTAGTCATGGGAGTGTTTAGGGCGTTTTCTCCTTCCAGCCAATTATGCCATTCCCTTTAAAAGTCAGCTGATCACCTGCGGTCTGTGCAATGCTATGATGATGGCGGACATTGAAGATGTCCCAAACAGACGGAGGGCTCTTCGGTTCTCCGCCGAAGAAGTTCGAGTGCTCGTGCATGAGGTCAAACAACGTCAACAGGCCCTTTACGGGACTCCTTCCCTGCCTCCCCGCCTCGACCACATAAAGCAGGCGTGGGCTGAGGTGCAGGCGGCCGTCTGTGCGTCCTCCGGAGTCACCCGCAGTGTGGCACAGATAAAAAAAAGGTTTGCCGATCTCCGGAGGACGAGCAAACAGAAGGTATGTTGAGTACTTGAGTTGAATATTGACATTGACCAGAATGGCTTGGGGATTAATAGAGGTGGCTCTCCATGGCCTATTGCCTTATATTGAAATTGACAATAGATTATTCAATCCAAAGGTCGCCGCAAACCGACGGCAGCAGTCGGCCACGGGAGGAGGAACAGCTACGTTGGAGGTTCTCACACCAGCCGAGGACCTCGCCGCCTCTACCCTCTGCACCGAAAGCATAGAGGGGTTCGGTGGGGTTGAGGTCGGCGGGGTATCTGGTAATTAAATTTCCTTCCAATTCCACTCATTATTTGGGGTGGAACCGTGGAGAGCATTCTCCCAAATTAACACCACCTGGTTTATGATGGCCGAGTGTATAGGCGCATGCATGCCACGCAATTAAAACAAATAAATAATTGGTCAAGATAATAACCACACGCTTTTGGACTGCAATGTTTGTCAGCTTCAACAAGCTTGCAGCCAACTACCTGTCTAAATTCACGTGTAGTAAATTCTACACGTATATACGGTGGAAATGGCTATAGATATATTTTGAAATTAAATAATATCAAACGGGTTATTGGCTATAAGTCCAAAAAGAGTGGAAGGCATCAGTTTCTTTCGGGGTTTTTTAACAATTGGATTTCAGAAGATTCATGTGTTTTTTTTTTTTCTTCGTGTGGTTATCTTATCCCAATTCCTTATTTTTTCGTTGGATTTCGCTGCCTTCAGTTTTAATTTGCATGGCCTATACACCAGGTGGTGTAATGTGGGAGAATACACATCTCGGTAACATAGCATGGCTAATAAATAGTATAATAATGGCCAATCTCACAATGAGAAATCACATGTGGATCCTATGCATAGCCTATAGCTAACAACATTTACCCATTGGAAAGGATCCAAACTTAAATGTATTGCAACGAATGCAGTCAGACAATGCAGCTAATTTCATTCATAATATTAATTCCACAGATAGCTCGTCGGCCGCCTCCAACGTAGCTGCTGTATCCGACCAGGAGGAGGAGGAGTTTGGCGGGTCGGAGTCTGAGCCAGAAGCGGGGGAAGAGCGAGAGGAGGAGGAGGTGGATCCGGGGGAAGGACCGTCGGGGAGTGTGCCTACGACCGAGGCCGCGAGTCGTCTCAGGCGGGGACCCCGTCGAGCACTGTCCAGGGACGAGGGTCGCCCGTTCCTGGACATGCAGCAGGCGGGGTTCAAAATGCTGGAGAACACCCTGGGACGGCTCGCTGCCTCACATGAGCGGGCCACCGAAGCGCTCGTGCACAGCGCCAATGCCATGGAGCGCTGCACTGTAACGTGGGAGCGGCTCGCTCATCTGGCATCGTTAAGGCACCCTCCTCCGACGGCCCAAGCCCCTCCACCTCTGCCCGCACCTCCAGCTCCACCATCGGCACCACCACCAGCACCACCGGCACCAGAACCTCACTCTTCCCCCATGCACCAACACCAGAGCGGCCCGTCGCCGACTTTATAGTTCTCCGACTCCTCGTCGTTCCCGTGGCCGAGGTCCACGCCTGCGTGGGCAGAGGCGGAAAAAATGATTAATTGACCTCATGCACGAGCACCCTTTTCTTTTTTCATGTTTGATGTTATTTAAGTTATTTATTTTTATACGTTTACAGCAATAAAGCTGTCATTATTATTTGCAATAAATATTTCTAAATACAAGCTTACCCGTTTTCTGTGCGAGTGAAACTCAAGTTCAAATGTGTTCAAGGAAAGAACAGGTCATCTGGTTTAAGTTCAACTGCCGACAGGAAGACAAGGGAGACGTTAATAGTCTGGCAAAATGGAGCAGCTTTCTGTGCATTTATTTTATTTCAGAATAAACACACCTCCGCATGTGAGTTGCAATTGCAATTGCAAATCGAGAGAAGGGTCTCGGAGCTGTTTCCCGGCGAGGGCCTTGATTGTACGAAAAAAGTGTGCATGATTTCCAGCAAATGTCCACAGTACTTCAAACTACAAAGTGCTTCCAAACTTAAATGTCACTCTTATTCCCGAAATCCAAATAAAGTCACCTTAAACAAGCTAACCACTTTTAATCTATTCCAAAAAAATGTTGCCAAATATAAAAACGAAAAATTACAAAATGAGTGAATAAAAAGTGCAATAAAGACCTGAATGCTTGTTGAAGTTCCTCGATCAGCTCCTCTGCTCTGCAGGAATGAGTGTAGGCCTAAAGGGCCATATATGCACGGAATGCGTGCCAGTATGTTGAGGCTACATACTGTGAGCTGGTGTCTCCCGTCTGAAATAAATCAAAATTACGATAGGCTAAGAAAAATATTTATTAATAATAATAATCTGTTTGTAGTTTGCTTACCAGGCAACTAACGGCGAGCGCGTCGCACCAGATCATCTGCCACCTGGTCCCTCGCTGCCTTTGCGTTTGCCCGCTGCACTATATTCTCAACCCCGTCATTTGGAGCTGGTACATGCAGCTCTGCTTGCTCTCTCCGGTAATGTTCCAACCACCTCTCCTCATCAAAGCCTTCTAGCACCAGTCTATGACGCAGGCATATGTTGTGCAACACACAGCATACGGCAAAGAAAGATGCTACTTTCTGAGGGGTGTATTGCAAGACCCCACCTGACCTGTCCAAGCAGCCGAATCGCTTTTTGAGCACGCCAAATGTTCGCTCGATTACCACACGTGCCTGTGAGTGTTTTCTATTAAAAGAAACCTCACGCACCGTTGTTGGCCCCTGATATGGCACCATCAGCCAGGTTTTTTGAGGATAACCATTGTCGCCTAACAACCACCCGTCAGGAGGGGGGTCCCTCCCGAAGATTGTAGGTATGACAGAGTTATCCATGATGTAGGTGTCATGGCTTGATCCAGGAAATTTTGCACATACACTTGTGATGTATTGAAATGCATCGCAAAGTACCTGGACATTGATGGAATGGGTTCCCTTACGGTTCACATAGGCTACACTGTTCACATCCGGAGCCCGAATCTGGATGTGCGTGCAATCTATGGCACCCAGAACTCCAGGGAACCCATACTTGTCCAGGAATTCCTGTTTCACCCTATGTTGGCTTTCAGGTGTTGTGGGAAACGTGATGAACTCACGGGCGTGTCGGAGGAGGCTTTTAGTGACCGCATGTATAGCCAGACTTACGGAAGGTTGTGACATTCCTCCAAGTGAGCTGAGGTGACTTTAGAATGAACCACCAGCATAAAAATATAGTGCAACACTGACTTTAACAGCAACTGGCAAAGCAAAGGGACAGGTGACATCGGGCTCAATGTCGTTGCTGACCAAATGGCAAATGTTGGTTACTGCCTGACGGGAGAGGCGCAGCTCAGCTCTGCATTGCGTCTCTGTGAGATAATAACAATATAGGCCTATTTTTTTTTTATAATATAATATATATATATATATATATACACACACACGTGCGCACACACAGCCTTCATGGAGTTGGATTACCAAATAACAAAGAAGAAAGAAGAAGAAGAAGGCTATGGCCTAGCCTATATAGGCATATACCTGTCAATCCTAAGTAATTCCTTCGTTGTCTGTAGACTCTCTCAGAACGGCGGAGGCGTCTCTCGTACTCTCTGCCGAGTATATACTCCATTGTTCTCTCTCAGGCTGGACATGTGAGAGTGGTGGTATTTATACTGTGACCGTGATTGACTGACGTCAGGACGTGGAGTAGCGTGTGTGTTCATGTGTTCCCAAACTTCCCATGCACGTGCATTTGTGTACCAACTGCGCGCTCGTGTGAAATCAAACATTGCTCTTTGCGTTTATGAGGTGGTCAGACCCACGTCTAATCGTTATGCGCTGAGTGTTTTTAGGTCAAGGGGCTTAATAGCAAATTGCGCAAAGCGAAAATAATTAACATATGGACACTCCCACAATGCTAAAATATTCAGGAACGCCGTATGCCATATGTGTGTGCGTTCAACATGGGCCGAAATGCCTTTCATAATACGATTGTGCGCAGAGCGAGGGCAATTTATGTATTACCCCATTGTAAAACGGATCTTCAAAATCCAGCCCTTAGGGTGCCACAGATTCTTGCTGCTCAATGGCCCGCTGGCCCTGTCTGCACTCTTCCAGGTCTTTAACAGGTTCAAGGTTCAAGGTTTAGGGTAAGGTTTATTGTTACCTCTTCTGTAGGGCCTACATAATAGTAAAATTCTTTGTAGCAGCAATCCATCTATGAATGCACATAGTCTGTGTGTGCATGCTCATAAACCAACTAAGTGGTCAGTGTTTACTCATGTTTACTTGAGAGCGCTGATGCGTTTCGGCAAACAGCCTTCTCCAGAGCAGACTAAAAAGGGCGTGCGTGCATTCCGTGCAATATAACAATGTATTGTCTATCTCTGTCGAACAGTGCATGTGGACTCGAGTAGCTCGCTATAAGACGATGTATTGACCCACATGGCGTCAGGGGCGGAACATAAGACAAGAATAAAGAGTGACAATACTCAAGGCCACAATAATACTAATGCATGTTATGGTCCTATAGGTCTCCCTACTGTGACAGTGGTCGTGGCCTAACCTAACCAAGGGCACATTCTCCCATAACTGGTGCAGTACCCCCATTAACTATAACTCCCTATTTGGGTATAGAACTGACACCATTACAGTATCTTGCGTCATGAAATTATAAATTATTACACCTGCAAAGGATGTCGATACACACAGAGACTTTACAATGAATACTGTGGGGATTTTTTATTTGGCCAAAGCAACGTTTGGTTCCAACAGCTTGCTTCGTGGTTCCATGTGCCATTCTCCAACACTCAACAGATGGTATCAGTGTAACGTCAAGTAAAGGATGCAAGAAGTACAGCCAAGAAGCGAGTGAACGTGTTCCGGAAAAGTTGCGGTATGTGTGTTATAACCTTCATCACAGGACCTTGATCGAGATCCTGGGACAAGATACCGGGGCGTTTCTCCAAGGGATTATAACCAACGACATGGGGCTCTTTAAAGACAGACACGGAGCTATGTATGCACACATGCTGAATGAACAGGGAAGGACACTGTATGACGTCATGCTGTAGCTGTACAGAATAAAAGAAGCAGAGGCAGGTTGCAGCTTTCTCCTCGATTGTGACAGCACGGCAAGAGACACTTGCGGCTGTACAAGATTCGCCGGAAGGCGGAGCTGAACTCCCGTCCGGACCTCTCTCTATGGGCAGTGCTCCCTCAGGGAATACAACCAGGTCAAAAGTTGGCTAAGCCTGATATCTCCTCCACAGAAAAGGCTCTGGTGTGGGAGGCTGATCCATGGACAGAGGCCATGGGCGGGAGACTGGTGGTGGTCAGTCAAATTGACCCTTTGCATGTCATTGCATCACGCCAGCAAGGTGACACAGAAGAGTATCATAGGCATCGCTATGCGATAGGACTTCCTGAAGGAGTTCAAGACCTTCCTCCAGGCGTTGCCACAGGCGTTGCAGAGGAGTGCCACAATTCTTCTCATGTGTCTATGAGGTGACAGTACTTCATTAGACACCCTGGAGTCGATTTTATGTGCAATGGTGTATTTTACTTTGTATGTAGGGTTTCTTCGTGGAGGCTGAACCCTTGACAGTCAAACGGGCCAATGAAATAAACAGTAATTATAGTGACATCACATTATCAGCCCCTCCCCTAACCCCTCCCCCTTTATCATACTACAGCTGTGCGTGCGGCTTCAGTTCAGGTGGATCACCACCCATCACCGCCCACCATGTATTTAACAAATACTGTAAACTTTTTGGAAAAAGTTCTTCCTCCTTATATTATAATAATACCTGATGATCTTGTTTTAGGGTGGAAAAAAATCGTGGCACTCCATCTTTAAAATGTTCTTATCCCTCTAATGGGCTGGAATGCCCAAACAATGGGGACACCCAGTTGTGAGTGCATGCCCCTCACATCTCCATGTTGTTACGAGTGCCATGTCATGTTGAGCTTGTGGACCAGCATGTTTGGAAGAGGTGGCTAGACAGACAGGTGTTGTCGTACCCTACTTACTGTACCGTCTATATATAGCTCACATCACTCGCAGGTGCCAAGAACCCACCCGACCAGCGTACAGTTTCCAGCCCCCCTCCTCACCATTAACCAATGAATGGAAACTACGGCAAAAGATAACACATTAGAAAACTTTCCATTTCAGCTCAACACTCCGAACGCACTCTGAAGTCATTCTGGGGAGACGGAAACATTTTTTTGAGCGATTCTAGAAAAACACGGCGCTTGTACGAAGCGGAATACATCTGACTCGTGTTCTCACAGAGAGGGTGATTGATATCGCCGGTGTGCAGCGCTCTAAGGGTCGCCGTCAGTCTAAGGCCCGCGCGTCTCTCTGCTTTGATTAACACTGTTTACATTAGGCTATGGAATGTCAACAGTGACCTCATCGGTCTTCCACGGCCTAGCATTTTGTCGGAAGAAAGCGGGGGGGAAAAAAGTGATAGCTGAGAAATGAGGAAGCTATTTTGAGAAATGCAGTGAAGTGAACACATATTTGCATTTATAAACCGTGTGTATACACTACAGTATATAAATCATATTTAGGACTTTACGGGTTTAATGTTTGTTTTTAGTTCAATGTTGGTTTTAAAAACGCCATTGACAATGAAGGGACAATTTTTACGTCACACGTGCCTCATTATGTCATATTGTCACTTTATTGTTAATGGCGTTTTATGTTTTACATCACCATTACATCACCTAATCAACAGGAGTTAGACTTTAATATATTAGCGACACTCATGATTATGATCTACAAGCTCATATACACTATTCAATGTAGTCTGATATTCAGGGATCAAAATGTACCTTTTTATCTTAGGAGCACCTGCTGTAATAGTTTATAGGTGTATAGAATCTACTGAAATGTGATTAGATAATACACTACTGTACAAACATACCATAAAGGTTCTACTAGCATGTC
Source organism: Protomyctophum parallelum (assembly GCF_964188405.1). Classification (NCBI taxonomy): domain Eukaryota; kingdom Metazoa; phylum Chordata; class Actinopteri; order Myctophiformes; family Myctophidae; genus Protomyctophum; species Protomyctophum parallelum. Next base: position 60,797,325 of record NC_139699.1, read on the forward strand.
ATACCATGTTGTCAAAACAAAAGGCATGGTTTACTACCGTATGTTCTTCATATTATTTCATGTTTATTGCATTGAATATAGCCATAGTCTAGAGTAACAATACCCTCATGCACACTGTCCTGTATTTAACTTTTAACGTGTGTAATGTGTATGCATGCGTTTTGGTCTGAAAGACGTTTATAGTGCAGTTTCAAGATGTGTTCCCTTCAGCGGCAGTAATTTCACTTCTGTGTTTCCTAACTGCAAGTAGTAGGCTCCACTAGAGCCTACTGCCTGCTCCATTGCATGGTCTTAATGAGTAACCTACTGGTGATTATGGGTTGGTTATACTATAGCATTCAAAGCAGGGATTTAAAGTGAAGATTCAACTATATGGCAGTGTGCTCAAGGCAAGTGTCGTATAATTCCATGAACCAAAAGTACTATTATCAATAAGTCACTAGAATGTCTCATCAAACTACTTTGAGTTTACACTTCACACCTGAATCTGTTTGAAGCTCGCTCCCCTGGAGTGAGAGGTTGGAATCCAGGTGACCGTTTGGGTACGCTCTGTCAATGACTTTCACTGAGTAACTGTGCCACATTTTTCTAAGAATGACTTTTACAATCGGTCACTATAGAAAGATATAGACGCTATGGGCTGTATTTTGCGTGTCTTAAGTACCAGGTCTTATTCCCTAACTTGAGTAAACTAAAGACCTGGAGGCGTGATCAATGCTCTTTGGCCACTCAGAATAGCCAAATGGCATTGATCACGCCTCCAGGTCTTTAGTTTACTCTCTCTCCAACCGGAAAGAGCTCTGTATGTCCGGGAGGAGGAGGGGCCTAGTTACAAATATAAGGACAGGTTTGTGGGTTGATCGGGGTTCTGCTGGATCCGGTTGCTCACTTTTGGCTAAACGAGTTGCTGTGTGTTTTTAATCCAGAGTTCCCCAGAGGACTTTTTTTTCCCTTTGTGCCTTTGTCTTGACGGTGGATTTGCTCTTTTGAATGCAAATAAAGACGTCTGCTTTAAACTCACTTCATCTGTACTTGACCCGGTCTTTTCCCTACCTTTGCTGCACGCTGGTTTTGTTGTTCTTCAGAAAAGAAAAGACACCTCACAAGCTTATTGGATTCTTCCACTGAACAAAGAAATCCTCTTCCAGACACATGAATAATAAAACAAAAGCACCAGACGTGAAGCTTCAAGCTCGCTGCATGGGACATTTGCTTTTAAAAACAGACTTTGAAGTTATAGGAGCAGGCAGCTGGGATTAAATTTATGCCCTGAGTGTGTATACAGCTAATTGCTGAGCACGCTGAACCTCTTCATTGGATCCAAACATTTATCACAGCATTTCTTAACCTTTTTGACCGTTTCCATGCTCCACTACACTCTCGTGTTTGTAGAGTTTTGGACATGAACTGTGTTTTACTATCAATCTCAATTCCACGCTGACGGTAATTACGGTAGTTCATTTCTGCGTCAAACCTTAACCGGGAGAATTCATTCACGCATTCTTAGTAGCATTCACCTCATTACTGGAATCGGAATGTCTTTATGCTTAATTTGGTTGAATTTACTACAGCTGTTGCTATTCATTATTTCTTTGTTATTGTTGTTATTCATTTATTTAGCAACCTAAGTCACTTTTTGTGCTCGCAACCTGCTATGCTTCTTCGACAGAGACACAGGCAAGTTAGCTAAATATGAGGTAATCTCTTGCCTGGCTCCAGCCCTTAATTGACTCATTAGTCACGCCCCTTACATTAAAGAATTATCAGGCCAGGCACTGTAGTCACACCTGTGTTCCCAAATTGACTTTCCAGGTCATTAAGATCAAATTTGCTTCCAACACTTTTGAGCCCTTTACCCTAGAGTCCTTGTGATTGAGAGCCATATTCAGTGTTTCTATAATGGTCAGTATACTGTATATATAGTAGGTGCAACAGTAAATTGAATCGAACCAAACTGTTATAAACTCAGTGGTGATTTTAATTAAATATGTGAATTTCAAACATTTGGAATAGCTTATTGTAGACTGAGATTTCCCTATTTGTTTTTGGAGTATATACTGTAAATAGGGTGTAAGTGGCTAATCAGGCAAATTGATTTAGTCGATTATTTAAAAAATAAATCACCCCCATGGGAAGTGAGGGGCGCTCTTATCATCATACATCATTGCATTCTGGCCAATCATTAGTCTTTTAATGTTTGTGTTTACAATAACACTCAATTAAATGGCCATTTATGATCAATGGCATTTAAAGGGTAAGACCACTTCTTTTTTTGTTTGAGGTTTGGGTTGTTTTCTTACCTGATTATGGGCAAACTAGTCTACTCCATGAATTATTTCACTCCGTTGTGTTGTTTATTAGCAATTTAAGAAATACAAAATAGGGTCCATTGACTTCCATTGTAACAGGGAAACAGCTCTCAAAGTCACTCTTTTAGCACATAAACGAATGCAACAAAAGCTGATTCTGACAGTTTGACATCAGGAAAACTCATGCATTTTATTTTTAATAATAAATGTCAACTTTGTCTTGTTTTGCCTAATTTGTGTAGAAAGAAGATCCGGTAGGTATACGCCGACCGATTCACTGCTGATCGCGTTGATGATTTGATTTGATTGGGCCAAAACTGTACACCACTCCTGAAGTGTATTATTGGAATGCTGTTGAGCCATGACGGGGATGTAAACAAATGGATTTGATCTTGTCCGCTTGCCACTAAAAATATACAGTACACAATGGACGTGTTTGAGGGAGACACTTTAGAAGAAGTATGTAAAATGTTTGTGTCTGGGATTGCTCATTGCGAGGGTGTGCATCTCAAACAGCGTGGAGACTTGTTTACAAATGAAACCTCGCAAGACATCCCTGCGAGAGTTGGGAACACCGTATAGTAGGCTACTGCTTCTGTCTATCTCCGACTAAAATAGTAACTTTATAAATCTTAAAAGACGAAAATAAAACCGCATGAGTTTTCCTGATGTCATAAACTGTCAGAATCAGCTTTTGTTGCGTTGGGTGTGCTAAAAGAGTGACTTTGAGAGTTGTTTCCCCGTTACAATGAGCAACAATTTTTTTTTTCTTAAATTGCTAATAAACAACACAACGGAGTGAAATAACTCATGGAATGGAATAGTTTGCCCATAATAAGGTAAGAAAACAACCCACACCTCTCAAAAAGTGGTCTTACCCTTTAATGTGCGTCTTAGGACAAAGTTTGTATTTACACACTGTAACGGCGAGCCGTTTATTATTGTTATTTTTGGTGTTGTTATTTTCTGGTTATGGTTTGTTAAATATGTACTTATTCTTATTTCCATATATATATTTACATTAGCCATTAGTTCATTCCTTACAGTTGTGGAGCTAAGCTTATATCAGGACTGTCAGCAGCGTTGTTTATGCTGTGCCACTGCGGCCATGCAGTATTGCTGCTGTTACTACTGTTTCTGTTTTCCAAATGCAGAAGAATAATGTCCCTTCTCTCGTGAGAACCGGTGGAAACCGTGTGAGGTCTTGATCCCTCCTCATTGGCCAGACCAGTCATGTGACGGCCCGTTGGATGACATCGCTAACTTATAACTTAAGCTCTAGCTGTTCGCTTTCATTCTGTTGCTTTAACTTTGCTTATCCTTTTGTTTATGTTAGTTCCCTTCGGGGAGGAGCTGTAGGTTAAGTTGTAGTTTGTTTTGTTTACGTTAGTTCCCTTCGGGAAGGAGCTGTAGGTTAAGTTGCAGTTTGTTTATGTTAGTTCCCTTCGGTGAGGAGCTGTAGGTTAAGTTGTAGTTTGTTTTGTTTATGTTAGTTCCCTTCGGGAAGGAGCTGTAGGTTAAGTTGCAGTTTGTTTATGTCAGTTCCCTTCGGGGAGGAGCTGTAGGTTAAGTTGTAGTTTGTTTATGTTAGTTCCCTTCGGGAAGGAGCTGTAGGTTAAGTTGTAGTTTTTCCCTTTGTTGATGTTAGGTTCCAGTTAAGTGAGTTTATTATTTTTGTCTCTCCATTTTCTTTTAGAGGGAAACGATACCATTGTAAGTTGCACTGTTCCGCTCAAATATATATCCTATTTATAATATCGTTTATTATTTATCCTCTATAATAAATGATTGCCAATATACTTGAAAGTCGATTAGCTTCCATCATGTAATTATTGAGCCATTTGTATTCAAGATCAAACCCTTGTAACTCTTTAACCTTTTGACTGAAGTACAAGTAAAGACTTTTTCAACTTTTGAGTAAGGTTTCCTGCATGTCCAGTTAATATGTTATGCATACCCATTACCACTAGACACATATAGTTTATATGTTATGCATACCCATTACCCCTAGACATATATAGTTTATATGTTATGCATACCCATTACCCCTAGACATATATAGTTTATATGTTATGCATACCCATTACCCCTAGACACATTGAGCCGTAACACACTCTAAAAGCTGGACATACGGCCCCTCAAAAATTGATTCGTTGAAAAAATCGATTATTGTTTTTGCCTAAAGGACATTATATCATCTGCCAGGTGGAAATCTGTACGTCCAAAATGGTTTAGTTTCAGGATTCAAATGAAAAAAGCGTCAGATGTAGCGGATCTACAAGCTCAAAGCGCGTCGCTTCGCAAACACATTTCGAGCTTGTGCATCTGCTATACTTTTGACGCTTCTGTGGGACGCCGTAGTGTGATCAAGTATAGGGCGTTAATTTACGAGAAAAATCCACGAAAAGTTAGAATAATTCTGGAGACGAGAGGTTTGTGCCCGACAGCAACGTGGATATAAGGGTCAGCAGCAGCACTGCTCCTGGGACCCCGGGGGGGGGAGGGGGGGGGGAGGAAAACAAACAACCGTCCAGCACTTTGCTGCTCCTTCTAGTCGCCATGGTTACCCTGGCCCATCTGTTCAGAATCAGGCCTTGGACTGCAGCCGGCCACGTTCCCTGGCTGGAACTATAGGTATACATTTGACTTGAGTATACTGTACTTAAGTACAATTCTGAGGTATTTGTACTTTGCTGGAGTATTTCCAATTTCCAGGACTTTTACTTCTACTGCACTACGTCTCGGGGGCAAATGTTGAACTTTTAGTCCGATATATATATTTTTTAAACTTTAGTTACTAGTTGCTTTGTAGATCTTCATTATTATGACAAAACATAAGCTAAAACACTTTAGCCCTATATACATTTTGGCCATTTGAAAATAGCCTGATGCACAAGCTCACAATGTGTCGCGATGCAACTCATTGTGAGCTTGTAGATCTGCTATTTTCAAAAGATTGTTATACGTATGAAAACTTGAAATGGGACATTCTGCACAACGGGTACTTTTACTTTTGGCACTATAAGTACACTTACTTTAGCACTTTTACTCAAAATAGCCTATATACATTTTGAATTCCGGACTTTCACATTTCTAAATGACAGCATTGATATACGTTTATACTTATTAAGTAAAAGTACATTTGAGTACTTTTTCCACCACTGTTCCCCGGATGGAAAACGACGACAGGCGAGCGGCTGTTCCTCCTCCACGCACCGCGCGGCCCCGCCTCCACAAACAACCAGCGAGAACCCAACCCACACACTCACCACACACACCCAAACACCCTACCCCTCATTGTCAACACGTGTGTGTGCGCGTGCGTGTGTGTGTGTGTGTGTGTGTGTGTGTGTGTGCGTGTGTGCGTGTGTGTGCGTGCGCGTGCACGCTGCATGCGTGTGTGTGTGTGTGTGTGTGTGTGTGTGTTGTGAAACACAGGGGCTAGGCTTACCAAGGTTCTTCGACTTTTCCACACTGTGGTTTAGAGATTCCTTCCATAGCTGCTCACATCTGCAGGTTATCAACAACACACACACACACACACACACACACACACACACTCACACACACACACACACACACACACACACACACACACACACACACACACACACACACACACACACACACACACACACACACTCTTCTACACGCTACCACTTTCTCTTTGTTGTACTTTTTCACTCACTCCTTCCATTGTCCTTTTAGTTTCTCTCTTTGTGTTTTGTCACAGTCCCCCCCGCCCCTCTTTTTATTTTTATTTCTCTCCCCCCCCTTCCCTCTTTCTCTCCCCCCCCTCTTTCTCTCTCTCCCACCCCCCTCTTTTTCTCTCTCTCTCTCCCTCCCCTCCCCTCTCGTTTCCTCTTTTACTGTAACTTCCCACTGAGTTTATGTCTTCAATAAATGTCCTGGATGGGTTACGCGTCCTTAATATGATATGAATGGCAATTGATGGAGTAATAGTCATAGTATCAGAGAGGAACTGAGGTGTGTGTGTGTGGAGGCTATAGGCAATGCACAGAAGAGCTATAGGTGTTTGGGAGGAAATATATTGCATATGTACACACACACACACACACGCATGCACGGATTGCACGCACGCACACACGCATGCGCACACGCACACGTGAACGCATGCGCGCACGCACATACACACGATCAAGCCCTCTCCTCCAGTTACCAGCTCCGCAGAACCTTGCATTCCTCTTACTGAGTCCGTTCACTTGAGAGGGAAATGTAATTTGTGAAGGATTAGTATAGGCAAACAAGGTTACAATGACCTCAGAGCCGGGTCACCACTCAGGCTCCCAAGTCTCAGTAACGGAGAACCGCTAAGCGATCGATCTCCTTCCAGCGTCGTTGCTGTAAGAAGCACCATCAGGACCCTCTAGCTATATCGCTTGTATACTGCTGCCGTCCTGATGCCAGTCAAGAAGTACAGGTGGGCTCACCCATAGACATCGGCCCTTCGGCTCTGGGGCCTCTGTCTCTCTTGCAGGCAACATGGAGGCAAGCTTTCCCCAGGTTCCTTTGCGAAGCGTGAGTGGAAGCTTGCCAAGCTTCCACGTGCGTCACAGAAGCTGGACGTGCGGTCGGCCAATCAGAGGCGCGTTAGTTTTCTCATGCACTTTGATGACCATAAAGCTCCTTTGGACTGAAACGATAAGTCACGGAAAGCACGTGCTGTGATTGGCCAGTAGTCACTTCCGCTCGACTTCCGCCTTCGCTGGAGACACACGAACTGTGCAGCGGCCAATGAGGTCGCTCCAACGAACTGTGCAGCGGCCAATGAGGTCGCTCCAACGAACTGTGCAGCGGCCAATGAGGCATCTATTTTTGAGGGGCTCCTACGTCCAGCTGTTGGTGTGTGTGTAACCCAAATTTTGTCCCAACATAAACATTAAATGCCATTAATAATGAATGGACAATTTTGAGTGTCAAGCTCATGCAATGTATCATGCATTGTGAGCTGACTATTTTTGCCATTTGCAAAATGATAAAGTACATTATACAGTAAGAACTAAGTGGTCTAAAGCATTTAACAAAATGTTCTGAACGTTGTTTTCAAATAATACTTTTAGGGGTTTGGTATTATTAGCAGAAATTAAGCCAAGGACAAGAAGATCTCAAGGAGACTGTGAAACAGTACTGTACCCTATGAGAAGACACAAATGTAAATGTCCATATTGGCCGCTTTGAGGTTTAGGCTGCTTTTTTGTGTGTGTGTGTGTGTGTTTTTTGTGTTGTGTTTTTGTGTTTTTTGTGTTTTTTTGTGGGGTTTTTTTGTGTGTTTTTATTTTTTTGTGAAAGGTTTTGGTTTATTTATCCGGGGACTGCATGACAAAAAATGCTTCTAATTCAACAATATACCCTACTCCATTAACACCTGCAGGAAGCACCCCCTGCACGCACACACGCACGCACGCCCACACCCGCACACCCGCGCGCGCGTGCGCACACACACGCAGTAGTGAGTACTACAACCACATTCCTCCACTGTTGGCCACTGAGCAGCTCCACTGGAGCAGTTGTGGGTTAAATGCCTTGTTCAAGGCCACCGCAACAGCATAGTTCTGGACGGAGGAGAGCGTGTTGGTTATTCACTCCCCTCACCCAGGTTTAATTTTTCGCGGCTGTTGGTACAGGAATTCGAACTGGCTACCCGTTGGAAGCAAGCCACCTATAGGCCGTCACAAGCCGCGAGCACTGCAGCACATCAGCTACCACTACCAGCTGGATTAATTTGTGCGAGAAGAAAGGCACAAGAGGTGGCATTGTGTGTGCATCCATCGACGTACAAACACTGTGGTCTGGCTCATGTTCGCCAGCTATCATGCATGATTTGAGGTCAGATTTCAAACAGTTGAACCACATGCAGATTGTTGGCCCTCGGGGCAGCTGTGAAGGCTAAATGTAATCACTTATAGGGCCTGGAGTCCATGCAGCTCTGCATGCGCGGGGAAACTCACAAGGTCTAATTATAAACAGACAAAACCTTCTGTCTGACCGCAGCCCCCCCCCCCCCCCCAACACTCAGGCCAGGTCTGCAGGGTATCCCATCTTATACCTCTCTTATCTGTTTGTCTCCTGCCATTCAGAGTCCATGATGTTTTGGGTCGTTGTAGGTGAAAATAGTTCTAGTTAAAGTGCTACTATTTGTCACATACACTTTGCTGTATGCAAACTTTGTTCTCCGCATTCGACCAATCTCTTGGAGCGGTGAGCCGCAGCAGCCGTGCCGCGCTAGGGAATTGATTGATTGGAATTTGTATTCACAGTGTGTAGAATGGTTACATTTCATTATATTTCACAGTATGTAGAATGGGTACATAATATTTCATTATATTTCACAGTATGTAGAATGGGTACATAATATTTCATTATATTTCACAGTATGTAGAATGGGTACATAATATTTCATTATATTTCACAGTATGTAGAAGGGGTACATTTCATTATATTTCACAGTATGTAGAATGGGTACATAATATTTCATTATATTTCACAGTATGTAGAAGGGGTACATTTCATTATATTTCACAGTATGTAGAATGGGTACATAATATTTCATTATATTTCACAGTATGTAGAAGGGGTACATTTCATTATATTTCACAGTATGTAGAATGGGTACATTTCATTATATTTCACAGTATGTAGAATGGGTACATTTCATTATATTTCACAGTATGTAGAATGGGTACATTTCATTATATTTCACAGTATGTAGAAGGGGTACATTTCATTATATTTCACAGTATGTAGAATGGGTACATAATATTTCATTATATTTCACAGTATGTAGAAGGGGTACATTTCATTATATTTCACAGTATGTAGAATGGGTACATTTCATTATATTTCACAGTATGTAGAAGGGGTACATTTCATTATATTTCACAGTATGTAGAATGGGTACATTTCATTATATTTCACAGTATGTAGAATGGGTACATTTCATTATATTTCACAGTATGTAGAATGGGTACATTTCATTATATTTCACAGTATGTAGAATGGGTACATTTCATTATATTTCACAGTATGTAGAATGGGTACATTTCATTATATTTCACAGTATGTAGAAGGGGTACATTTCATTATATTTCACAGTATGTAGAATGGGTACATTTCATTATATTTCACAGTATATAGAATGGGTACATTTCATTATATTTCACAGTATATAGAATGGGTACATTTCATTATATTTCACAGTATATAGAATGGGTACATTTCATTATATTTCACAGTATGTAGAATGGGTACATTTCATTATATTTCACAGTATGTAGAAGGGGTACATTTCATTATATTTCACAGTATATAGAATGGGTACATTTCATTATATTTCACAGTATGTAGAATGGGTACATTTCATTATATTTCACAGTATGTAGAAGGGGTACATTTCATTATATTTCACAGTATGTAGAATGGGTACATAATATTTCATTATATTTCACAGTATGTAGAAGGGGTACATTTCATTATATTTCACAGTATGTAGAATGGGTACATTTCATTATATTTCACAGTATGTAGAAGGGGTACATTTCATTATATTTCACAGTATGTAGAATGGGTACATTTCATTATATTTCACAGTATGTAGAATGGGTACATTTCATTATATTTCACAGTATGTAGAATGGGTACATTTCATTATATTTCACAGTATGTAGAATGGGTACATTTCATTATATTTCACAGTATGTAGAATGGGTACATTTCATTATATTTCACAGTATGTAGAAGGGGTACATTTCATTATATTTCACAGTATGTAGAATGGGTACATTTCATTATATTTCACAGTATATAGAATGGGTACATTTCATTATATTTCACAGTATATAGAATGGGTACATTTCATTATATTTCACAGTATATAGAATGGGTACATTTCATTATATTTCACAGTATATAGAATGGGTACATTTCATTATATTTCACAGTATATAGAATGGGTACATTTCATTATATTTCACAGTATATAGAATGGGTACATTTCATTATATTTCACAGTATATAGAATGGGTACATTTCATTATATTTCACAGTATGTAGAATGGGTACATTTCATTATATTTCACAGTATATAGAATGGGTACATTTCATTATATTTCACAGTATATAGAATGGGTACATTTCATTATATTTCACAGTATATAGAATGGGTACATTTCATTATATTTCACAGTATATAGAATGGGTACATTTCATTATATTTCACAGTATGTAGAATGGGTACATTTCATTATATTTCACAGTATGTAGAATGGGTACATTTCATTATATTTCACAGTATGTAGAATGGGTACATTTCATTATATTTCACAGTATGTAGAATGGGTACATTTCATTATATTTCACAGTATGTAGAAGGGGTACATTTCATTATATTTCACAGTATGTAGAATGGGTACATTTCATTATATTTCACAGTATATAGAATGGGTACATTTCATTATATTTCACAGTATATAGAATGGGTACATTTCATTATATTTCACAGTATATAGAATGGGTACATTTCATTATATTTCACAGTATGTAGAATGGGTACATTTCATTATATTTCACAGTATGTAGAAGGGGTACATTTCATTATATTTCACAGTATATAGAATGGGTACATTTCATTATATTTCACAGTATGTAGAATGGGTACATTTCATTATATTTCACAGTATGTAGAAGGGGTACATTTCATTATATTTCACAGTATGTAGAATGGGTACATAATATTTCATTATATTTCACAGTATGTAGAAGGGGTACTGTCGTATCTGGACTCGATAATTCTGTACTATAGCATGCTATAATCAACTCTAAGTTGATTGTCTAGTCTGTCTGTCTGCAAGTTTGAAAGCAATCACTCAGTCAAGTACTCTGCATTGTTCATTACTCCTTTGAAGCTTCTCTCAGGTGTGAATCAAAACACACGTAGCAGCCATCTGCTATTCCTATGCACGTTGTTGATCTTTATGTTAAATCCCAACCCCTCCCAGAACTCAACTGTTTGATGTAAACTATATATATGTCTGTAAATACAATGTTGAGTTGGTCTTGTTGGGGGCAGTGTGACCGTACGGTCATGTGCCCTGGGCTCCGCGGCTCAACTCGAGGGCCGCGGAAAGCCCTCTGTCTTTGTCTGACTTACTGCAAATAAATACATCGATGGATCTTCAGTTCACCTCTCTCTGCGTGATTTTCCTCATCCGACCGTCTAAGAGTTTACCGTCTATACTCTTCGTTACTTTGTCTATTTTAGTCCAGTTTAGATGAGTGTACTTGTTGAATTTACACGACAAGTTGGAGCCTGAAAAAACTGCTTTTGGGATGGTTTTCCATTCCAGGTAAAACGAACAATGGACCAGTGGACAATTTGGACAAGTTGGCGTTGAGTTTTGAATTTTATTTTTTCGGCGAACGGCGGAACAAAGGGATGCGGGGACCAACAGCACGTGCGGTGCTCTCCGACGTGGACGGCGACGCAGCGGGAGGAAGCGCCTCTACAGCGCATCGGATGGCGACCTGCGGATCTCCACAAATCGGCGGGAAGCGGCGGCGATCCGACCGGGGAAGGCGACACTACAAGCGGCGGGCGGATGCGTCTCTTCACGGCAAGCAAGCAGCGGCGAGGAGGGAGGCGTTCTACAAGGGCCCTTCAACGAGTGAGTCTTCCACCGAGGGGGGTCTCCGACCAAGCGGCGGCCGAGAGCTTTCATGACGGCGTGCGGCGAGAGGACGGCACGGCGCGGCTCATCTCATCAGCGATCGAGAGCGGCGACCACGTTTTTCATTCATTCTTCATTCTTCAAACAGAGCAGATCTGCAAGCTCGCGTGTTGCGTTTTGATCGATCCGTAGCTGCACGAGCGTACATATTTTTCTTTCCAGTCATTATGTGATATTTTATATTCATAGTGTCTGGAAGGGGGGAGTGAATATGGGTGTTGGACGGGACATGAAAGGACAATGGACACACACGTGAGTGGCAGTGCGCGGAAAAAACATTGCAACAAGGTTTCTTCATACAAGATGCAGTTCTCAGTTTGACCACGAAAGGTAGGCTACCTACGTCACATGTTTAGGAGGGAGAAATTATATTTGAGAGGATTTAAAAATACAGTATGGACAGTTTCTGTGTCGGAAATGTGGGCTAGAGTAGTCAAAGTGAAAATAGCGGTCAAAATAGGTTAGTCTATTACTTCACTGTAGTAATACGTGTGGGACTGAAAGTAACTATGGTGAAAAAGTAGCATGATATTGGGTTATCGCTTCATCTTGGGAGCAGTGACTGTTCTTAAAGTAGATTGATTGTTTCTCAAACGAATAATAGATATTAAACAAGTTAAGAGACAATGTTTTGCGACACTAGAATAGTTCATTTATAACAGATGGAAGAGATTCAACAATCTATCTGTATTCAAAACGTTTGTGTAACGTAAGTTTATTCAACATATAATGTAGGCATGTGTTGGATGTGTGTTTTGTCGAAGTTTAAATTAGTTAAAAAAGTTGATTAAAGAGCCTATGGGTCTTGGAAATGATTAAATAATGTTTAGCTCGATTGAAACAATTGTATGTGGCTGTGTCAGACGGACGATAGTGGCCCTATCAATACGCGTCAGTACGTAATTCGTCTTGGTATTAATAGAGCTAATTATGGTTTTCTCGTATGAAATTTAGTGTGCGAATATAGTCAACTATGGAAAGGCAGTTAGTTGCCAGCGATGTGCGAGATTTTGCTGTTAATATCGAGATAACTTGGACCTTTGGACGTGAGTGAGTAAACAGTAGTAGCATAGGTCGATTCGTCATTTACCCAGGCCCTTAAAGGTGGGTACTGGGATAATGTAATTGCAGCGTGCTGTCATCAAGATCAAACTTTTGAAGGGAAATAGTTTCAAAATATAAATGGATTATTGAGCGTGTCTGAAAAAGCTTGTGTGTTTAAAACTGAAACACAGGGTAAGACAAAGTTGTGGTGTGTTTAAATGTCAGTTAATTGTGAAGTGCAAATGTAAATTTTCATATATGCATGATGCCTGGAATTATTTTTTGGGAACTTTTAAAGTGGAACGTTCTGTTGTTTCTTTCCTAATGTTTAGTATAGTACATGTGATTGGGTCAAGGGGGGTGTAATAGAATTATTGTTCCATATTTTTATGTGACCATCATCATGGTAATGGTCAAGGGGGGAATGTCGTATCTGGACTCGATAATTCTGTACTATAGCATGCTATAATCAACTCTAAGTTGATTGTCTAGTCTGTCTGTCTGCAAGTTTGAAAGCAATCACTCAGTCAAGTACTCTGCATTGTTCATTACTCCTTTGAAGCTTCTCTCAGGTGTGAATCAAAACACACGTAGCAGCCATCTGCTATTCCTATGCACGTTGTTGATCTTTATGTTAAATCCCAACCCCTCCCAGAACTCAACTGTTTGATGTAAACTATATATATGTCTGTAAATACAATGTTGAGTTGGTCTTGTTGGGGGCAGTGTGACCGTACGGTCATGTGCCCTGGGCTCCGCGGCTCAACTCGAGGGCCGCGGAAAGCCCTCTGTCTTTGTCTGACTTACTGCAAATAAATACATCGATGGATCTTCAGTTCACCTCTCTCTGCGTGATTTTCCTCATCCGACCGTCTAAGAGTTTACCGTCTATACTCTTCGTTACTTTGTCTATTTTAGTCCAGTTTAGATGAGTGTACTTGTTGAATTTACACGACAGTACATTTCATTATATTTCACAGTATGTAGAATGGGTACATTTCATTATATTTCACAGTATGTAGAAGGGGTACATTTCATTATATTTCACAGTATGTAGAATGGGTACATTTCATTATATTTCACAGTATGTAGAATGGGTACATTTCATTATATTTCACAGTATGTAGAATGGGTACATTTCATTATATTTCACAGTATGTAGAATGGGTACATTTCATTATATTTCACAGTATGTAGAATGGGTACATTTCATTATATTTCACAGTATGTAGAAGGGGTACATTTCATTATATTTCACAGTATGTAGAATGGGTACATTTCATTATATTTCACAGTATATAGAATGGGTACATTTCATTATATTTCACAGTATATAGAATGGGTACATTTCATTATATTTCACAGTATATAGAATGGGTACATTTCATTATATTTCACAGTATATAGAATGGGTACATTTCATTATATTTCACAGTATATAGAATGGGTACATTTCATTATATTTCACAGTATATAGAATGGGTACATTTCATTATATTTCACAGTATATAGAATGGGTACATTTCATTATATTTCACAGTATATAGAATGGGTACATTTCATTATATTTCACAGTATATAGAATGGGTACATTTCATTATATTTCACAGTATATAGAATGGGTACATTTCATTATATTTCACAGTATATAGAATGGGTACATTTCATTATATTTCACAGTATGTAGAATGGGTACATTTCATTATATTTCACAGTATATAGAATGGGTACATTTCATTATATTTCACAGTATATAGAATGGGTACATTTCATTATATTTCACAGTATGTAGAATGGGTACATTTCATTATATTTCACAGTATATAGAATGGGTACATTTCATTATATTTCACAGTATGTAGAATGGGTACATTTCATTATATTTCACAGTATATAGAATGGGTACATTTCATTATATTTCACAGTATGTAGAATGGGTACATTTCATTATATTTCACAGTATATAGAATGGGTACATTTCATTATATTTCACAGTATATAGAATGGGTACATTTCATTATATTTCACAGTATATAGAATGGTATTTCAAATGAAAGTCAACACAAGAACTGCAATGAGGAGGAAACCAGAAAAGCACAAAGACTTCAGGGAAATTGTCGTATATACAGTTAAATTAAGTAAAAAAGGGAAAAACATGTACAGTATGGAAAAGAATCACACTTGTGTGAAGTGAGGGGCGCTCTTATCATCATAGGGATTCACATTTGGCTGTTGGTACTAGTTCGTTCCACATTTTAGTGGCATAGAAGCTCATTTAATTTAACCCCTTGTTTGAGCCGAATCTGGGTTGCACGTGGTTTGTTGAACTCCCTCTGGTGTTGTGAGTGTGGACTTCGTTGACATTAATTAAGGAAGTATTTAGACAGGTAAAAGGGGATCTTAGTGAAGTGTTTAGACAGGTACATGGGTATCTTAGTGAAGTATTTTGACAGGTACTGTACATGGGTATCTTAGTAAATTATGTAGCCTGGGTAAAAACACAGGCGCTCAGGTGTAGCCTGGGTAAAAACACAGGCGCTCAGGTGTAGCCTGGGTAAAAACACAGGCGCTCAGGTGTAGCCTGGGTAAAAACACAGGCGCTCAGGTGTAGCCTGGGTAAAAACACAGGCGCTCAGGTGTGGCCCGTAAAAACACAAGCGCTCAGGTGTAAAGTCCACCACCACTGAGGCTATACCAGTCCACCGTGGTGCATCCCGTTTGGACAAGCGTCTATACTGGTGTTTCTCAATGGTGGTGGCACTATATGTGGCCACCATATGTGACTCTTTTTGATACAGAGACAGCCATGGCGGCAAGACTATAACTGTTCAGGAGAGGAGAAAAACGATTTTTTTTGTTTGTTTTTTTAAATCCAAAATGAGTTAACACTCTTGCTGCTAGCCTATTGGCTAGGCTAGTGTTGGGCTGTGCTAAGAGATTAACATTGAGCGAACAAACTTCTTCGGGGTCCACAGCAAAATGTTCTCTTATAGCGAGAATCACACTGCATACATCAAAAGAAAGCCTAACTTGTCCACTTCAATTTAAAAAATATATATATATTTTACCATCTTCCATTCTGGAGATATTGACCTTTTTCTAAGACCTGCTTTTGCCTGAACTCTGCTCGCTTGAACAAACAGCAGAGATATGTTAGGTTGAAGTTGACAGACATTGACAGACAGATATAAAAATGAACACAAATTATATCCTATACATACCATACACTGAATGAAAGCCCTGAATGTCTACTTTTAGGAGGAAAACAATATACACATTGATCCCATGTACAGTTTGTCAGTAATTGGCTATTGAATGCAGCTTGCGCCCACCAGAGAGAACTTTAGAGAAGGCATGGACCTGAACAACTATTATTCACAAAATAAGGCCTATAGCGACATGTACATACTATATACCGTATGAAACAGAAGACTCTCTGCTTTCATAAGAAAAAAACGAATACTGTAATAATAATAAAAATCACACCCCTGTGAAGTGAGCAGTGCAACAGTTGCACTGCTCACTTCACAGGGGTGTGATTTTTATTATTGTAAATAATATAAATGCATAAATGCATAAACATGTAGCTAGGTGTAATGTTAGAGTCCACAGAAGTGAACCTTTCAAGCCTGTTTTCTCAACTCGCTGTCTTCTGCAAGACATTACTCTATAAGCCATATTTGGGTCAAACTGAACAACCAATATGTCAATTTGAAGCGATGATTCCCTGCTTTAAGTACTCCCTGCTTATGTGACATGAAAGCAATGCCAAAAAGACAGAATGCCTGCTTCTGAATGAAGACTCTGTTCACCCAACCATCCGCTCCATGGACGGCAGTGACATCAAAGAAACTGAGGATTTCAAATATCTTGGATCATACGTAGTCAGTATAGCAGAAAGGACTTCCTGACAAGGAAAGGACAGGCCTGGAGAGCTTGTAATAAGCTACATCTTATATGGCAGTCAGACATCTCAAGAGCTACAAAAAATCTTTATGGTGCCGAAACATGGACAATGAATGAGGACGGAACATACACAAGACTCCTCATGCGTGTCCAGAACCTCTCATGGAAGGACCATCCCACTAATGCTCTGATTTATGGAGGCATCCCCCCCCCATCTCAGTTGTTGTGGCAGAAAGAAGACTCCGCTTTGCTGGACACTGCCACAGAGCAAAAGACCACCAGGTCATTTCGGATATTCTTCTGTGGAGACTACCCTGCCCATCAAGAGGAACACGACCTCTCACATCTCCAGATGTTCTGAGTAGGGACACAGGACTGACAGTGAATGAACTTGGTGTGGCGATGAGCAACAGAGACCAGTGGAAGCAGCTTGTGTCGCAGATCTCGAGGGCACTCGAAGGATGATGATGATGACATGAAACATTTTAAATAAAATAATAATAATTCAATGATTTAGCCTCGGTCAGAAACTGTGACATATGTGGCAGTGGCAATATTGAGGTGCATTTGTGTTATTATTATTATTATTTCTTATAGGCATGTTTAATATATTCATTGTGTCTCAGTATCATGGTCAGTATTATGACAGTATCACAGTCATTATCACGGTCAGTATCATGGTCAGTATCATGGTCAGTATCATGTCAGTATCATGGTCAGTATAATGGTCAGTATAATGGTCAGTATCATGGTCAGTATAATGGTCAGTATCATGTCAGTATCATGGTCAGTATCATGGTTAGTATCATGGTCAGTATCATGGTCAGTATCATGGTCAGTATTATGACAGTATCACAGTCATTATCACGGTCAGTATCATGGTCAGTATCATGGTCAGTATCATGGTCAGTATCATGGTCAGTATAATGGTCAGTATCATGGTCAGTATCATGGTTAGTATCATGGTCAGTATCATGGTCAGTATCATGGTCAGTATCATGTCAGTATTATGTCAGTATCATGGTCAGTATAATGGCCAGTATCATGTCAGTATCATGGTCAGTACCATGGTCAGTATCATGTCAGTATCATGGTCAGTATCATGGTCAGTATCATGGTCAGTATCATGGTCAGTATCATGGTCAGTATCATGTCAGTATCATGGTCAGTATAATGGTCAGTATCATGTCAGTATCATGGTCAGTACCATGGTCAGTATCATGTCAGTATCATGGTCAGTATCATGGTCAGTATCATGGTCAGTATCATGGTCAGTATCATGTCAGTATCATGGTCAGTATCATGGTCAGTATCATGGTCAGTATCATGTCAGTATCATGACAGTATCATGGTCAGTATCATGTCAGTATCATGGTCAGTATAATGGTCAGTATCATGGTCAGTATCATGTCAGTATCATGGTCAGTATAATGGTCAGTATCATGGTCAGTATCATGGTTAGTATCATGGTCAGTATCATGGTCAGTATCATGGTCAGTATCATGACAGTATCATGGTCAGTATCATGTCAGTATCATGTCAGTATCATGTCAGTATAATGGTCAGTATCATGGTCAGTATCATGTCAGTATCATGTCAGTATAATGGTCAGTATCATGGTCAGTATCATGTCAGTATCATGTCAGTATCATGGTCAGTATCATGGTCAGTATCATGTCAGTATCATGGTCAGTATCATGTCAGTATCATGTCAGTATCATGGTCAGTATCATGGTTAGTATCATGTCAGTATAATGGTCAGTATCATGGTCAGTATCATGTCAGTATCATGTCAGTATCATGTCAGTATCATGGTCAGTATCATGGTTAGTATCATGTCAGTATAATGGTCAGTATCATGGTCAGTATCATGTCAGTATCATGTCAGTATAATGGTCAGTATCATGGTCAGTATCATGTCAGTATAATGGTCAGTATCATGGTCAGTATCATGTCAGTATCATGTCAGTATAATGGTCAGTATCATGGTCAGTATCATGGTCAGTATCATGGTCAGTATCATGTCAGTATAATGGTCAGTATCATGGTCAGTATCATGGTCAGTATCATGTCAGTATAATGGTCAGTATCATGGTCAGTATCATGGTCAGTATCATGGTCAGTATCATGTCAGTATCATGGTCAGTATCATGTCAGTATCATGTCAGTATCATGTCAGTATAATGGTCAGTATCATGGTCAGTATCATGTCAGTATCATGGTCAGTATCATGGTCAGTATCATGGTCAGTATCATGTCAGTATAATGGTCAGTATCATGGTCAGTATCATGGTCAGTATCATGGTCAGTATCATGGTCAGTATCATGGTTAGTATTATGGTCAGTATCATGGTCAGTATCATGGTCAGTATCATGGTTAGTATTATGGTCAGTATCATGGTCAGTATCATGGTCAGTATCATGGTTAGTATCATGGTCAGTATCATGGTCAGTATCATGGTTAGTATCATGGTTAGTACAACTGTGGAAAGATTTGGCATGATGGCTAAATGGTCAAAACATTTGAATAACATGACTACTCTAGATTCACAACACACTATCCAACTTGGAATCGACTATTCCTCACTGGTGGTCTTTCACTCAGCCAGGGTTCCTCTACTGTACCGCTACTGTACCTCTACTGTATACCTCCAATTGTATGTCCCAAAGTTCACTTCCATCTCTCTCTCCATAAAAATGATTTTACAAAGTGTGTTCCAGAAATTCAATTTGATCTGAAGCAGGTGACTCCCCCCCCTCTCTCCCTCTACTAAAATTAAGTTTTCCAGAACTCCCAATAGCACATTGCAGCAGTACTGCAGAGAAGCTTTGGTCTGTGCGCTCCCTTGACCTTTTATTGTTCCAAATAAATATATTAGAAACCATATGGCTGTCTTCTTTGAATATTTATAAGCAAATGAGGCAGCATAATTTCTAACTTACTGCCCATGCTCACCATGCAGCCCCATTTGTAATAACAACTTGTTTCCTCCCTCTAATTTAGATGCAGCGTTCACTTTGCGGAGAGACCGAGGCCTGGCTCGTTTCTGAGATTTATATTTAGAGGGCTCATTTGCAGATTTAACGATCTCTGCGTTAAGCATAATTTAGCCTGATCTCATTTGTTATGCTATTTTCAAGCTCGTAATTATGCTCCAACACATTTTTAAATCCTTCCCTCAGCCTCCAGCCGCTTCTCTTGCTGTGCTTTCACACCCGAAGGCTCACGATAGGATCTCAGTTTTTATATGACTCCATATCCTCCTCGCGTGACATAGCACTTGGCGGGGGTTAATAACAAATGCAGCTTGAGGAAGATATGACTTCATTGTCATATGCTCGTCTACGTTCAACCACATGATTCCCCATATTCTGGGCATGATCTAATAGGTGAGTAGATCAGCTATTTTTGTCGAAGTGATAGTTGGCACTGTGGCACTCAGTATGGGAGCATTTTCTAGTGTGCAAACTTTATTTTAAACCTCTTTTAAATAGCGTACTTTGGCCTTAATTAGAGCAAGGCCATTTCCAGGTTACTACTGTATGCTTCTCACCCAGGAATTCAAGCCTGCAACTTTGATTACTCGTGAGTTACAGTCTTAAAAAAGAATGTGTAACTTTGAAATGTCTAATCTCTGCCATCTTCAACGTGAGCTGAAACAAAATGTCACATACAGAAATATTCCTGATAAGACAAGACAGTTCAGTCAGAGGCTCCCGGAGGCTGATTCACTGCCCGGCCATAATAATAACCTGAGACAAATTACACTGCCGTATTTTAAAACTTTATTGTCTTTTAACCTGTGGAATTTTCAACTCCCCGGCTTCCGGATTAGATCATTAAAACCACATGTCTGACCTTGCAACCTCTAGCATATAGGAAGCTGGAATACACCCAGTTTAAATTGACTGTTGCACTAATTGTTAAATGTCCGTGTCATTGATACATTTGGTAGTACTTCCACTGTTTACCAGTGGAACACCATGCAGTGAACTCGTACTGTTGTTTTTGGCAGTACATTTTTATTTTAGTTTTAGTCACATTCTTGAATAGTTTTCATTTAGTTTCAGTTTCATTTTAGTCACCTGGAATGTCTTAGTGTTCGTCTAGTTTTAGTCGACTAAATATCATAAGCTTTTAATCGACTAAATCTACAGTTGATTTAGTCGACAAAAATGTATTTTGGCGGGCCTTGATGCCGTCGTAATGACTGTTTTTACACTTGCTGAAAATAGCAAGTTGTGAGCTTGTAGATCTGCAATTTTCAGCATGCAACCAAGTGTAAAATGACTTATAAGACTTCAATAATTATAGTCTTAGTTTTAGTCATCATAGCTTAGTTTTCATTTAGTTCCCATTTAGTTTGTCAGTGAAAAAAGGGTGGTCGAAGAACATTTTTCGTCTAGGTTTTAGTCGACGAAATCAACAATGACTCAACCATTTCAGGCCACAACCCCCAGAATAATCCTATTTTAACGGCATGGGGCCGTCCAACGCTGACCCAGTCTGACTCCACTACAACTCCAACCCTGGCCAGTGTTGTTTTTGGCAGCAAATTTAGAGTTTAGTTTTAGTCATAGTCTCTGGAATAGTTTTACAAGGACTGTCTTTATAAGCCACTTGCCCAGACCGTGCACCTGATAAGAACGCTCTGTTGCTGAAACCATTTGGAGTCGTGCTCGCACCATTCTGGACCTGAGATCAGATTCATACGAGGTTTCCGCGGACACACACTGGTCTGATGAACCCATTCTGACCTGAGATCAGATTCTAAAAATGTCAGTCGCTCTTCGATTTTTCAAAATAGCAGACCTACAAGCTCGTATCGCGCCACTCGGTGGCGCGATATGAGCTTGTAGATCTGCTATTTTTAAATAGCTAAAGCATAACATGATGCTGACACCAAAATGGGTGCCCGGTCAGAATGGGTTAACAGTCATATGCAACTGTTTGCACATGACCCTCCATTCACTGTAAACACCGGTAATCAGGTTGACTTAAACATAGTTTGATTACATGCTTCAAAATCATGATTTTTTTATTAGCCTGATGCAACTACAGTATCATAATATCAATCTCAGACAAAAATGAGCAACAGCATTTTTATCAGATTTTCATAACCGATCTTGAGACTCCAAAACGTTGGTGTTCACCGCCATCTCTATACCCATGTCAAAATCTACCTGTAAGACGCGGATATATTTCTACTAGATTTCAACCTTACTATACTACTTTTTACTACTAGGACTTATCAGAGGAAATGATGTAAAAAACAATAAAGAAATAAAGTTTTTTGCAAATTGTATACACATTTATAATAATTATTGTAATAATAATAATTATAAATTAATCATTTACATTTGGGGGATATCTTTCACAATAATAAATAAAACATGTTCCAGACATTCTAATGATCACAAAAAAAAACATATATTACAGTTATTTAGTCCAGAGATTTTTTTAATTCTGTGAATTTCAGCCTCTGTGGGGGCGGGGTATTAAATATCTTGACCAATGGCATTGCCAACATCAATGATGATGTTTAGGTGAAAAAATATCATTTTTTTAATTAATTAATTAATTAAAATATGTTGTATTATTGCAATGCTGGGTGTTACAGGGTTAAATGCCCACATTAAGGGAGCAGCCAAAAGCTAGCTCGAATTGCTCTTGTGGAGCTTCTCACTCAGTCAGCTATTATTTTATTATGAATAACGTAAAATACAATAGAAATACATACGTAGAATGACTAATGTGCCTATTTACTGGGACAGATTGCATTTTATGTTTATTTGTGTCTGGCTATATAGTCCTAGTGCAGGGCAGGCGCGGCCATGTCTTTTCCTAGGTCTATTTTAGATCTTAAGTCACTTTTATATACTATTGTTAACCTTTTAGTGTTGTTACTTCTCTGTACTTGTTTTCTCCCATTGGCTGTGTCTTTGTTTCATCCTTACTGTGGTGCTGCTACAGTATGTCAACCAAAACAAGTCCCTCGATGGGGAATAATAAAGGTCTATCTTTCTATCTCTCTACAGATAACAGGCCTCTCCACACACTGAGATACAGTTGGCAGCATGCAGATCTGCCTCCAGTCATGACAGAAGGCCCTTGTTTGACTCTTTATTTTTCCATGGCAGTATCTAGCCCATTCTGACCTGAGATCAGATTCATACGAAGGTTTCCGCCGGACACACACTGGTCTGATTAACCCATTCTGACCTGAGATCAGATTCTAAAAATGTCAGTCGTTCTTCGATTTTTCAAAAAATAGCAGACCTACAAGCTCGTATCGCGCCACTCGGTGGCGCGATATGAGCTTGTAGATCTGCTATTTTTCAATAGATAAAGCATAACATGATGCCGACACCAAAATGGGTGCCCGGTCAGAATGGGCTAGGCGTGTTGCAGACCACCTGTGTTGCAGTCAGGAATATGCAGTCACAACTGGCTCTGTGCCCAGTGGCATAAAAAAAAAACCCCACTGGTTGCTGTTATTATCCCATCTGGATGTGCTGGATGTCACATTCTGAAGAAATTATTTGAACTCATACTCAACACATTCTTCAAGCGGTAACCAGAACGGTTGCCCCCAAACCATTTCTTTCTCTGAACGCTCGGCACCAGAAATTGGTAATTTGGGACTATAAAGGCCTATTCATGGTCCACTTTTAGGAGAGGTGGCCAGTATCTTTTTTAAACGGTATTTAAACAGTATTTTCCATTTTTCCATTCTCCTAACCTCCATGGCCAACAATTCCTCAAATGCGTCCATTGTTTTGTAGTTTTCATCTCTCATCACCTATAATCTGGACTATGAATAGGCCTATAATGAATAGGCCGTAAGGGTTAGGCATAGTTTGACTGAGGTTAAGGTTAGAATAAGGTTATAGGTTTATAGTTTTACCAAGGATAAGTTTAGGAATATGGTTAGTTCAGTCAGGACAACTCATGAGTGGATAGAAAATATGTACTTAAGTACCGTACTTGAGTACATGTACTTAGTGTCTTTACACCACTGCCTGCTACTTCTTATTATGCTATGTGTATACTATGTAGATATCTTTAGATTTGTCTCCCCTCACAAATAGCGACAATAACGTGGTGGTTGAAAAAGACTGCACATTAAAACCCTTTTCCCTTTCCCTGTGTGGCTTTGCTTGTTTATCCAACTTCTATCTCACCTGGGGCGTTAATAAGAGGAATGTGCGAGAGATGGAAGTGACACACTGTTTAATACGCAGCCTGTGTTTAAGAGCAGTTCAGAAAACAATGGTTGTTTTTTAATTAGAATGCCTGGGTGGGTCGGAAGAGGATAGCACTTCCGCTGATGCCAACCAAGAAAGGAGGAGAGGAGAGGAGAGGAGAGGAGAGGAGAGGAGAGGAGAGGAGAGGAGAGGAGAGGAGAGGAGAGGAGAGGAGAGGAGAGGAGAGAGGAGAGGAGAGGAGAGGAGAGGAGAGGAGAGGAGAGGAGAGGAGAGGAGAGGAGAGGAGAGGAGAGGAGAGGAGAGGAGAGGAGCATGTACAGTAGGTGAACTCAGATTCACACATGTACTGTATTGATAGTAAATCAGCATTCATAAAAGCATGATGGGAATTCTTCCATCGTACATTCTGGTGCACAGTAGCACAGATGATGATTCAGGGGTAAAGCGGGAAGCCCCCAACCCCACACTTTCATGTTTCGTCTTTGCAATCGTGCAAATTTGTAAATCGGTAGCTTGCTGCTTAGCATGAAAAACATATTTTTAAAGATGTTTTAAAATATATTTTCGTGGAAATGGAAATCACGGTCAGCTTCCGATCTCGCCCCTCCTGCAGCTTCCGTGTCGGGTTTTCAGCCTGGTGTAGTTCCAGTCTGTATACTATAAAGCATCAGAGATTGTGGAATAGTCGTCTGGCTAAGCGATACTAACTATATCCCCTTGGGGAAATTGGTCCTCTTCATTTAACCTATGCTAAGGAGCTGTGACCAGCGGCCACCACGCAGAACTTGGGGGACTCCAGTTGTAAACCAGAGAGAGGAACCCCAATGCAAACACAGGAGAAACATGCAAACTCCAGGCAGAAAGGCCTGGAGGGTTAGGGTTCAAAACCTCTTGCTGTGAGGCAACAGTCCTATAACTACTGACTTTACCACTGTGCTGCCCTTGATGAAGGTATTGTTAGCAGCCCGCAAGAAGGCAATTACTAGGAAATAGTATAATGACCGCACGCATGTACGCACACACGCAATGGCTGAAATTGTGCAAGAAATGTTTATAATGGAAAGGCTGACTATTGTTTTAGATTACAGAAGAAGTCTGGGCAAAAGATCTCTGCATGAATTGTGCTTATCCCATAACATTTACGTTTGTTGCTGTCATGAAAACCCAATAAAACGATAAGTGAGAGAGTGTGTTTGTGCAAATGCAGGTGTGTGTGTGTGTGTGTGTGTGTGTGTGTGTGTGTGTGTGTGTGTGCGTGCGTGCGTGCGTGCGTGCGTGCGTGCGTGCGTGCGTGCGTGCGCCTGTGTTGTGGTGAGTGAGCGACTGTGCATGCGTGCGTGCGTGGAGGGGGTTCAACTGCAGCTTTCTAAAGAAAACAGAAAACATCAGAAACAAAGAGAAGGTATTTACACAGTAACCAACCTGTCCAGAGCAGAACTAATGGTCTCCTCTCTACTTAAACAGGGCCTATTGGGACTTGTCAGCATTGTCAGTATACCAATATCACATGAACATGTCTGCACAGTAAAAATCCTTCAGTGCTACGTGACTCTGATGAGTCAAATGGTGGCCACATATATAGGGACACTAATGGCTGCTTTATTTGTCCCACTCTGTGTCATTGCCAAGTTCAATCCCAAATTGGTGGCGATTATCAGTGATCATGTGTATCTGCCCACTTATATACCTGCCTCATGCACTGCTATTCAGTATACCGCTTTTTGATAATAGGTTATTTTGGGGAAAATTCACCACTATACGGCGTGCAGACTTCCTCCTCCTCTTTAGCCCATTCTGACCTGAGATCAGATTCATACGAGGTTTCCACTGCAGCACACACTGGTCTGATTAATTTATCTCTTTTGTTCAAGCACCGCGCCACCGGTTGCATTTTCTTGGATGTGCCTGCGTGCACCTCCTGACTAACTCCATGTGTATACACTCTCAGAGTTGCAAATGGGTGAATTAACACTTACTATGTATGACACACACACAGTCGTTCTAGAACAGAGCTTCTGAGGACTCCGGAGCCACTCTCCAGCTGGGTCGTTTATTGGTTCTCAACCTCTTGGCAAACACCTAACCATTCTATTTTGCCAAATAGTTATTTTTATTGGTGTCCCAGGTCTGAATTAGTACATGATTACATGGCTAGAATGAGAGCCAGCAGTGCCGAGTGAAAGCATCAGAGCTCTAAAGAAGTCAGTCTTATTCACTCGTGCTGTTATAGAGGGATTTCTTTTCACCTCCATATGCTGCACACAACTCCAGTTCAATTCAGGTCAACTGCATGGACAGTATAGCCTATATAGGACTTCTTGTTGTGGAGTAGGACTTCTGAAGAAGGACATCATATTATAAATCTGTCAAAATCTCCTAAATACCGTAGTTCAACCTGAAAACTAATTCAATAATCATCTTCCATGCTGGCCTTCATGTTTTCCCTGCACTTTCTCTTAATGTCCAATGTTGCTTAACACCAATTAACACTAATCAAAAGCACGGGGTGCCTTGGACGTGTATATAGGCGTCTTTAGGTCCTTATCTTCAGCGATCCTAGACCGGTTTCACACATGCTGCTCACTGCCGTTCACTTCCTTTTTTTACGGGCCGACAAACGTCGCTCGTAACTCTAACTCTACGGTGCTCTCCATGGTTTTGATCACAACGCCGATGTTCTCTCTTCATTTCTGACTTCAGCAGCAACTCGTTAGAGGGACATAAGACGAGGCAGCGTTTCAGCGACGTCATTAAGCACACATCCAAAGACTTTTTCATGATCCTTAGGAGGACTTTTGCTTTGTGTCAACCTAAAAATACCATTAGAAATCACACCTGTGTGAAGTGAGGGGGGCTAATATATTAAAGATGGAGTGCCACCATTTTTTTTCCACCCTAAAACATGATCATCAGGTATTATTACAATTATTAGTATTTGTTAAAATCATGCTTTTATGTGGACACGCCCACCAGTTTATTAAGTATGCCTGGTTTGCCTGGTGGGTGGTGATGGGTGGTGATCCACCTGAACTGAAGCCGCACCCACAGCTGTAGTTGTATGATAAAGGGGGAGGGGTTAGGGGAGGGGCTGATAGTGTGATGTCACTATATTACTGTTTACTTCATTGGCCCGTTTGACTGTCAAGGGTTTAGCCTCCAGGAAGAAACCCTAAATACAAAGTTAATACACAATTGCACATGAAAACAACTCCAGGGTGTCTAATGAAGTACTGTCACCTCATAGACACATGAAAAACTGGAAAAATACAAAAATTGTGGCACTCCATCTTTAAAGTCTAACTCATGTTGATTAGGGTGACGTGATGGTGATGTAAAACAAACGGTGCCAACACAAACATTAAACGCCATTAACAATAAAGAGACAATATGACGTAAACGACACATTATGACGTTGTGAGCTTGTAGATCTGCTATTTCAGCTATTTTCGCTACTTTTGTTCAAAAGTGCAGCCCTCTGCTGACCCCTCACCAAGCCATAATAAGATGGAATTTTGTATTATTGCGTCCGAGGGTCTGTCTGTGTGTGAGTCTGTTTTGTAAGTCCAGACTAATCTTGCAAACCGCTCAACTGATCAGCGCCAAATATCTTGTGCACACTGCCTCTGCCAGTATATAGTCCAACTTAGTACCTCCATGCTTTCTTCTTTTTTTTTTTTTACACACACATATGTTTCATATTTTTTTGAATATTGAACTTGTAAATCCCTATATTCTGAGTGAATGGGAGATGGGGCTGAAACCTTGCCAAATATGGACTCATATACTGTGGAGAAACTGTGACAGCTATATGGGCACTGGGGCAATGTGGGCAGGGAGGGGGTGGGGCCACTGTGCCCTCAGGACCCACCCGCCCCCTTTCATGACCACGACAGGCCCAGGAAATAATTCCCCATGCATTTCAAAAAGTATTTTTTTTAAAGATCTGTAAGCCTCGAACAAAGCCAACTGGGATCGCAACAAACACATTTTTTTGGGGATGAACAAATTATTAGAAAGAAGGAAAAAAAAAAGGGCAGGGTACAACACTCTTGTTGCTGTTTTTCATATCAAGAGTGCACATTATGATGTGCACTCTGGGCACTACATCCTACTATACAAATGCCCCACGTCTCTGCGTGCGTGCGTGTGTGCGTGCGTGCAATCCGTGCATGCATGCGTGTCTCCGTACACGTGTGTACGGTTGTGATGCGCGTAACTCGAGAACCGTTTGCCCACCGACTTCATATTCGACACATTGCGTTCCACACCCCCCACAGGGAGTGCAGTGACCACGGTTCTCCAGAACCACCACAAAAGGCTCTGGTCAGGCTCTGCCAGTCATGGGCCTAATCAGCCTAAATTCCCTCACCTATGTGCAATTTCCAGCCTCTGCCTCAGCCAATTGATCGCCTTCTCCTCTTGACCGGGGCGACATTGATCAGACCTTGCACGTACATTTTCTTCTCCTCCCAGTTCATGTTCTCCCAGTAGCATTTAAAGATCTTCTCCTGTCCGCCTCTCCGATGTCACTGCAGTGGAACTTGGAGGACTTGACACACGCGGCAGACTGGCACCGGGGCCCCATCACCCGAGGCTTGTTGTTCACCTCTGCTCCCTTGCTCTTGCAATGTAGGACTGTCCATCATCCTCCGCCGTTTCTGAACAATCTGCCTTTCTTTCTTGGGCTTTTTTCCTACAGCGGTGTCTTCCTCAGCCTCATCATGGGAATCTACAAAAAAAAAAGAGAAATAAATCAGTGTGTGTGTGTGTGTGCATCTATTCACTCAACCCCCATACATTTTGTGTGTGTGTGTGTGTGTGTGTGTGTGTGTGTGTGTGTGTGTGTGTGTGTGTGTGTGTGTGTGTGCGTGCGTGCCCGCCGCATCTAGTCAATCATGGCCCTACTGGCTCATCAAACCCTGTATATTCAATACACTGCCCCCGCTGCCACCCTTAGATCTCCATATATGGAACTGACCTGTTCTGACATTCCATTATCTTGATCTGACCTCATCACACCCTGTACACTCAAGATACGCTCCATATATGGCCTTATAACCACAGTCACAGTCAGTCAGTTTGCCCTCTTCACACACAGGCAGATACAGAGATGTGGGACACAGACAGACAGTTAAAACGGGTGCTGTGTGACAAGTTTGACAATGGGTATTATTAGGTTCCCAAGTTGCATCGTTCTCAAGTAGGCCGGTAGCCGACGGGCACGTACAGGTCAAGTCTAGTCTTTTGATGAATTGAACAATGTGGACCCTGTTGTAAACAAGTGTAATGCTTAATTGGGTCGTCCACTCACAGTAACAGTCTTTGTATTGAGTTTGTGCTTAAAATGTACTGTAAATTCTACAAACTGTTAATAAATATTTCAATCAATCAATCAATAACTATAAATGCGCCACGTCTCTGTGTGCGTGTGTATGTGTGCGGTTGTAATGCACGTAACTCGATAACCTTTTTGCCGCAACGACTTCAAATTCGACACACGCTTTCCACAACCCAGCAGGGAGTGCAGTGCCCGGCCTTCGAGAAGTTCTCAGTGATTCTCTAACATTTTCATTTCAAGGACTATACGTTGATATGCATTATGCCATGGACCGTCATTTCGTAGCGTTTTCTACAGTATCTCTCAGACGCCAATCTGCATTGTAAAAGTCTAACTCTAACTTCTCAAGGACCCCTCTTCTTTGAGAACAACTGCCATAGGTGAGTGACGTCGTAGCCTATGAGAAAGAAGGAGACAGAGATCCCAAACCCTAAATTTTTATCCCACAATTTTACAACCCTTTTTTTTTTTTTTTTCACCCAGTGTCAATTATCTAATGTAATCCTGGGCGCTATACACTTCCTCTGCCAACCTGGGGAGAGGCAACGGACTGACCTCATGCACCCTTCTATGCACGAGGAGTCACCTTAGTTTACCCGGTTGGACATTGCGCGCGGAGGGAACAGGTTATTCCAACGAGTTTGGATTGATGCAGATTGGCTATTTTTTGGCAAAGTGACTTGGTGTAGAAGGAAACAAGGAGGGGACCAAGTATAGACCCCTGGAGGACCCATGCAGGCAACAAAGTCTTAGGCTTTAACACATTCTGACCTGAGATCAGATTCATACGAGGTTTCCCGCCGGACACACACTGGTCTGATGAACCCATTCTGACCTGAGATCAGATTCTAAAAATGTCAGTCGCTCTTCGATTTTCAAAATAGCAGACCTACAAGCTTGTATCGCGCCACTCGGTGGCGCGATATGAGCTTGTAGATCTGCTATTTTTAAATAGCTAAAGCAAAACATGATGCTGACACCAAATGGGTGCCCGTTCAGAATGGGTTAAGTGTATATTCAGCTCTCAGTAGGTTCTTCTACAGGAAGAATGGAAGTTCCTTGGAAAACGCTGTGCGTTTGGCATCGTCTCACACTCTGAGGGAAATTGTTGGAATGTGTTTCCCAAACCATTTCTGTTTGAAAGGTCACCGTGTCACATAAACACACATGCGTGCAGGCATGCCCGGCCCCCCGTGCACGCCGCAGCTAGCCTCGCGCGCCACACACACACACACACACACACACACACACACACACAACACACACACACTCTGGTACATGTGTGTGCTCACTAAGATGTGCTCTCCCCAGACGAAAATATGCATGCTTGCAAATAGGCTTTTTCACACATGCCTGTGTGCACACGCATTAAATTAGCACTGGGGAATGTACTGTGTGCACACGCATGCGCGCACACACACGCACGCACGCACGCACGCATGCACGCACACACACACACACACACACACACACACACACACACACACACACACACACACACACACTCACACACATACATACTGTACATACATACTGTACATACACATTAATTACCTCCTGGTTGTGGTTGGCTGTGATTGTGATTGTGGCGTAAAGCATGGACCACAATTATGATGTAGTGGCTGTTATGAAAGAAGGATTGTTCAGATGTGGGGCACACCCATCCACCCGGCCCCGCCCTCCATCTCTCTCTCTCTCTCTCTCTCTCTCTCTCTCTCCTCTCTCCTCTCTCTCTCTCTCTCTCTCTCTCTCTCTTTCCTTCTTCTCCCTCCTAGCCCCCCGCCTCTCCTCTTCACTCTTTCACCCCCTTCTTTTAGCCTACATTTACTCCCCTCTCTCTTCATACTCCATCTCTCTCTCTCTCTCTCTCATCTCTCTCTCTCTCTCTCTCTCTCTTTCCTCTTCTCCCTCCTAGCCCCCCGCCTCTCTCTTCACTCTTTCACCCCCTTCTCTTAGCCTACATTTACTCCCCTCTCTCTTCATACTCCATCTCTATCGCTCTCTCTCTCTCTCTCTCTCTCTCTCTCTCTTCATACTCCCTCTATCCACCCTTCTTTTTCTGTCTCTGCCTGTTTTTTTCGTTGTAATTGCATATCTGTTTTTTTGAGCGTCACATCAGCGTGAGCCTGGAAGCTCAGACGTCAGCAGGGGTGAGGGGGGTATGTGGGGGTGTAGGGGGTATATATGGGGGGTATGGGGGGGTGTAGAGGGGTATATGGGGGGTGTATAGGGAGGTATATGTATGGGTATTTACCATATACCCCCCATATACTATATGGGGGGGTGTAGGGGAGTATATGGGGGTATAGAGGGGTATTGGGGGGGTATAGCTTGACAGAGACATGCAGCCTTAATGACAGGAAGGGAGTGAATAAAAGGAGTAACAGAAAGGAGAGCGCAAGGGAGTGAACTAGAAGGAGACAAAGAATAAGACAATACGATTATAGTATAGGAGAAAAGGAGAGAGGAGAGAGAGAGAGAGAGAGAGAGAGAGAGAGAGAGAGAGAGAGAGAGAGAGAGAGAGAGAGAGAGAGAGAGAGAGAGAGAGAGAGAGAGAGAGACGTAACTTGACAGTGACAGTAAAGATCGACTTACAGAGTGAGATGTTAAGACATGTGGAAGGAAAGAGTACACATGCAGTCAACGAAGAACCACGGGGGGAGAGAGAGAGAGAGAGAGAGAGAGAGAGAGAGAGAGAGAGAGAGCGAGAGAGGGAGGGGGGGTGTTGGTAGTGGTGACGGTGGCTTTTGGGGGGTCTGGGGAGAAAGCCCCTAATGTTGGGTAAACACAGCTGTTGAGAAGTAGGGCAGCCATCTTTCTCTGTGATCTCTG